>NC_083365.1:58342034-58650628 GCF_030254825.1 Meriones unguiculatus | reverse complement strand
CTCCTCCTGACTTCCCAGCAAGCACACACTACACCTGAATACTATAATTCACCACAGTTAGATTCTATAGGTGCCCCTCCTAAGATCTTACATATGAACCACAGCCTCTTTCAATCATTTCTTTCTGGATATTGCTTCTGGTTGATTTATAAACATGGGTTCTTTCCCAGTGGACTGTAAATGTTGAAGGCACAGGCCACCCATTGTACTTGCTAGTTTTTACTGTCAAGTTGACACAACCTTGAGTCACTGGGAAGGAGGAACTTGATCAGAAGAATTGCTTCGATCAGATTGGCTTATGGCCATGTCTGTGAGATATTGTCTTGATTAATGATTGATATGGTAGGTCCCAGTCCATTGTGGGTGATGCTATGACTAGGCAAATTGGCCTAAGCTATATAAAAATCTAGCTGAGCATGAACCAGGAAGCAAGTCAGTAAGCAGAATTACTTCACGGTTTCTGCTGCAACTCCTACCCTATCTTTCCAATGGACTGTAACCTGAAAATGCAAGCTACAATAAACTCTTTCTTGTACAAGGTGCTTTTGGGTCATGATGCATATCACAGCAACAGAAATTAAATTAAGAGAATCATCATTTCTTCCTCATGCATCAAGAAGCATCACATGGTAACTTCTGTTTCCTTCTGTATGCTTTGTGGTACATTGGGTTCTTGCTGGCTAAATATAGGACCAGCCTCGAGAGAGTGGATAGAATATCAATGTAGATATTCCTAGCAAGACCCATACATGGAACACATCTGAGAATATCTAAGACAGAAGACGTAGCCCATCTATTAGATGAAATTAAATTCATGGGTGAAAGAAAAAAAAAAACAATGAAAAATACTCATAAAATTGCCTGGTACATGGGGGGAGTACTGATACAAAGTCTCCTGAATTACGAATAGAAATGAGGAGAGCTTGGCATCTGTCCTGAAGTTTCAAAAAGAACTATTGATAAAATAGAGTGATTTATTAATATTTTTGAGAAATGGTCATTTTACTTCCATCTTTAATTTTATTTTTTAATTTTTTCTTTTACTTTGAGATTATAATTAAATTGCATTATTTTCCTCCATCTAAACGGTACCACATGCTCCTCCTTTTTCTCTTTCAAGTTTGTGACCTCTTTCTTCATTAAAGGAAAATTGATAATATTATTTTATATTTCAAAAAAAAAAACTAGGAAACTCTACTTTCTAAAACCCTAGTATCCAAACCTATAAGCTCTATGATGCTTCTACAATAAAAACAAGGCACCTGACTGCTGCTCCTTGTTTTTCCATCTCTCCATTTAAGGAACAGTATAGAGTTATGGCAGAGTGGTCAATAGACTTAGGCTCCAAGGGTCTGAGCAGCTAAAGTGAAGGGAGCACAGTAAGGGCAGCAGAGCCTGGTTCTAGGAGCTAGAAGCTGAGCAATGACCCTTTTCATGGCACACAGAGTTGCTTCTTGCTGCTGTGTCTGTGGGAAGCATAGTGGGCAAAGCCCTACCAGTAAGCATCCATGTCTCTATGTCAAGTAAATGGCTCCAGTAAAGACACATATGCTACACTTTGGATAAAGAGAAAGCAAAGGTATGTGGTGGTAAGGAAACTGTAATCTGAGGATGGGAAGTGCAGGAGGAGTTTGAGGTATGCACCAGATGGAGATAGATATAAAGGAACCTGCTTTCAGAGCTGGCCTTACATTTTCTTCAGTTTTTTTCTTGCTTTCTCCCAGAATGTCATGGGGTTGATTCCTGTTTCAGGCACTGACATGACCTTGGTTTTACTCTGAGATCATTTCCTTGGGAGAAGGCCAATATGGTTTGACTTGTTCATCTGGCATGATTTAGTACCTGAGTGAGTCTTCCAGAAGCATTGCCAATTTTAGCATTGTGAGCAGACATTTCTCAAATGAGTGGTGCCCAGGGATGTCAACAGAGATTGTGCCATTAAGTCACACAGTGGTGTCCTTTGCCAATGCATGAATATCAGGCAAAGGCTCTGTAGCTCTGGATGTCCACTGCTCACTAAACTGTGGGGTTCTTCTTAGGAGTCTGTGGAATAAAACTTCCCCCTGATGAGATGCTTTAAGTTGAGTGCACTATCCAGGGAGATTAACATTGGATCACAGTTAATGATGTAGTCTTTTCCACAGCATGTGACTGGCCTTCGGGTCTATGCTGAGAAGGCTAATGAGGAGAGGGTCACAGTGGATAAAAGAGGATAGGAGTAAGATAAACAAGTCTAGACATGGTCAATGAGACAGACAATTACAGACAATCAGAAAGACAGTGTCTATAGACCCCAGTGTGTGTCTCTTCCTACTGCATGACATGGTATCACTCAAGCTGATCTGCCTGCGCAGTAGAGTCCTGCCTCTTCATTATGACACACAGTGGGTCCTGTTAGCCTCACAATGACCCATTAGCTATGTGAGGAACCCCTTGACTTTCATGCTCATCTCCTTTTTATTTTTTTTTAATTTTATTACAATTTATTCAATTTGATTAACAGCTGTAGCCCTCTCTTTGGGGCATGGGAGGAGAAGAGGGAAGGAGGAAGGGATTGGGAGGGCATGAGGGAGGGGGCCCATCTCCTTTATGCCACCACAAAGTCTGATATTTTTTATTCCCAAATTTCTGAGGACTATAATAACCTGTCATTCAGATGGAAAGCAGCACATTGCTTTCAAAACACCATAGAGTTACAGCCAGAATGGAAAAAGGTGCTTCCATAGGCTACTTTCAGATGTCCTGGTGACTTTTGTCTGTTCTTCCCCTTCCCACTGGTCTGACTACTGCATCTCCTTGAGCAATGGCAGTTGAAATGCTGAAAAGTAATTTCTGCTGGCTACTAAATACACAATTCATGGTACTTAACCAAGTGTCAGCAGAATCTCCTTGTTCTGTTTTTTTTATCCTGCAGAGTTGAGATGGCAGAGCCTCAGCATGCAGCTAGTCTGAAGATAGATAAGAAAGCATTTAGTGAATGGCATGTGAGTCCAGACGCTTTGGAAAACAAGATAACTCAGAAAGGTGTCCTGGACTAGGAAGTATAAAGAGGTACCCCAGATTCTCGGGGCTCGTTGTGATATCTGGAAAGGCTTTGGGGCTGGGTTAATATATATAACTTTGTATCTTTGTCTCAGACTCCCAGCCTTCCTTAGCCCAGATGATAGAAAAAGGATTGTATCCCAGGAGCCCTGTCTCCTTGCCCTGCTGGTTTTAAGGTGTCTGTCTAGCTTTTGTAGGGTGGATGGTAAATACAGGGTTCTCTGGGGAAATGATCCAAAAAGGTTTCTGTCAGCCAAATTTGTTCATGTTTTACATTACTTCTCAACAATAGCAGCACCATGACCCACTCCTCATTTAAGTCAAAGCCAGAATCCCTTTTTGCCAACTATGTAGTCCAAAGCTGTGTCCATTTGTTCTTGTGCTGTCAAAGCCAATGCTAATGAGGGTCTCATTGACTTGAGCATCTGATACACAAATAGCAAGTGCTCGATATCCAAGACATATGTAAACATGAGACAGGCATGGCAGTCTCATTGGACTTCCAGTTTTCATAATGAAGAAACTCCAGCTATA
Organism: Meriones unguiculatus; assembly: GCF_030254825.1. Taxonomy (NCBI): domain Eukaryota; kingdom Metazoa; phylum Chordata; class Mammalia; order Rodentia; family Muridae; genus Meriones; species Meriones unguiculatus. Next base: position 58,647,052 of record NC_083365.1, on the reverse strand, counting down.
CCAGCAAGCCCTTAGTTACACTTAGAAAGCCTATGTGATGACTCAGTAGTAACATGACATAACCTAGAATCACCTGGCTAGAAGGTCAAAGTGCACTGTTTACTGTGTTTGTTCTGTGCTCATGTTTATAGGGACTGTCAATTAAATCATGTGACTATACTTATCACAGTCTGTTGTTAGCACCATTCCTTTGGCATGGGGCCCTGAACTATGAGTGGAGGAACAAAGCAGAGTACAGGCATGTGAGCATGCATATGTTCCTTTCTCTCTGCTGTGGATGTGATATGACTAGTTGTTTGAATTTCCTGCCTTGGCTGCCCCACAATGATAGACAACAACATGGAATTATAAGCTGAAATGAGCCCCTGTTTCCACTAAGTTGCTCCTTTTTTGTTTACTACAGCATCAAAACTGAACTTATGAAACACCCCTCTAATGCATAAGGTGTAGAGAGATGAAGAATCCTCATATTAACCTTGGACTTCTACATGGATGCACACACATATGTACTTCCAACAAACATTATCACATGAGTGTCAAAGGATGCACACTATACTCGAACTGTTTTTGAAGAAAACTTATTTATGGTCCAAGACTCAACTACACTAAAGTGCTTCAAAGTCTAGAATCTGTGTAATTCTTTTACTTTTTTCTATCAGAATTTTAAGAAAATAATTCTCAATTGTTTGATATTTTTGCAAATTTCTACATCCTTGCACCATATACTTTTAAAAGAATATAGAAGAGAGCCACATTTGTGAAGATAAGTAACAGTACTTTGGACATTCCTATTGTTATCGCCTACTCTCCTCTTGGTTTGAGTAAGTTATTAACAATTAAGAGCTCATCAAATGTGTATTTATTTGGTTGGTTGTAAAACTAACAATACGCTCTTTAGAAGTTCACAGACTACATTTTTTTCACATATGCAACATTATATTTAATTATTTCTGAATAAGAGCATCTTAATATTTGTTTATATCATAGTTCTTAATTTAACATTTAAGTTTATTCCTTCTTGCTATATGCTTATGTATTTTGCATTTAAGTATACCATAGGCATAAATATTTCTATATAAATGTGTATATAGGTTTATACACATTTACTATATGTGTATAAATTTGCACTCATACCACACACTCATTATACTATATGTGTATAAATTTGCACTCATTCCTTATAAATGAGGAAAAGATTATATTCTATGTGTCCCTTTGTCATAGAGAGGACACTGACTAAAATGCTCAATCCTCATCCTGAAAGGAAAAGAGCAAGGCCATCAGAAGAAGAAGAAAACAGGAAACAAGCTAGTAACCTGCCACTGAGGGCCTCTGAAAGCCTGTGCCCTCCAGACTATCAAAGCAGATACTGAGACTTATGGCCAACTGTTGGGCAGTGTGCATGGAATCTTATGTAAGAAATTGGAAATAGTAAGATCTGGAGAGGACAGGAACTCCACAGGGAGAGCAATAGAACCAGAAATTTGAACACAGGGGTCTTCCCAGAGACTCATACTCCAACCAAGTACCATGCATGGAGATAACCTAGAACCCTTGCACAGATGTAGCCCATGGCAGTTCAGTGTCCAAATGGGTATCCTAGTTAGGGGAACAGGGACTGTCTCTGACATGAACTGATTGGCCTGCTCTTTGATCGCCTCCCCCTGAGGGGAGAGCAGCCTTACCAGGCCACAGAAGATGACAATGCAGCCACTCCTGATGAGATCTGATAGACTAAGATCAGAAGGAAGGAGAGGAGGACCTCCTCTATCAGTGGACTTGGGAAGGGGCATGCGTGAAGAAGGGGGTGAGAGAGTGGGATTGGGAGGGGAGGAGAGAGGGGGTTATGGGGGGATACAAAGTGAATAAAGTGTAATTAATAAAAATTTAAAAAAAATAAAGCATTTTAAAAAAGATTATATACTGATAATTATGTATATGGGTGTTTTTCAAATGAGATTCTATTGTAATATTTCCCAAAGTCTTAACTGTTCACAGTGTTTTCACAGTTAAGAGGGAAGTGCATCATCAACTAGTTTAGCCATTGAGAAGAGTCACATTAGCCCTGGAGTCTGAGACCAGCCTGGGCCACATAGAGTGACTGTGTCTCAAAACACAGCCTTATTGCTTATTTCTTTTTTTCTTAGAGTAATTTTCTTTTTTTAAATTTATAATAATAAAAACCTACTCCTTTGTTTGACTATACCTGCAAGTGAAACTTTTATGCCCTAAGAGAGATTACAGCATCCTTTAGACCTCCATTTCCTTCTCTTTCTCCTTAATCTTTCATGCCCCACCCAACCCTGAGTGCATGCCCACATCCCTGGCATGTAGACAGCATTGCACATGCTGGCATGTGCTAGCCTATTTCTCTCAAAGCCCGGCAAATGATTGAGGCAGGAGAACAGCACCCTTGCTCACATACTGTTATTGGGAGACATGAATAAACCTGCATAGTGACAGCAATTGTGCTTGGATCTCCATGGTGAAATGACTCCTGAGATAGGATGTTTAGGGCTCCAGGACAGGCTTCCTCCACACTGGACAACTTTCAGCCCCCAGCTGTTCTCTTCTTCCAAAAACCAACTGCCAACGTCTCTAATAGAAAGTGTGTTGAGGAAACTGAGGCTCTAGAATCAAGCAGACCTGGATTCAACTCTGCCTCTACATGAATGACATATGCTCTATTCCTGGCTTTGTTTTTAGAATAAATTTGGGGAAATTCTTGGTTAATCTTATGCTAGAGAAGAATAGAGGTGCTGGCTTGTGCTGGCAAGTGTGTGCATTTGTGTGTGTGTGTATTTGCTTTATGTGTACAGGTGTATTCATGCAAGTACCACAGAATTCATGGAGACAACAACTCCAGTGTTACTTATGACCTTCTACCTTGTTTGTGACAGGGCCTCATGCTATCTGCATTTTACACCAGGTTGGCCTGCCCATGGGTTTCTAGGGGTTTTCCTGTTTTCACTCCCCATCTCCCTGTAGAAGACGTAAGGTTACAGATGTTCTCTGCCCTTTCTAGCTTTCTATGAATTCAGCACATTTGAACTCAAGTTCTCATGTGTATATGGTATATACTTTATTCAATGAACCATCACCAGCCTGAGTAGTGGATGTTTTTACTCAATGCTAGTTCAGTGCCATTACAGATTTCCAGATATGCCCACACCAGGCACACACCACATAATATCTCTCTCCCTCCCTCTAACCTCATTTACCCGTTTACCACCCCCCTCTCTCTGTCTTTCTCTCTCTCTGTTTGTATGTCTGTCCAAAGAAACTCTCAAAAATTACACACTGGAAATGAGTGTTGCTGCCTTTGCAGTTTTACACTATTGCTGTTTCCTGTGCTGGTTTTGTGTTTGTTTCACTGCTTTTGTTTTGCTCTGTTTGTTTTGCTGTGTTTATGGCTGACTTTTCTCTTTCTGTGTATCTTCTCCAGAATTCATTCCTTTCACAACCTGTGTTGCTGAAGATGCTAAGCAACCAGCTTTTTTTATTTTTGCTTCTCTTTCCACTAAACACATTGTATGTGTGAAATTTAACATCACCACCACCCAATCCAGGCATCTGCTTGGCTGTGAAATCAATTTTAAGGATCGCTTGCTGTCTAATTTCTTTATTTATTTACATTTATTTATTTTCCTGCCCCCTTGCCAAGTGTGAGGGTGTGCACATGACAAGGCAGTATATAAAGGTCATAGAGCTCAGTTCTCTTCTTCTGTCCTATATTCTAGTGAGCACATACAGGTCATCTGGCTCAGCAGCAAGCACCCACACCTGTTGAGCATCTCAGGTGCACCTTCCCTTAATTTTCCTCTTAATTTGAGCACTATATTGCATTGGATCTTAGCCTATTCTTGACATAACTCACTTGCTAGGGTTATTAATCATCCTGAGAAAGTCTAGTCCATCTTACCACTGGCAATAAAGGCATAGCCCCCATTTGTCCAGGTCCTCACCACTAGGGGCTTGAATTTTCTTTCCTTCCTGACCTCCAATCAGATAAAAGCAGGGGCCAAAGCATCACTGAAGAAGAGAATTTCAGGGAATTTCAATATGAGGTAGAACTGGAGACCTACTGAGGGGTATTATCAGTGTAGATTGTTATCACAGAAATTACAAAAGAGTCAGTCATAAAAAAGATAGGTGATTTTCGGCTTCTGGGAGAAAGCAGAACTTGGTGAATTTACAGTACGTATATACAGGATTTTGGTGTCCCTTAAGCTACATGTCAAAGTTAAGATTCACACACAAACACTTTCACATTTCTCTGAAAATAGTTTGAAATGAGATTAAAGCTAAAAAAAAAATGTGTGTCTGGAAGATGCTGCAGCAGGTAAGTACTTAATATTATTACCACAAGGAACAGAGTTCAGATCCCCAAAATTGAAATAAATAGTGGTTGGGTATAATGACCTACCTTTAAGTCTGGCCCTGGAAGGCAGAATGAGACTGAAGCGCTATCTGAAGCAAGCTGACTAGTGAGACCAGCAGTGTTGGTGAGCTTGGGGTGCAATTTTGAGAACTTGTCTCAAAGCATGAGATGGAAGAGAGGTTAAAGTGGATTACCATCTTCAAACCCCTAGCCTCCACATGCCAGCACACAAGCTCATGTGCACCCACACTTGCATGAGTTGGAGAAAGCACTCACATCCACACACCAGATACACATGAAGAAGACAGAAAAGGGAAAGAAAAGCATAATAACAAAGTTGCAACTTGGAATTATGTTGGGCATTCCTTACTTTTAGAAGAAAGGGTGGAGTTTTCAAGGTTACACACTATTTAGGCAAGAAGGAACAATTGTCTGTTTGTTGCTTTTGACATCTTTGTTCATGATGTCTATAACAAAACCTGGACCACCTCAGTAGTTTTGGCTTCATCAGAGTTCCAAATTTCCTGAGTTGGTCAGAAGTACACGAAAGCCAGATCCTCTGGTGGTGCAATGGCCATTCTCTTCTCCCATACCTCATATAGCATTGTATGGCCCTCAGATTACCCATGTTTTCTAACCTGTGTCAAGTTTAGTATAATTTGGGAATGATTGGTAGTTCCTATCTGCAGAGGTATGTCTGCCACAGTAATTTTAGTGATCCATTTAACCTCACAGTCATGGAATGTGTTCAATACTAGTTTTCTTGTAATCCTCTAAGAATGTCAAGTCCTCTGTGGCCTCAGTGTCTCAAAAGCAGAGTTCACTTTCAAACTTGAGTGTGAAGTTTGTGTTGGTGTGATTATTCTGATAGTAAGTCAGTATTTGATATTCTTGTTTGTATGTTTGGGTTGCAGTACTGGCCTTTTGTTGTTCTTTTTTTTTTTCAACTGATACTAAGGAAAATTTTAAGATTCTTAGATTTCTAGTTTTTGGACTCTTGTTAATATGCTTATTATCACTGGATTGATGTCACTGGAAATAGATGCCAGCAACAGTAGCTAGGTTAGAACACCCTCCTGCGAGTTCTCTGTCAGAGCTCCTCCTGGAAATTATGCTGGACTTGGGGCTGCTTAGAAAAAGTGCTGGGTAAATACTTGCCTTTCAAGCCCTTGGACTTGCATTTGAACAATAGAACCCACATGCTCACATGAAAAAGTCAGGCACACTGAATGTGCCTGAATCCCAGCACTGATAAGACAGAGCCAGGATGAAACCAGGGTCTCTCTAGTTACATGTACTAGGTATTTTGGTAGGTTCTAACCTTGAGAAACTATCTCAAAATGAGGTGAGGGCTTAGGTGACAGCTCACTGGTTGATAACATTTGCTGCCTGAGATTGGCAAGGTATGTTGACTAGAAGGAACCAATGCAAAGAAAGAAAGAGAGAAAGAAAAAGCAATTCCACATTGTTATCTTCTTATCTCCACACTCTCCACATGTGCACCATGACACACAGTCCTAACCCCTGCCCTCTAAACACACACACACACACACACACACACACACACACACAGAGAGAGAGAGAGAGAGAGAGAGAGAGAGGAACAGAAACAGAGATAAAGAGAGAGAGACAGAGAGAGAATGAATGAATTTAAACACATTTTAGAGCTCAGAAAGTACTGTTGAATTCCTCAAGCCAAGAGCAATCATCCTTCAAGCTATTTCTAATTACATGAAATCCTGTTCTGCAAGCTGAACAGAAAAGAACAGGAATTCTGCTTCAACCAAAGACAAATGCACTTCCTATTTCCAACTATTAAAATCCAATGCCCTTGGCTTTCCCAGGATTAATAGGATTTTGATGTGTTCCTGATAGGTTTGACTTTTAGTTTCCCAAAGCTAGCCTCATGCCTGCTCTGGCAGCCATTCATCTGCTTATTCAAGGTCCCTGAAGACAAAGCTATTTCAGAATACACATTCTCTTTTTCCAGAAAAAAAAACACAAGGGACTGCTGGTTTAAAATATAAAACTGAGAATTTTATTTCCTTTGTACCAGTATGAATTGAGTGATTCTTAAGGTTGTGAATTTGAAAGAATAAAGCATTTGTCTTCTGGTCTATTTCTCCAACAATTAATTTCATGAAACCATATTTTGAAAGCTTACAAACAATGAATAAAAATATGTGATGGTTCTGGACAAGATTTCAAAGGACCTGAGGGGCTGAGATGATTCCCAGCACAGAAAATCAATTTCCTGTAAACACTAAAGAGGCAAAGATTTGAAGCAAACATCGGATAGGATTCCAGAGAGTCTATTTTCTGCTTGTTTTGCAAGTACTTGCTAAAAATTTCAAATAAGTTACTTTCATTCTAATTTAATTCATTTACATTTTGCCATTTTCATTGGAAATATCAATGTGTACAGGTTTTTTTAATTTTTATTTTATTATTTTTTACAATTTATCCTCTAGACTCTTCCCTCATCTCCTCCCAGTCCCACCTTTTCTCCCTTTTCTCCTCCTCCTTCCCCGCTAACTGACTAGCCCATCTAGTCTCATCTGAACTGCCTGGATCCGTTTTCTTTGTGGCCTTTAAGGTACCCCACCAGGGGAAAGTGCTTAAAGAACAGTCAACTGAGTTCATGTCAAAGACTGCTCCTGCTCCCATTATTAGAGTTCTTACTTGAAAACTAAGCTGCTTATGGGCTATATCTGAGCAGGGGATCTAGGTCCTCTCCATGCATGGTCCTTGGTTGATGCATCAGTCTCTGAAGGCCCCCCTAGCCAAATGTTTTCGCTTTTGTGGTCTCCTCATGGAGCCCTTGTCCTCTGTGACTCCATATACCACACACACACACACACACACACACACACACCCCTCCACCCACTGTCTTCCATAAGTATCCCTGAACTCTGCCCAAAGTTTGGGTGTAAGTCTCTGCATCTGCTTCAACCCCCTGCTGGGTGGAGTCTTTCAAAGGACATCTATGGTAGGCTTCCTTCCTGTTCCCTTTCTTCCACTGCTTCCTGTGTCTATCCTGTTCTCCATTTTAAATGAGATTTAAGCATACTCCCTAGGGTCCTCTTTGTTATTTAACTTTATTAGGTTTGTCAATTATAGTGTAGTTATCCTGTGTTATGCAGCTCACTTATAAGTGAGTATATAACATGCAGGGTTTTTTTGTTTGTTTTGTTTTTTTTTTTTTTTCTTTTTTTGATTCTGGGTTACCTTACTCAGGATGATCTTTTCTAGTTTCATGCATTTGCCTGCAAATTTCGTGATTTCCTTGTTTTTAATTGTTTTGCAATATTCCGTTGTGTAAATGTACCACAGTTTCTTTTTCCTTTCTTCAGTTGAGGGACATTTTGGTTGTTTCCAGATTCTAGCTATTACAAATAAAGCTGCTATGAAAGTAGTTGAGCAAATGCACTTATTGTATAGTGGAGCATTTTTCAGGTGTATACCCAGGAGTGATATAGCTGAGTCTTGAGGTATAGGTTTTTCCAGTTTTTTGAGAAAGTGCCAGGCTGATTTCCAAAGTGATTGTACAACTTTCAACTTCCACCAGCAATGGAGAAGTATTCCCCTTTCTCCAAATCTTCTCCATCATGTACTGTCAGTTGAGAATTATTCTGATTTGGATTATTTGATTTGGATTTTTTAATTAATTTTATTTATTTATCTATTTATTTATTTATTTATTTATTTATTTATTTATTTATTTTGGCTAGGGATCTTGAGCATTTCTTTAAGTTTTTCTCCACCATTTTTTATTCTTTTTGAGAGTACTGTTTAGCTCTGTACCCCATTTTAAATTTGATTACTTAGTATATTAGGGTTTAATTTCTTGAGTTCTTAATATATACTAAATATTAGACCTCTTTCATATGTAGGGTTGGTGAAGATCTTTTCACAGTCTGTAGGCTGTCTTTTTGCTCTGTTGACAGTGTCTTTTGCTTTACAGAAGCTTTACAGTTTTCTGAGGTCCCATTTACTGATCTTAGAGCCTGTGCCATTGGTGTTCTGTTCAGGAACTTATCTCCTGTGCAAAAAAAGTTCAAGGCTCTTCCCCACTTTTTCTTCTAACAGATTTTGTGTGTCTTGTTTGATGTCAACATTTTTAATCCACTTGGACTTTAGTTTAGTGCTGGGTTTTAAATATGGACCTATTCGCATTTTTCTTAGACTAGTACCATTTGTTGAAGAGGCTCTCTGTTTTCCATTGTATGGTTTTGGCTCTTTTTTAAAATATCAAGTATCCGTAGATGTGTGGGCTTATTTCTGAGTCTTCTATTTGATTCCATTGCAAAAGATCTTTTATTGAACAGGAATGTTTTAGCTAGTTTGTTTTGTTTTGCTTTCTCATACGAAGTTGAGAATTATTCTTTCAAAATGTGTAAAAAAATTTTATTGGCATTTTTATGGGAATTGCATTGAATCTGTAGATTGCTTTAAGTAGGAGAGCCATTTCACTATGTTAATCCTACCGATCCACAAGCATGGGAGATCTTTCGATATCTTCTTTAATTTCTTTCTTCAGAGACTTGAAGTTTTTGTCATACAAGTATCTTGCCTAGAATTACATCAAGATATCAATGGGTTTTTTGTTGTTGTTTTGGTTTGGTTTTTGGCTATTGTAAAGGGTGTTGTTTCCCTAATTTCTTTCTTAGCCCATTTGTCTTTTGTATACAGGAGGGCTACAGAGTTTTTTGTTTGTTTCTTTGTTTTTGTTTTTTTAGTTAATTTTGTATACAGACACTTTGCTAGAAAAAGTCATCAAAAGTATCCCATCCAAAAAGAGCCTAGAGCTAGATGATTTTATTGCAGAATTCTACCAGACCTTCAAATAGTAGCTAATACCAATACTCTTAAAACTATTCCACAAAATATAAACAGAAGAAACATTACCAAACCCACGGTATGAGGCCACAGTTATCTTAATACCTAAACTGCATAAACACCCACTATGAAAGAAAACTTCAGACTACTTTCCCTTATAAACATTGAAGCAAACTGAATCCAATAATACTTCAAAGTTATCATCCACCATCACCAAGTAGGCTTCTTCCCAGACATACGTGGTGGTTCAGTATATGGAAATCCATTAATGTAATATATAATCCAGCACCTCTTCAAATTTAAAGTCTTGGCTAAATCAGGGATATGAGACACATACCTAAACATAGTAAAGGCAATATACACCGAGCCTAGAGCCAACTCAAACTAAATAGCGAGAAACTTAAATCAATTCTACAGAAATCTGAGACAACAAGGAAAGGTTGCCCACTCTTTGGATCTCTTCAACATAGTACTTGAAGTCCTAGCTAGAGCAATAAGACAACTAAAGGAGATCAAGGGGATACAAATTGGAAAGGAAGAAGTCAACATATCAGTATTTGCATATGATATGATAGTATACATAAGTGATCCCCAAAAATCTACCAGGGACCTCCTACATCTGATAAAAATGTTTACATTTTATGAATTGTTTTAGAGCTGATTTTGTTCCAAAAATAAGTAGGAAGGAACCAAAGTGCAAATCTACATAAGTTGGTTATAAAAAAATAAATTTCTACATATTTAAATAAGGTTAAAACCACATATAAATTCAAGATTAATTGTATTATACCTCACTGCAACTTATTCCAACAATTGATGGAAATCATTTGAAAAATGTAAATTGTAAAGTGTTTGCTGTGCAAGTATGAAGACTTGTGTTAGAATTGTAAGAGCCATGAAAAGCTGGACACTATAGTGAACATCTATAATATCATCACTCCTTTCGTGAGATAAGACATAGATGAATCAAAAAAGCCAGCTTACTAGCATCCGCAGAAGTAAAACAACATAAACACCCCAGAACAAAGCATGATGGAAGCGAAGGCTGGAGAGATTGTTCAGTAGTTAAGAATGCCTGGTCAGGTTCCAGAGGACTTGGTTTCAATTCCTAGAACATACATAGTGGTTCACAACTCCACATTCAGTTCCAGAGGGTCTGACTCTACAGTCTGGCACATATAAACAGGCACACAAACCACTCATACACGTTAAAAATAAAAGTAAAACTTTAAAAGTTGTCAAAATCAATGATCAACACCCAAGTTTGTCCATTCATCTTTACATGCACATAATCATAAGCACACACACATATACACACACACAGAGAGAGAGAGAGAGAGAGAGAGAGAGAGACCTCACAGTTAAAAAATTATGGCATCACTTGGAAATATCTTATATCCAACTTATAAAATGATTCTGTTGCCTAATGTCAGGGACCTAAGAAATTAAAAGCATCCCCTTACTGGCCCCCAAATTAGCTGAGCAAGTCACTTGTTTTTATGTCTGATGTTCATCCCTTAGAGCTAATAAAACAATGCATCCCATGTGTACAGCATGGGCTTCTGGGAGGATCCAATCAGGTTATTGATGTGCATTTGAAGCCTAACACACTTTGTGTGTTTATAGCAGGATTGCTTATGCAGTGGAAATGAGTGCAAACTGATTCAACAAATTGAGCAAAATTATCAGTTTCACACTTTGATCTTAATTTAACCAGTAGTCATTCTTGGATTTAGGATATTCTGAGTTACAAATTTGGCATTGTGACAGAAGGGCATGTCGTGATTCTAAAATGTGTTAGAAAGAATGTCATTCAAGTAGCCAAGTATATTTTAAACTTGATTTTTGTTAATTTACTTATCTACATTTATAGAAGTGCTGTTTATCAAAGTGAATACATCTTCATGTTCTCCTTAAAATAACAACAACAACAAAAGATGTGTGTGTGTGTGTGTGTGTGTGTGTGTGCCAGAGATCCTGTGCCTTGGATCTTGTGCCTCAAAAATCAGCTGTCTTGTATTATTCTTGTTTAGAGACAGACTCTCTTGATGGCCTAGAACTTGCTCAGCAGGCTGAACTGGCTGACCATCAAGTCTCAACTATCTATCTCCCTTCCAAAATGCTGGGATTGCAATTGTGCACTACCATGTATCAATGCTTTTACATAGATTTTGGGAATTACACTCAGGAGCTCCTGCTTGAAAGGCAAGCAATTGTCTGACTGATCTAGCCCCTCATCCCAGTGTCTATATTTCAGATAAATACATTGTAGCTTCCCAGTCAGCTCTCCTTTGAGTCAGGAGCATTTCTTCCTGGTCTGGCCCATTCCAGGCAAGTTATTCTACTTTGACATTTACAAACCTTTCATTTTTACATTCGACTTCTCTTAAAACTTCTGCATACAATATTGTGTTCCTCAGTAGAAATGAGAAAGAGCTACAGCTCTCAACATAGAATACCATCTACATGTTACTTGTTCAATTCTGAACTTTGTTCTAGTGCTTCAGTAGTTGTTGATTGCAACACTTTTAGCAAGTCTAACTGAACAATAACATGATGAATATTTACTTACTCTCGATGGCTGGCAATTCCTATACCCTACTGCAATGATTGGCACAGAGAAAATATCCCACTAAAAACAAGATGATAACCAGGTACAAGGCTGATAATAAATAACGGAGTACTCAGCTATGGAATAAACATCTACAGCACCATCTTCCTGCAAGGCTCATTGATTATACCAGAAAAAGTTCAAAAAGCATGTAAAAGCCAGAGGATGGGAGGGAATGCTGTGAAATATTGCCATCTAGACAGGACATGACTGTTGCACAAACTTTCAGTGGCTGTACAACATCAAGGAAATTAAAATCCTAGTAGGCAGTGGGAAGGAGCTACAAAGACTCCACCCAAACTTAGGAGATATTGGCAACTGATGGCTGCTTGGAGAGAAGTCACTTTTCTTCAGAGGTGTGGTCCTTGCTAGGCTCCCTGTGTTGCAATGGATAATCCCACATCCATGTGCAGCAGACCGGAAGCAAAAACAGGACCCAGAGGTGAACACATATTAAGAAAAGACATAAAGATATGATGGGAGGAAGATATGCTTGGCGTACTAGAGATATTTCTACGTGGGGTTGAGGAGTAGATATGACCAGGATATATCACATACAGGTATTAAGTTTTCAAATAACAAGTTCAAATTATTATTGAAAAAGGGTAAGTGGATGGATGTATAAAGGATGAGGAGTACCTTTAAAAATTTGTGTCTGTCCTGAGTTAAGATATCAACTCCACAGAGGAGTTATTATTACTAAGGGACCCTTTAAATTAATAAAATATTTCCTTTATTATTATAACTACAGTAAGAACCACCTGTCTTGCTTTGAAATATATAGCATTCCTGAAAAATGCGAAAGGAAAAAAATGAGATGCATAGTCAATGTGTCATAATCTAGTGGAAATGAATGTTATTGAATTTGTGTCACTGTGCTGGGGCTGGACTCAGCAGCTGCCTTTCAGAAACCACCACCCATACTATTAATCAATCCACTCACATAGTGTAATGTACCTCATTCTTTCTGTTTGGAAGATGACAGTAAAACACAAACTATGGGTTTTTTTTGCACATATGATCTTTTCCTAATGTTTATTTATAAATCACAACTATGAGGTTTAATGTTTGTACAGTCACTCAAAATCCTGTTTTTTGTTTGTTTGTTTGATGTTTTCTTGTTATTGTTGTTTTTGTATTTTGCTTTTTTTCTTTTTCTAAATGCACTATGAAAGGAAGCTGAAAACTTTGGAATTGGAGAATGAAAGGTGTTCAAGATCAAGGCGGGGACTCAGATTAGTGGGTTAAATTAACAGATGGTGTGATTATATCTCAGGCAAAGAGGCTCAGATTTACAATACAGCATAGAAAGAAAATTCACTCAGACCAGGACACAGGGAGAATTTCAAAGGATGTTGCACTGGATGAGGCTACGAAGTGTTGGGAAGATGACAAAAAAAAAAAAAAAGATTTGAAGAACAAACAGAACAAACAATGTGGATCAAAACTCACTCACAGTACTGACAGTCAATACAGTGCCTAGATAATACACACACTGAATTTTCATATCTGAGAAGAAAACCTAGGAACATAAACAGGACATTTCCAACAAAGACCGTAAATACCCTTCCCTCATTTGAGAAGTTTGGGGCTTTACAGAGTAGGGAGAGAGTGTGGCTGAAGAGATGGTTCATCAGTTGAGAGCACATACTGCTCTAGCAAAGGATCGGTGTTTGGTGGCTCCTGTCATCTATGTCAGGTGGCTCACATTGACCTATAACTACACCTCCAGGGGATCCTATGTTCTCCTGTGACCTCTGAGGACACTGCCATGTTCACAAACACATATTCAGGAACATACATATATGCATATTTTTTTTTTTTAATAAAAACAGCAGGCACAGTAACGTTGGCCTCTAACTCCAACTCTCAGGAGGCAGAGGCAGGAAGATCCCAGTAAGTTCAAGGGTAGCCAGGTTTACACAGAATTCCAAGACAGAAAGGGATACATGGTGAGTTCATTTCTCAGAGAAAGAAGAAATAAAAATGAACTCCTTGAATAAACCTTTGAATGAACACAGAAGAATGATTAACCCACTAACTACAGTTAAATTTCAGACAAACAAGTGATGCTTATTTTAAGAATAACTCTGCTCTAAATTTTTTCTGTGCCATAAATATTAAGAAAAGAAATGTTTATTGCCACCCTGAAAATCAAGTTTCAATTGAGTTCCTGCATTTTTATGCATTAAATCTCCAGCTTCATTCTAGCAGCAGTATAAGAGATGAATTAGAAAAGAAAGACAAATTTGAGGGATATATTGTTAAAATCCAGACTCACACATGCTGGTGTTCAGGATGTGGATCCTTTTATTGTCAGGACACAGAGAGCTAACACCTGCAGAGACAGGCTATCTTTAGGTCTTATCAGGAAGTCAGCAGATATTTTTGGATGAATAGGTCTTGTCAGTGTTCCAGTATCGCAACCCTGGTCATATGATGGAGACATCCATTCCTCTGCTAAGTAGGTGCATATTTGTCAGTCTACTCTTCAGACTGCAGAGTAAATAGAGTTGTAAGAACAGGTAGGGTACAAGGGCTACATGGTTCTCGTAGGTCTCGGACCTAAGCTCTCAAACATGCATATATTTAATGCCTTTGTTATGAACATTTCAGAGTGTTCACATAAACATTACTACAATGGCTTTATTGTCAAAGAACATTAATGTTTCAATCAAAGTGTCAGATAAGGAAATAGTACAATAAAGTAGTCCAATTTCTTTCCCCTGAAAATGTGTTCTTTGTTATTGTAGTGCCATCATAAACTATGAATTTTCTAACAGAAGTTTCATTGCCCACACTTGACTCTTCTGCTACTCAATGTCAGTCTGCTGTATGGCTCATCTCTGAGCACTTGTAAGTTTTATGTTTTGTATTCACACTAAGCTCAACATTATCAAAGATGGGAGATGTATGTCTGCTTTGTTCTAAGAAATCTCGATGTAATGTTCTTATTGGACATTGAGCATGCAGAAGACCTAGTCATATTGGGTTAACAGAATAGTATTGACGGCCAGGAAACTTCACAAGAATCTACAGTCGTATGGCACTTTACACACTTAGGATACCCCTGAGGCCCATTTGTGCCATGCCTTGGGAACCACATGTAAGCATGTTTATACAAGCAAAGCCTCCACAAAACTCTAGAGGTGGGACTATTTAGAGGATTTTCTGTTCATCCTATAGAAACTCTAGAATGGAACGTAAACCACACTAAAGATTCAGAATCTTAACATTGATTGATTAGATAAATATGGAGCAGCTAACAGTAAATCAGATACTGTTTTAAGAACACCTCAGACACAATGACTCAGTGAATTCTCTTGGGTCTCAGATTTAACTTATCAAACATGCACCATCTCAGTGAGCAAGCTCAGAAGATTAAGACCACATCCTGCTTCTGCAAAGGACCCAAGATCAGATTCTAGGACCCATGTCAGGTAGCTCACAAGTGTAACTGCCATCCGCCTATGGTCTTTAAGGGCTCCTGAACACACATGGTATACCTTTAAATACACACACACAAACACCTACACACACAAAAAAAATATAAATACATTTTTTAATTTATTTTTTCATAAAGTACATCCCAACAGCAGAGTTTCTCCTCTCTCTACTCTTCCCAGTTCCTTCCCCACTTCCCCTCTTTCCCAGATACACTGATTTTGTTTCCCTTCAGAAAAGGAGTAGGCCTCCGTGGAATATCAATGGATCACAGCATAACAAGATGCAGTAAGAATAGGCACAAACTCTCAGTTCAAGGTTGGAAGAGGCAACTTACTAGGAGGAAAAAGGTTCCAAGAGCTACAATTCCTATAAATGCCTGAATCTAAACAATTAAAATACATAAGAAAAAAAAAACATAGCTCAGATCAATGAAACCATCATTATTGCCTCATCAGTGTCTGTGAGCCCCTATGAGCCCTGCTTACTCCTGGTATAATAGCCCTGGCTGTTTTCTCCTGGTGTCTTTGACCCTTCTGGATCCTACAATCTTTCCTCCTTTTTTTCTATGGGGTATTCAACCTCTCCTTAGTAATTGGCTATGGATCGCTTCACAGGCACCCATAAGTTGCTGGATGCGATGCGACCCCTCTGATTGCAAATTGGACTACACACCAAACTATGAGTATATCAGAATAGTAGAATATCATTTCACTTCTGTTTTTCTTTCTTTCTTTTTTTGTTCTTTTGGTAGTCTGTTTTGGTTCTACCCTAAGTCTCTGGGGTATCTAGTTCCAGTTTCTGGCAATCCAGGCAGTGTCAGGCATGGGTTCCCTCTCATGGCATAGGCTTCAAGTTAGACCAGTGATTGGTTGGTTATTCTGCAAGTTCTGAGTCACCATAGCCCTAGAATATCTTGCAGACAGGACAGGTTTTAGGTCAAAGTTTTTATGGCTATGTTGATACCCACATTTTTTTAAAAATAGAAGTAGTGATGACATCTGATTCCTACCTGCCTTACCAGGTTGCCCTGCTCAGTACTTGTCTCCTTTTTGGATCTTTGGAATACAGTGTTCCTATGAAAATGTTTAGGTTCCATCCTATGGTTGGATGAGGTGTGTGCATGACATTTATCAACTTATCAAGAAAGTTAGTCCTCTAATTGCTTAACCTGTCCAACATTAATGAGTAGTTGCATTATATTCATGAATACTTTCCATATGAAACCCTTATGGTAGCATCAGGCACATGTGTATGTTCTTCTAAATAAAATGTGTATAAAGTCTGTTTCTTATGTGCTGACTATAACAGTCATATTCATGGCAATGTGTACATCAGAATCATCCATTAGACTTATTTGTGCACAGCTTGCTGAGTCTCAAGTAGTAAAATCCAGGTCGTCTTAGTAGGCCCGAGATATTGCAAGTACATCAAGTTCCCAGGAGAGGCCGATTATGCTTCAACAGAACCAAACGTTGAAAGCAGTTGGTAAAAGGAATACATTCTGATGTTCTTCTGTATATGTGTTAGGCTTACATGCAAGCAGAGATATTCTGTAGTCCAAAGTTATGTTTAGAACAAATAATTTACAAATTGTATCTGCCTTTCTATACTTATATCTATAAAATATAAGCAAGATACCCATTCATGTATAAATATGACAAAATAACTCATCCTGAAAAGTGACCAACTTAATTATAATTTTTTACTCCCTTGCATAGATAAGGTAAGTTTTGTGTATATGTCCATTTATGTATGTGTTCATGTGTATGTATGTTTGCATGAAGGTGTGTGCCTTCATAGAGTGAACAAAGGACCATCTTGGGTGTTCCTATGCTCACAAACACAAATGTACACAGTCACACATGTACATCCTTCACATAAACTGAGTCAGAAAGACAGTGCCCAGTTGTCCATATATCAGCAGGACACTCACTGATTCTTCCCTACCACTTTTCTCTATTCAATCAGTCTCCATAAGTAAAAGGGGCATAGCATAGAAAAGAGAGAGAGAGAGAGAGAGAGAGAGAGAGAGAGAGAGAGAGAGAGAGACATGAGAAAAGTGCTTTTTATATATTGCTGGCTGCTTGTTTCACAGCAAATGTTGTGTCTTTATGCTACTCCTTTCAAAGTATGTTATCCTCCAAGGATACCCACAGTAGATGACAAGCAGTATCTATTAGCAACATGCTTGGGAGTTCTCGTCTAAAAGCAGAGGAACTGGAATTTCTGTGAGAAAATTCTTTCTGATCTCAAAGCTTAGATACAGAACAGTGGACTAACACTTCCATTTTAGGAAACATGGGCTGAGATGAACGCACTTACTTCAACAGAAGCTGGTAAGGAAGACTACAGTAATAAATCAAAATTCCCAGGAGTTCACTGGAACCCATGTGTCACAATCATGGTAAATTGGCCAGCTGGAGGCAGCCTGCTAAGTATCAGTGAGATGAACCTGGGGTGTGAAGGATGGTGGGAGTTCAGCCATGTACAGCAATATGTCTTAAATGCAGGTTGGTGAGCCACTCTCACAGTAATTCCACAGGTAACTGAAGATCTCACACATTTAATCAGGTCCGTAACTTTTTTAAAGATTTCTGACATGTGCTAACTTCACACTGACCCACTGAGATTTAATTGCTTAGTTAGAGTTGGTTCTGTGTGCTGGCTAGTTTATGTCAGCTTGACATAAACCAGGATCTTCAGGAACGGAGGGAACCCCAGTTGAGAAAATGCCTTCATGAGACTGTATTGCAGGCAAGCCTGTAGGACATTTTGATGGAAGGAGAGCCCATGTCATTTTGGGTGGGACCAAATTTGGACTAGTGGTCCTGAGTTCTATGGGAAGGCAGGCTAAGCAAACCATAAGGAGCAAGCCAGTAAAGAGCCTTCTTCCCTGGCCTCTGTATCAGCTCCTGTCTCCAGTTTCCTACCCTGTTTGCGTCCCTGTCCTGACTTCCATCATTGATGAACAGTGATATAAAAGCATAAGACAAACAAACCCTATTATTCCCCAAGTTGAGTTGGTGTTGGTGTTCCATCACAGCAATACTAACCCTGAGATACTGTGATTCAAGATTGACTTCCCTTCCTAGTTTGCAAGTAATTAAATTATTTGAAGAAGGGGCGTTGGGGGTGGGTGTTTGTTTGTCTGTTTCACAATCTGAGATGTTTAAATGCAAATAATGCAGGAAAACAGGAACATTGTCTCAGCAGCTGAAAGGATATAAACACAATGGAAGATCATCCTCAAAGATAATGGCATATTAGGGAGCAGAGAAGGTCACTGAGACGCAATCAGTGAGTGTGGACTATCACAGATACGAGAACCAGGTGAAGACAAATACAAGGACCTGGCCCCATTATTCTCCGCAGCAAGCAGGAGAATAAGTGGGCAGCTTTTGGAGATGGTGACCCAGAGCACGGAAACATTCCTGACAACCATTCATTATTTATTTATCTAGCGATGTGGGAGTCTGTATCAGAGCCTCACCCAGCTTAGGAAAGTACTCTCCTACAGAACTATTAGAACAAAGTGTGCGTTTGTGTGTGTGTGTGTGTTATACTTACTTCTGTGTGAGCTATTGGAGTGTGGACTTTGAGCCATCTCCTTTGACATAATTATTCTTAATTTTGATTCTTACTGATCAGGAAACAAATTTTGGCCAGTGTGTGATACTTTTAGAGATATAAGTAAAGAAATACAAAAGTCTTTGGCCTTGTAGAGCTTATGTCATAATGGAGAAAACACACACACACACACACACACACACAGCACAATGACAAGGATCCACATAGCTTTACATGGTCCTCATGTACCTATGCTGATGTTTCACTTCCCTGAATTCTAGTGAGATACTGATCCATCTGGTCCAACATTTGGTTTTCTGATAGTCATATTTACCTTAAAGATTTTTGCGAATATGTAGTTGTATTTGTTTATGTTTGGAGTGTTTTTAGGCATATTTTCTCCTCAAATTACCCAGGCAGACCTTGAATTCAAAATTCTGTCAGATTGGCCTCCCAAGTATCTGGAATTATAGGTATATGTTCCTATGCCTGGCAGAGGTGGGGAATTCATATGACATTACAGAAGTGAGATACTTTGAATATAGCTGCCAAGGACTTTTACATCTAGGACTGTAAATGGTCTGTAGGGTAAGTTCCAAAACAGCCAGGGCTATACAGTGAAACCCTGTCTCAAAAAGCCAAAAGAAAAGAAAACAGAACAAACAAACAAACAAAAACAGACAAGCTAAAGTCAGTGCATTACTCATTGCTGTGACAAAATATCCAACAAAAGCACTTAAGGAAAAACGGGGTTATTTTGGCTGACAGTTTAAGAGTATACAGTTTGAGGGTACAGTAAATTATGGTGGGGAAGACATGGTGTCAGAACCTCAGTCCATGTGAGGTGTTGCCCACATTTAAAGTAAGTCTTCCCACCATCACTAAGCTAATCTAGAAATTCTTTCATATAGATGTGAAGAGGCCTTTAGATCCTGTCAGTTTGACAATATTGGCCAGCTGGAGACAACTGTAACTGCTTTTGTTTTCACTGTGAAAATTTACACATTCTTACTGAACATCATGCTGCCAGGCCAACATTCTGTCACAGATTTTGTTGGAAACTCAAATAGCTTAATGCACACTTGTACATTTTAGTGGCTTATGGCTTACTTTTACTGGTATTTTCTAATGTGTTTAAGAACAGATCTCAAAATGTATCTACATTTTGTCACTAAAGTCTCATAAAAACTTTGAGGAATCATAGTCTAACCTTTTCCATGGCCAATAAGTGTACACACCATTGTGTGTCAGAGGACCATCTAGCTCTCACTCCTCAGGCACCAGCCACTTTGTTTCTTGAGAGAGAGCATCTCATTCTCCTTGCACCTGCTAAGTAGGTCAGACTTCCTGTAGCAAAGCCAGGGCTCTTCCTGTCTCTGTCTCCCAGTGTTGGCGCCAAAAGTGCCTACTCTATACTCATTTTCCGTCATGGGTGCTAGCGAGATGAAATGTATGTGTATAAGACAACACTTGAGCAGTTGAGCCACCTCCCAAGCTCCACACATGCTTGTTTCCAAAGTTTTACTCATTTCCAAAACAATTTTTTATTAAATTACCTTCAGACCTTGAAAGTTTCAAAACTCCTGGACAATTCACACCAGTGATCACACTGTCATACCAGCCCAGTCAATAAGAAGAAGAGTGAAAACACAGGTGTCTTGTGTCAGTAATCCCTAACCAAGAGCTCACCTACATCTGATGCTTACATTCCATAATCACAGCCTAAGATCAAAAGCATAAAACCCAAGCATTAGCGCAGTCCATGATTTATGGTCTTACAAAGGTTAGTAAATCAAATCATGTGACTATTTTCAATTTATATCATTGAGGTCACCCAAATCAATCTTTTCACCCATTCTCTTCTTGAATTTAAAAAGACAAAGAGAAAAGATTCAGAAGAATCTTATCATCAAAAGTCCATTTGATGCCTAGTGAAACACACCAGAAAGGAAGGCATCTTAATTGACATTTTAGGCTTGTGAGAAACGTGAAGACTCTTTTTCTTGGGCTTCTTTTCACTATACAGTTCAGACATTTAATTGTTTCCTTAAATACAGCATTATTTCTTTTTATTTATTGTCTTTCCTTTAAATATGGAAAGACCTTTCAGAAGACAGTACCAGAAGCATGCATACGATGCTGACTGAAATAGCAATCTTGTGAAATTGTCAATGCAGATATGATTTCTTTCAATTGGAAAGACAGGTTGCTTCCTTTGCTATGTTGCATGTCTGTGCTTGTGGTATTAGGTGCTGGAGAACGTTCATTGAAAAACTTCCTGTCGTGCTAAAGTCTCCATAGTTTAAGATAGTATTTTTTTTTTAATTTACTTACTATTATTTGAGGCAATGCACATACCATGCACATGTGTTGCAGGAATAAGGTCACTGTGGAGTTGATTCTGTCCTTCAAGCTTGATGTGGATTATGGGTAGTGAACTGAAGTTGTCAGGCTTACATGGCAAGCTCCTTTATCTGCTATCTCACCAACCAAAGACAGAATCCTCAATGGTAAACATGGCTTTGCAACGATTGTACCTGAATATTCTTATTATTCTTATTATTATGGTATTTTTTTCAAGACAATGTTTTTCAGTTCTGGGTTCACTTTGGAGACCATACTGGCCTCGAACTCATTGAGATCCACCTGCCTCTGCTTTGCCATGTACTGGGATTATAGGTTTGTGCCACTGCTTCTGGATTGAATACTGTTTTTAAGTTAAATCCTTTTCTGAGGCCTATGGGAGAGAAATAGGGGAGAAGAGGAAGAAAGACATGAGAGGGGATGAGAGAAGGGGGCTGCAATCAGCATGTAAAGTAAATAACTTTTAAAATATAAATAATAAAAATATAAAAATGAGCTTTCAAGGCAAAATAAAAACAAACACAGGTTCCCTTTTTATTTAAAGAAGAAAGAATAGTTCTATAAGTACAAATTAAACTTAACTTTTTTCTTTTATCAACTCGTATGATGTACTTCTTTAAATTTTTATAATTAAACAAAATGAACAAAGAAGAAATGGTTACTTAGGATTCAAGTTAACAGAATTTGCTAGAAAATGTATTCAGAATCACACATTTTGACATATCCAGTTGCATAAGGAAGGACATGTTTCTAAATTCAACATATTGTTATAAAATCAAAATTAGGCTAACTTATTCTACTTCTTTTCAGTATGTGAGCACGTTCATGTGTGTGAATGTGTGTGTATAATTGTGCATGCATATATGTATATATTTATGTAAAGGCTCAAGGTCAACCTTGGATGATGTCCTCAGTATGTTAGTCACATTGATTTTTGAAAATGTCTTACTTGGTCTAAAACTACCCAGTTTTATCAGACTGGTCAGCCAGAAGACCCAGGGACCTTCATGTCAGCTCTGCATCAGTGTTAAGATCATACTCCTGTGCCACTAAGCCCAACTTTAAATTTTTAACAGATTATTTATTACTATGTGTATGTATGTGCATGTACCATCTCATACACGTGAAACTCAAAGGATAACTTGTGAGACTCAGTTCTCTTATTCCACCATGTGGGTCTGAGGGATCAGACTTAGGTCCTCGGGCTTGGCAGCAAGCGCATCTACCCCTTAAGTCATTTGGAATTTAGCTCAAGTCATCACGTTCATGTAAAACAAACTGCAGCAATTGAGCTGTCGCCCTGCCCCTTCTTCATTTTTCCTTTAATACCTAGGTGTTTCTAAGCACTGACTGTAACCCTTTACAATGAAATTTGTCCTTTCCATATCCAGCCTTGGATGTACTGTTGATATTTTACACATCTTTTATTTCCAGACACAAATACACTTCTTTTTCTCACTTTGCTCTTGGAACGGCAGTTGACGTGATTTAAAACTGAAATGAGATATTTTGAAATAGGCAGAACAAATGTGACTTTTTTATGTTCAGACAGTCAGACTTCCCATTTGAAGTCAAACTGTAATTGTTATATAAGTAAGAGAAGGGAAATTAAAACCAAGACAAGAGATAGAAAACTCTCCCTGAGCTGGATAATTTTTTAGGTTCTGCTGCTGTTGGAGAAAATGTTCTTCGAAGGCCCTAAGATGATGTTGCTGGGGGAAGAGAAGCTTGTGTTCATTTTGGGGTATTTCAATAGACCCAGTGAATGAGGGAAAATGGGACTTTCTTTTGAGTACCAGCTCCTGAATACTGACACAGAGACTTTTGTGCTTTTTATAAGCTTATGCACTATAGCTGTACAGGTTCTCAGCTATTCTAACCAGACAATACTGGCCTGGCCTATGTCTGGCCACATGGTCTATTACCTCTCAACCTTGGTAACAGCTGCATTTGTTTCTTCCTCTGTGTCCAACTGGAAACTCCTCTGCCTGATTCTTTCACAGAGTTTCTGTCTCTGTCCTGAAGTCCTACCTTCTTCCTTGTCTACCTTGGCGATGGGTCATTCAGCTCTTTGTTAAACCAATTGGAAGATGAGGGAAGTACATGTCTACAAAATATGATCCAAGTGTTGAGCAATTATAATAACAAAACCAAAGTCCAGCTATCTGTGCTGTGATACAAAATTAACAATTAAATATACAAAGACAGCCTCCATACAGTGTACAAAAAGGTCACCCCAACAATGAGGTAATACAATTATGGTTATTAATGTGAACTAAAAGGTGAGGTAGTTCTGAGGTAACAGGATGCTAGTTCAGCATTTGTCATTCATAGGACTGGACCCGGGTAAGGCACAGCAGGGGCATAACAAGATGAAGTGATGTATCCTGCCTACATGAATTTGCAGCAAAGGTGGGATGAGATGCCTATGTTCTCAAATATAATCATGAAGCTAGGCTTTATGACAGACAACTGCAGGAGCTATGTAGCCAAACAGAATGACGCTTGGGCCAATTGGGACTTCCATAGTGGTTTGAATATGCTGAACAGGAGCTCCTCACAGCAAAAGTGAGATGAACTGTTTCCTTCCTTGACCCAGTCTCTGGTCTCCAGGAACTTTCACTGGTGGCTTCCCATGTTTCGCAGTCCCCTGGGAGGACAGAGGTCTTTATAAAAAACTCTTAGCACTGGTGACACTCATGGTGAGTTATTGTGAAATATTCAGGTGGTAAGGGTTGTAGGGGTTCCAGGAGAGGGACTGGAGTGGCACAGCATCCCTAGGCCAATGGGAGAGGAGAGAACTGCTACTCCATGCAAAGCACTCAATGTTCTTTGATATGAAAGAATGGAAGAGAATGAGATGGAGACGTTATGCTAAAGAAGTGAGTAAGGCCCTAGCCACTATGCTATGAATTGAAGTTAAAACTTACTAATGAATTCTAACACAAGTTCCCTGAGGAGGGAGAAAAAAGGAACTATTAGCTTTCACTTAGTGAGAATGCGAAGCCTCCTTGCTTCTTTTGGATGCTACAGGCTTTTTCCTTTTTTACACTGAAGGCTGAGGGTGAGACCTGGTGATTGAAATCCAGGAAATTCTTTTATTCTGTTAAAACAAATAAAATAAAATAAAATAAAATAAAATAAAATAAAATAAAATAAAATAAAATAAAATAAAATAAAATAAAATGACTGCTTTGCAGGTCAAGGCTTTGTCCTGCTATTTTGGGTTTTCTCTATAAGTTAGTTTCTCACTGCTGTGAATAGATAGCTGACAAAAGCACCTTCAAGGAAGAAGGGTTTATTTGCTTCAATTGAGATTACTGCCTACCATGCTGGGAAGAGTAGGTAGGTGACTGGCTGTTTGCATTTGTAATTGGGAAGCTGAGGCGTGAATGCTGGAAACCAGGTGGCTTTCTCTTTTCTTGTTTACTCCCGGCACCTGGCTTGGGTAGCTCTTCCCTTTTCAGTTAACCTTTCAAGGAACATTTTCATAGACACACTCAAAGTTGTGTTTCCATGGTGACTTTAAATCGCATTTGGTTAACAGTCAGCATTAACTATCATACTATATCAGTCTCCATTCTTTCTTCCTGACTTCTGTTTGTTTATTTCCCAAGAGAGAGCAAGCCTGGAGAATAGTGAGGTCAGAATATATGTGGCACATTCCATCCCTGCCTCAGCAGCTGGAAGCACATGCTTTTCCCTAGAGAATACTGTGGTTTCCGTGCTTTCTCCTTGGCTGGTCCTGTAGTCCTGGCTTGCTATCTACCTCTACACAAAAATGAACCCCAGTGGTTACTGTCCACTGTAACCTATCAAAACCAGGCTTTCCTCCATCACCTCACAATTTGGGGATCATATCTTTGTTATATTCTCTTTGAATTTGGCAGCCTCAGCTGCTGCCCACTGGTGACCTGATGGATATTGATACCTATTAGATATTTCACACTCAACATGTCAGAGCAAAACTCAGCCACACTCTCTACCTGGCAGGCTTTCAATCCACTCAGTTGTGGCAATTCCCTTTCACCAGTTGTCAAACTCCAAACCTCAGAGCCCATCTTGCCTGCTGCCCACTTCCTCTTGTGAACCACACAGACTCTCTATGTTCCACATGTAACCAGAAGCTTGTCTGTTTCTTCTCTCCAATGGTTGAGCAAAAGTTCTAGCTTTGACTTTTAGTTTCCATTGCTCAGATTAGTGCAGTGGTGCTTTAGTGGCCCCTGGTTTCCAGTGCCCAATTCAACATGCTCTGTGACAGACAGCAAATAGACTGTTACTCACCTATTGGTGGGACCTATCTCAAAATGAGGCCCCTGCAAAGGTTAACAAAGCCACAGTTCTGAGGTTTCAACCCTCTCAATCTCAACCCCATCAGCTAGAATATGCTGAGGTCCATCCAGCAGACCCATGCCAGGATGTCCTTTCATATGATCTAGTCCCATTCTGACCTACCACTGTACTTTAATGTGTCTCATCCCTTGCTGCTTCCAACCCTGACCTTCAACTTTGTCTTCACTTTTTCTGTTTCACAGTAGAATGATGCTCTAGTGTACACAGTGTGTTACTTCTCTCAATGGGCTTGTATTAGCTACTCTTCTCATTGCTCTGACAAAATGCACTACAAAAAAGAGCATATAGGAAAGTAGCAGTGTATTTTGGTTCACAGTTTGAGGACACTGTTCTGGAAGAGAAGGGTGAGAGGAGTGTGAGGCAGCTGGTCATATTGCATTCAAGAATCTGAGGTGGATGCTCATGTTCAGCTCACTTTTTCCTCTTTATTCATTCCAAGATTCCAGGGAATGAAATAGAGCCACCTACCTTTAGGGTGGACCATCTCACCTCAAGAACTCCATAATGAGACTGATACAGCTAAAAATTCTGGGACCAGGGGTTGCCTGCAGAGCCTGGTGCACCAACCAAGGTCCATATATGAAGAGAACCTTGACTCCCTGCTCAGATGTAGCTTCTAGGCAGCGCAGTCTCCATCGTGCGTTCCCGAGTAAGGGGAACAGGGGCTGTCTCTGGCATGAGCTCAGTTGCTTGCTCTTTGATCACTCCCCCGTGGCAATGTGGCCTTCCTAGGCCACAGACAAAGAGGATCCAGGCACTCCTGATGAGACTTCATAAGCTAGGGTCAGATGGCTGGAAAGGAGGACTTCCCCTTTCAGTCGACTAGGGGAGGGGAGTAGGGGGCAAGAGGGAGGGAGGGTGGGAACAGGTGGAGATGAGGGAAGGGGTTACAATCGGGATATAAAATAAATAAATTGTAAAAAATAAACACTAAAAAAAAAAAAAAGTCTTGAAGCACCCTCATAGACATGGCCAGAATTTATCTGCTGAGCAATTTAGATCCTGTTGAGATGACAACCAACTATTAGCTATCACACTATGTTACCAAATGTTAAAGTTCTTAGAATAATAGACACTGTCCCTTAAGTTCAGAGGCTGACATTAGAAACCAAGGTAATGCTAGTGGTGGTACTTTCTGAGATGCTGGTGGAGCATGCATGTTCCTTCCAGTTTCTGGAGACCTGTATTTTCTTGTTGAAGTCTAACACTGGTCTTTCCTTCTGTCCTCTGTGTGTCTATGTGGATCATCACCTGATGTTATCTTCACCTTCTTGCCTCAACTTGATTAAATCTACACAGACTAAGCCAGGCAGTGGTGGTACTGGAGGGAGGGAGGCAGGCATATCTCTGTGATTTGCCGGCTAGCCTGGTCTACAGAGAAATTTCCCAGACAGCCAGGACTTTGATACAGTGAAAGCCTGTCTCAAAAAATAAAGAAAAAAAAATCTGCACAGACTGTTCATAAATACAGCCTCACTCAAAGTTAGAAAGTTGGACTTAAACCTCTCTCTTTCTCTCTCCCTCTGTGTGTGTTTGTGTGTGTATGTGTGGTATATACCAGTTTATGTTCTTGTACTTGCATAATTGTGTTTGTACATGTGTGTATCTAAAGACTAGAAGTCAAGACACTGTGTCTTCCACAATCACCCTTCATTTTATTTGGCTTGTAGATCACCATTTCAGATAGACTTGTAGATTATCAGTTCAGCAGGTCACCAAGCCCCAAGAATCCTCCTGTCTCCACCTCCTATGTTGGGATTATAGATGACTAACACAAGGCCTGGCTTTAATGGGGATGGTAGCTGTTGAAGTCAAGACCCATGTTTATATATCAATCATTTCACATACTGAGCAAGTGAATCCTCAAAATATGGCTTTGAGGGACACACAGTTGAACCTATGGCATTTAGTTGATAAGTTTAGATCCACTGGTCACACTTGGTCTCAAAGACAAAGTGAGGATTTTTAGACAGGAACTTCTGCTTCTTTTAGTATTGTAGTGGCTAAGCATGCAAGGTTGTGTGAGAAAGAAAAGGGTACTTAATACACATGTTCTGAATGGAAGAAGAATCTGAATAACAGGCTATTTTAAGAATAATGTGACATGAAATTCTGTTCAGAATGAAGATGATGCTTCAGAGGCTCCAGGTCATCTCTTGAAAAGCAAACATGTTATGATTTAGAAAATCACCGAGCTACTAGCCTTTCACTTGGCAAATAATACCTCACTACATACTTTGAAAATCCATGTTTTTTTTCAATGATGTATTTTTCTCTATTTCACAGCCTATTCATAAAATTGAGATCTAAATTTTTTAAATTAATCCTTGATAATCTTTAGGAGATTTAGACCTGACAGTTTGCTAGATGTTTGGTATGTGCCTTGGAAAAAAAAAAAAAGAGAGAGAGGGGGGGTAGAGTAGGGAAGAGAACCCGGAACTCTGAGTCACTAAATCAGATAAAAATGTGAGACTCAAGTTGTCCATGAGTGGTCCTTGACATCAGAGTGTATATGATCTATTCCTGTGTATTTCTGATAGTAGCTTTTTTCCTGGATCTCCTTGCTCATACTGGGGCTTGGTGGTTTTCTGCATACTTTTGTGGGTTCCAGAACACACATGATACTGTAATACTGTAATACCCCTTCATTTCAAACAACCTCCAAGCCAATCTCAGGCTGATTTATTCCTCAAAGAAAAATCGTTCTTTGTACCATTTTCTGAAATGAATGAATGAACCACATTAGGCCAGGAGAAACAAGCATCAGAGCATGTACCTAGTGTGCACATTAAAGACCTTAGTTATCCACAGTGAAGTCAGACATTATTCTCCCATGTCCCCAGCATCATGTGTGTTTAGGTAACCAGCCTTCTCCTTTGGAAAAAGCAATGATTTGATAAGAATGAAGGATGTATCCACTGGCCTCTCTGATTGCCTTACAGGATGACAAATCATTAAAAATAAATAATACTTCCCATTTTACTCATATCAGTTAGCAATTCAAATTATTATGTTGCTACTCATAAGCATTTCCCATTAATAATATAATAAAGTAACATATTTTGTAGCATGTTTTATGTATCATTTTAATATGATAGCTATGATACAATTACATGTGTATGTGGTACGATGTTTTAAGTTCCTATCTTGACTTCCTTATATAAGGGGCATTAAACCCAGAATTATAAGCTATCTATTCTTCTTTCAGGGAGTACTACAAAGTAACAAAAATTAAACTAGGACAATAATTTTCTCTGTTTTAGGCACAATGGGATTAAATGATGGGTCAAAAAAAGCAGATGTTATTCTGTGTTCCTACTCAGAAGAGATTGTTTATAAAGTATGGAAGAAGCTTGAAAGCTTTAAGCCATGACTGAAAATACAACCAGACCAACAGACTAATGAGCAAGTGATTCAAAGGTATTTCCAAAAAACAAAACCAAACTAAAAGACCTCAAAATGTATAAAAAGCACTTTAAAAAGCCTCAGTCATACTGAAATCAATAGTGTATATTTAAACAGCAATAAGAATTTACTTGCCATTTCGTACCCTGGCAAGAAGCACAGAACTGTGCAAGCTCAGGGATGGGCATGTGTAGGAGAGCCAGGTGGCAGAGAGAGGCAGAGGCTGGAATTACCTTCCACAATGAGCAGGGTCGCAAAGAGGGTTTTAAAGAGTTCACCATAGGAACACTTTTGGGAATGGTGCATTCAATTACTTTGAGGGCATAGACAGGTATAAGTTATAGGCACACAGACTCTATTTGTGGACAAGGATTGCCTATTGAAGATCCTCTCACAGTTAATTCACATTATCTCCACATTACTGAAAGTAGCCTTAAAGACCCAATGCAAAAAAAGGGACCATAATCCACTGAAATATGTTTCCCGGAAATGAATCTGTAGGACTGGAGAGATGGCTCAAGAGTACTTGTGGCTCATCCAGAGGACTCAACTTTAGTTTCCACCATTCATGCCAGGCCTGTAACTCCACCTCTAGTGGATGCAATGTCCTCCTCAGGACACAACAAGTATCTGCACATACACACACACACATACACACACACACACACACACACACACAAAGAGAGGGAAAGAGAGGAGAGAAAAAATACACAAACATATAGACAGAGACTTATGAAAATGCACATACTATTTAAAACTCTTAAAAACTAAATCTTCAAAAAATAAATAAGTAAAAAAAAAATGTGGGCTTGTTTGGCCCAAATTGTAATTTCTTCTTTGCCTGTTCCTTTGTAATTTATTCCAAAATTGAACTTTTCAGGCTTAAAAATTAACAACTTGAGGTATCAAATACATACTGGATTTATATGAATTGTCATCATTATTATTAGGAAAAACAATGGAAGTACCAAAAAAAAATAAACAATAAAAATGAAAAGAATGAAAAAACTGAGTATAGTGATAAACCATACTTTTCCATTCTTCACCTATGTCTTAATTATTTTAAAACCCTGTGTTCATCTTAATTCATATCACATTTTATTTTACTTTTTGTCATTTTTTAGTGGGGCACAATATGTGATCTAGCTATGCACAGTTGTCTACATGCACAATACAGAATTACCAAAGGTGCAAGATTTTAAATGGATTTCTAAACATCCAGTTGTCTGCAGGAACAAACACACTAGTGCAAATATTTGCTCTTTTCAGTCTCTAGCCTTATTGAGAGAGTGTGGATCCTTCTCCCTCAGCTTTCTTCTTTTCTTTTGTTATGGTCCTGTGTGTGTTCATCTGTGTGCAGATGGGAACATGCATGCTGCTGTATAAGCACATATGAATGCATGGCTGTGGATACCAGGGCACCATTTCATGTCATGTTCCTCTGGTAACATCCACCTTGGGATATGGTACAGGGTATAACAGTTTTACCTTGAACTAAACAATTTATTATGAGTGGCAAGGATGCACCTGTCTCCACCTCCACCCCCACAACCCCCCAGTGCTAAGATTACAACTGCAAAAAACAATACTTGGATTTTTCGTGGGGGTTCTACAGATTCAGACTCGGTTCATCATGTTTAGGAGGCAAGCACTTTGCTGATTGAGCCTTCTCTGTCAGCTCCTTACCATATATTTTCCATACCCTAAATGGATTGTGAATCACAGGCAAGAGGCATAATTTACCCACTAGGTTATCATGTTTCCACTCGATTGTCTGACATCTGCTTGCTGACTATAACATGGATTCCCTCCAGCTCTCCCCAAACTCTCATAGACCTTTCCCTCTGACCCCAAAGCTTCTTAGAGTCAGTCACTGTATATAGGAACAATGCTGAATTCACTTTTCCCTTCCCCCAGCCTGAGTTCCAGAGTTGAGTAGCACTGTGTGTGTAAAGAATTAATCCAGCCATCCATCATTTTCAAAGCTCACTCAAGTGTCTCATACCAGGTCAGAACTTGCAACAACTGCATCATTGTGGGTCACTCCATCCTCACAGACTGGAGCACTTTTAGGTATGCATATAAAGGAGAAGACAGTATCAAAGAGTGACCATTTCTGAAGTTACAGAAATCATGTCTGTCTGCCTGGTAACCCGAATATATTTAACAACATGGACCTTTCAAAACAAAGGAGAGGAACATTTATGGGCCTGTGACAATCAGCTGGATCCTTTATGTGTCATCACATTTAATCCTTTCAGAAGCAGCGCTGCTAAGAAAGGCTGCTGCCCTCATTTTTGCCAAAAAGAACAAAGTTTAGAGAGGACAAGATTACTCAGGAGTCTTTATCCAAAACCTTACTCCTTTCACATAACACCAGCCTCCTTGTGGGACTTGGCATCTGGAACACAGAATATGCTTATGTCACCTCCTGAGACTTCACCTCGTGGAAAATAAAGACAGCAAGGTTCAATTGAAGCAGTAAGGGGCAAGGCCAGTTGTGAGTCAGGGAAAGGAGCACAATGAGGCAGGTGAGGAATGAGGAAAAAGGAAAAGTAGTACTTGACATGATATAAAGTAGTGCTCCGGTTTCCTTTCTGTTTCTGTGATGGAGCCCTTGGACAAAAAGCCACTTAAGGGAGGAAAGCATTTATTTAGTTTACCCTTCCAGGTCTTGGTCTGTTATTAACAGAAGACAGGGCAAGAACTGAAGTAGAAACTGCATGGGAGTACTACTTGCTGGCCAGCTCCCAGCTTTGGGCTCAGCCAGCTTTCCTACACAGCCCAGGACCACCAACCCAGGAAAATGTCACTCATAGTGGGGTGTACTCTCCTGTATCAATTAACAATCAGTATGATGGACTCAGACAAGCCAACAGGCAGTCCCCCAGATGAAACTCTTCTCAGGTGATGTGGGCTGAGTCAAGTTGACAATTAAAACCACATAAGAAAAGCAGGAATTTTATGTACTTAGATTTTTTTTTCTCAAATATCTATGAAAGCACAGGTGGAATATTTCAAGACACAACCCAATTGCATAACTGAGTCTACAACTCAAATTCATAATTCTTTTTGCACATGAAAAACAGCATAGAATTACATGGGCTTTTTCAGTCACATTGCTTTACTTTTGATTATACTTTTGCTCAAATTCAGAGCTTGTCTAATTGAGATCTAAGTCAATTGAGGATCTATAAAGGAGCTTTTGAAGCCTGTGTTAATGTAAAATAATCTGCTGTTAATTTACATTTTCTCTCAATCTCTGGAGAAGCAAATGTCAAAAATATTATTATAACCATTAAGCTTTGTGTAATGCTGAACATTAAAGGTGCTTGCAGCCAAGCCTAAAATGATGCATTTGATTGCTAGAACCCACAGAGTCAGAGAAAACCCATTCCCAAACATTGTATTTTGACCTCAACATACAAAATAAGTAAGCATAATATAACATCTGAGGCTAGCTCTGTAAAAGGAGAGAGTTCTGTTTCATTCCCTCATGCTTCCTTGGGATCCATACCATGAGAGAAATGTCCTCATCTTCCATTGTCAGTCTGGATATTTCAGTGATCATTTCAAAGTTTACAAGAGCTACAGTCCGAATGAAGTGCGGAAGTATCAATGCTCCCTACCACACACACATATGCGGATAGATGTCCTCTCAAAATGTCTTCGTTTCTCAATTTCTGATGTTGTTGTTGTATTTCAGTAGTGCAAAGCTGAAGCATAGCCTTGAAGAGGTCAGGTGAGGACCTGAGCCTGAAGAGTGCAGGCATGCTAGTATCAGTGCAGCATGGAGACGTGAACAATCCCAGTGAGTGAAGGTGAGGATCTCAGTGCGACAGCTGTGTCTTCTAGGATGATCTTTAGAAGCCAAACTTCTTAGGCCAGTAAATCCTGTAAGGCTCACTAAACAAGCCACACAGTTTAGTATGTGAGACACAAAATCCACATTTTTCAAGAAGGCAAACACAACCAGCTGTACGCCCCGGGTAGGAGCTGTAGTGTAGATGGTTTCATATCTATTCACCGCAGATTAGGAAGCCAGAGCAGAACAAAAGATATTTCCATCAGTTTTCAATTTCATGAGCCTGTGAGTTTATTGGGGGTAGTTGCAGGAGCGTGGGTACATAGAGGGGAAGGGTACATAGAAGAGTTGGATGGCTCGAAGGCAGCTGCATCCCTGAAAGCCATGCCAACCAATGTGTGATGACTCAGAAAACCAGCAACCCTGGAATTCTCTACATCATTTGCACGCAGCTCATCAAGTCTGAGAATTTCCTCCCAGGAGATGTGCTGGGTGGAGGCTCCCCATCCAATGGGTGTTTATTGTGTTCATAACATTAAGGAGGATCCCTAGAAAAATCCTGTTTCAGCTGTCTCAGACATGTGACTGACATTTGTTTATGTCTTGAATTTCATAAGCCTCCCTATCTATTCTTTCACTGAAAGAAAACTGCACCGACCTAAACCTAATGTGGAGACGGTTTTCCTTTTATTTCCATAGTGTGTCTTGCTGGATCTGCTGTAGGAGAAAACTGGTGGGAAAAAAAAAAAAAAAAAAAAAAAAAAAAAACCTCACTAAACTAAGCCAGGAAGCAGACTCCTGCCCGAAGGGTGGAGGGTTGAGTTCAAACACACATGGCTTTGTACCATTGTAACTTCCTTCTCTCCCATGTGCTTAAGCACAGCTATAGAATAGTTCTGCAAAATAATGGGTCCATTAATGGAGTCTAGGAATGTGCTGGAATTTTTCATCTGTCTTAGAATTTGCCACAAACACAGAAAAGAAAACGTGCTCAGGTGCAGTTGGTGAGGATTGGGTGGGTGGGCTGCAGACAACTTGAGACTCACAGTAAGTCCCGGAGGTGATCAAGGTTACCTGTACTATGGAAAGTTCTGAAGACAAGATCTCGGGGCTGCGGCAAGTTGTTTTCTCATGTTTGTAGCCCACCAATGTGACCTTGTAAATCCAAGTGAGATTCATGGAATTACTTCACCAGAGGCAGCTGGGAACTGGATATGGAGCCTGAATCTATGTATTACACAGTCCAGTCTTCATGACAAATATGCTTCCTTCAAAGAGAAGCCATTTCGGGGAACTGTAGAGAGCTGCGGAATGCTATGCCTTAAAGATGGAGCTGGTTTCCGCCTTCCACCTTCCCGATGGTGAGTGCTCTCTGTCACGAACAACTCCACATTTGGCTAAGGCCGAGGATCTGGCTTGCTTCCATGTATGTGGACCTATCTGCATTGCCCCCGTGGCACGCCTGGGTTGGCTACCCAGAGGCTATTTAAGCTGTGGGCTGGCTTTCCCCGGGGTCCGAGGATTGTTCAATGTTCCTGAATAAACTGCATTGAAAAAAAAAAAAAAAAGAGAAGCCATTTCCTCATCTTTCCTGTGTCTACTGTATTTACCCCTAAAATAAAATTTCATTTGAAGAAAAGATACTCACACCTAAGTCCAGGGATAGGCAGCCTTGGGAGAGAGGGAGATGGCAAGCTCCAAGCTCAGTGAGAAACCCCATCTCATAACCTAAGCTGGGAAGTGATTCAGAAAGATACATGTTGCTGATATCTAGCCTCAAGGTGCACATGTACACACACACACACACACACACACACACACACACGTGCGCACGCACACGCAAAAAATGAAGCCAGATTTTATTCTGAAGGCTTTCTGCAGACTTTAAGGAAGTAGGCTGTGACCTAGGTGTCCGAAGTGTACTTGAACGACTATGTCTGAAATCCTCACACCAAGGCTTTTTTTTTTTTTCATTCTGCCTGTTTTTCTTCCAGACCCCTGATTTTAACCATCTGAGCTAGAGCTAAAGCTATTGCAGCTAATGTTTTTTCTTCTTTCCTGGAGAAAGTGCTTGGAAGGATATTTTTTTAAACCACTGTGACATCTAAGCTAAACTTAACCCTGTGTGAGGAGGGGCTGGGGAACCCTTGATGGAGCCAAGAAGATGGCTCAGTGGATAAAGCACTTCCCTCGCAAGTGTTGGGACAGGAGTACAGATGTCTAGACTCTGTGAAAAGCTGAGCAGGTATTGCAGGTCCCTCAGTCTGCGCACTTACAGAGATACAGGCAGAGGTTCTCCAGGTGCACGCTGGGAAGCTAGATGAGCAAATCAGCAATCTCTGGGTTCAGCTGAGAGATCTCAGCTCAATAACTATAGTAAAAGCTCACAGCACCTTTGAACCTCCACATGTGAAGGTACACAAATGCCCAGAGATATGGAAACATACAAACATACATGTACAAACACACACCATACACACACATTAAAAAGTAAGGAAAAAATCCTTAATTTTAAATTAACTCTTTGTCAGGATCATTGAACTTATAAAATAAAATTGTGGGGTGGATAAGAAAGAAAAATGGGGAAAACAGTAATAAATGCACTTACATTTGACATTACTGAGGGTCGGAGCATTATAATCACATGGTTTGTGAGAGCATCATAGTGAAATGCCTTGATTCTCAGCCGCTTCCTCCTCCTTCCCAAATCTTTGCTCTCCCTTTTGAAACATAACAGGTTTTTGTTGAGCAATGACATGTAATTTCCCCAGAAATTATACTTATAATTGCTTTTCAGTGTATCTTTTTCTCCCTCATGTTATTTAATTGCTAAAGAATTTTACAAAATGGAAGATATTTAGTGAACAAAACACAGTGTTTTCCTGCTGTTTTAATCTATGCATTCATAACTGGAGAGTTTAGATGAGGTTAGAAAACAAAGACTGAACTCATCTGGCCATAACTCGGGCTAACTTAAATTTTACAGATGGTTTCAAATTATAAAACAGAATCCTTAGATTTATGGGACATTAAAATTTAATAGCATTTTATTTCCTTATAGCTACAGCCAATGTTTGCTCAAGATTTGTGATTGTGATTTAGAACAAGCAAGGAGAAAATCTTATAAGGAAAAGTAGAACATGCTGAAGCAGTTTGCTAGGAATTATTTTTTTTTTATTTTTATTCTGCTGCCCTCCCACCAAAAAAAATCATTATCTGGAGTCCAGAAATGTCTCAAGAATCATTATATTTGAAAAGTAGCAGGTCATTCCATGGAGCCTGTAGGATATGGGCCATCAAGTGGTTGTGTTTTTGATACCACAGAATTTTTGTTTGCAGTGGATGGGCACTACTGGAAGAGGGTTTCTCTCTGTCGTCCAGCATGCCATCTGACTCCATGTAGTCTGCTTTAACACAGCCAGTTCACACTCTGGCCCTGTAAACTCATCCAGGATTTTGACTGCTCTATTATTAAAACTATCTCCATCTTCCATAAGATTCCCTGCACTCTGTCCAAAGTTTGGCTATCAGTCTCAGCATCTACTTCAATACCCTTCTGGGAAGAGTCTTTCAGGTAGGCTCCTGTCTTGTTCCCTGTTTTCTCCCTCTTCTGATGTTGATCCCATTTGCCTTTCTGAGTGAAGATTGAGCATCTTACTCAAGGTCCTCCTTCCTGCTTAGCTTCTTAGGTGTACAGATTTTAGTTTGTTTATCCTATATTATATGTCTACAAGTGCATCCACCATCATAAGAGAATGAAGCTAAAGGAATTAGGCACTCAGCTAGAGCTTAATAACTGTCCTCTCAAGTCCTCTTAACAATAAGCCTTGTGACCTGTAGATGGCTTCACAAGTTTTACAACAAATAGAATTTGGACTCAGAGCTATCAACATCTAAACTATACATGGATGATGGGATCAGCTCCTGTGAACTGAGGGTAAGGTCACCAGGCATCATGTTCCTCACTATCCAAGGCAAATCTCCTGCTACCTAAACTAGTTTGTGGTTTGCAGGAGTTTATCATGGTATTTTTATTTGATTATATTTGATTTTTGGACAAACATACACACACTCACACACACTGCATTTATTTTCATCCTCCACTTATATCTTTCTCCCTGTCATCCATTTTTTAAGCTAGATGTATGTTTTCCACATTCATGTTTTTTTTAAATCTGTTTTTGATCCCTTGATATTAATCAGGACTGTGAACCAATTTTGAAACTGATTTTGTGACCATGAGTTTGAAACTAACCATTGGGCTAGTGGCTAGCAGTGGGCTCACAGTTAGCTTACATAGTTGATGACAATGACTGTTGCTCCCCAAGAGTTCATCAGTGACATGTGCACATTTTGTCATGTGGAATTTCCTCATCTCTCCTTCTACAATTAACTACTTCTCATGATGATATTCTGTTCTGGGGATGTGGCATGTTGAATATTTACCTTGTTATTAGGCCCTCAGTATAGGTCATTATATTTTTTACTTAATTTAGTTTAATTTAATTTCTTAATTGGCATAAAATATGTCAAGTTTATTTAAGGTGTTTTCATGTATACTTAATTTTGATTGACCATCCTTTAATGCCTACTCCTCTCCTTTACTCCTGAGTACTATCTCTGCTTTTACCCCTAAACCACCTGTATTTCCCTTTCCACTTTTATATCATATTTGTTTTATTACTATCCCCACTTTACATCCCCAAAAGATCAAGCTTAATCAATCGGATCGTTTGCTAATGGTGTCTGACCTCCTCCATTAGAAACCAGAAATGGTAGAATGGAACTGTGCTCCATTTATGACCTATTACACAACAGGACCGTAAGCTTTTCAATCTATTTCCATCAGAGTCACCTGGCTTACCGTCTGGATGAGACCTCTCACTCCCTGGCCTCTACCCTTACCACTTCTGGAGAGCAACATACTTCCTAAGCTGAGAGTGGCTTTGTGTGAGTCACACTGTTCTGCAAATTTCTCAGGAAGTCACAACCCTCCTGGTTCTGATACTGCTCCAATCATTCTGTAGAATGGAGTCTATTCTTTGCAGTGTTGATTCTTTTCATTCACTGTGTCACACAGAGTCAGCCTTTTAGATGTCAGCATCTTAGAAAACATCTTGAAGGAAATCTGTAAGAAATGTTTGCTGAATTCAATAAAGCCATTGACAAGTTAGATTTCAGGACAGAAATGAAGAAAATAAAGTAGAGGAGGTTGAATAGAATAAAATATTCTTTACCTTGGAATTAAAACAAAAGTTAGTAACCATCAACTATCTTGGCTTTTGCACACATCATCTCACTGCAGCTCTACCTATCTGCACAAGACCTATACAAGATTAAGCCAGTCAAAATTTCAGCAAAGGTAGTGGAGAGCTTCCAAGGTTCCACCCCTTTGGGAGGAGTTGCTGTCAGTCAGTTGCTGGCTCCTAAGTGTGGGAAAGTCACTCTCCTTTGAAGTACAGATTCTGGCATGTGGCTTTTGCTCCAATGGATGGCACAAAAACTATGAGCATACGGGTTACATTAATTGGAGTAGAGATTATTAAAAAACAAACAAACAAGCAAAAAAAAAAAAAAACAACCAAAATAGAATGTGGATATGAACCTGGGTGGGAGGTGGTATAGAAGATTTCCAAGGACTGGGAGGATGGACTTTTTGGTGGATGAATATGATAATATATGTTTTACAAAAATAAATAAATAAAAATAAACAGCCATATGAAAATACAACTGGACTGGGGTTGTGTAATTCAGCAAGAAAGCAATTTATATCTAGGATTGTGGAACATCCATGGACAGTCTAAAAAGAAAGAGCTACATTCATACTAAGTAGTCAATCTACCAGGCTTAGTTACCACTGTAGAGTTGAAGAGCATGTTTGAGACAGACAATGGGCAGAGATTCACATTAAAAGTTCACACCCAAAAGAAATGTGTGTGCAAAATGGCCATTGCCAAGTCAAGTCTTCATCTTCATGAGAGTCTTCTCTGTGCTGTTCCTACTGTTATTCCTGACATCTCAGAGCTCTACTAATGACCATCCAGAGGACTTCCCTTGTTAGTTCCTCTGCAAGACAGAGAGCTGACCCAGCAGCCTGGGAGCTACTCCATTGCTAGCCCCAGACAGAGAGCTGCATCACTGCTGACCCCAGAGAGAGAGCTACATCACTGCTGACCCATGACCATGTATCTCAAGCTATGTCATTTTCAGTGTTACACGCAATTGTTCATAAGCACAAATTTTTGAACTTCTATTTTACACAATTATTGCATTGGTGTTAGAATTTATGCTGGCTTATCAACTGTTTTACCCCTGAGGCACGTTCCAGCACCTTGTGTTAAAATAAAAGATCTGCTGCTAGTTGACCTCAAGTCAGTGTTTACTGTGCTCCTATAGCAAATTGTCTGGCCTTGACTGCAAAGGGTGAGCAAAATCACATGTTCACATGTTGTAACAATGTGGAGATGAAAGGCCAGACAAAGAGGGTGAGGTTCAGTGTGCTGCTCTTTAGAGATTTGTTGTCTTTTGGTCTGCTCATTAAGAAGGCATTTGTCCCTGGGTTTTATGGTGGAAGAAAGAGACAGAGTCATGTTTAAAAGTGAAACCACAGTACTTATTGCATTGTTTGCTAAGTGAAATTATAAGTTACAATGGAAAAAATAAAGGAAGGCAAAATCATGAGTACCAGTAAAGACAAGCTACAGATACTTTATATGTTTTTAACTTTTTTTATTCTTTTACTTTAAATCTTTTAAACAAAGTAGGTCATTATGTGTTCAATGCTAAGAGGAATTTTATCTTGCCGATTAATGCAAGTGAATCTCTTAAGCTCCAAATCCCCATATGCAGTCAATTTACTGTAGTAATCAAGATACAAACAATTTCACTTCAGTACCATCTGTGATTCTATTGGTATTTTAATAATAATGAATAAAAATATATGTTTGCAACCAAAAAAAATGTTACTTGAAGCAGCAGCATCTTAAACATTGAACAGTAACTTGGCCACAGAAGATGACAATGCAGCCACTTCTGATGAGAACTGATAGACTAGGATCAGAAAGAAGGAGAGGAAGACCTCCCCTATCAGTGGACTTGGGGAGGGGCATGTTTACAGAAAGGGGAGGGAGGGTGGGCTCGAGAGGGGAGGAGGGAGGGACAAAATGAATAAAGTGTAATTAATAAAAGTTAAATAAATAATTTAAAAAAAAGCTTTGCTAATGTTAGATTTACCCTACCTTCATGCTTTGAGAGAAGATCCTTGGAATGTGGTGGTCCTCCTCTTAAAGAACAAATCCTCCCCACCCCTGGAGTGTAAAGTATCAATGTTCTTGAGAATACATACAGATACTCAGAAATAAACAGATGTGTGTGCGTGTGTGTGTGTGTGTGTGTGTGTGTGTGTTTCTATTTTTCTTTTCTAACTTCTTTGGCTTTCCTGTGTGCTCCGTCTGCTTTGAGGGAAAAGGGTCATAAATGCAATGAAGGTTCAACAGCTTCCAGACACTACCACCTCCACCATGTTCTGCTTCAACAGAATTCCCTGACCACGACCAGGGGAGTAACCACCAGATTTTCCTCATATCCATTTCCAATGCATTGTGCTGAGATAGACCAAGGGATTCTCCAAGATGGTGAAGCAGATAACACCTAATACACAACAGACTTCTTCCAGGATGAGCTCTCAAAATTCCTCTTCCTGTAACATTCCTTCCAAATTTCAAAAGCAGTTAAATTTTAAGCCCTAATTAAAATTGATATAACTGTTTTTCTTCAGCAAATGACTGAACATCTTTACTGTTTTCTCTGTTTTTAAAGTTAATTTTATTTTTATTTAGGTATCTGAGTGTCTCTGGGGGGGGGGGATGCGTTCATGTGGGTGGATGAACGCATGTCTGTGGAAGCCAGAATGGGTTCTCTGAAACAGGTAAATCCCAATAATTGAAAACATTTCCCATTCAAAACTCAATGCGAATTGAATAAATAGTTATTAATAATGTAATAATGGTAGTGTGCCTCAAACAGAAGTAGAACTCACCCAAAGGTGTCCAGTGCACAGTGATGTACCTATGTACTGGTCCAATAACTGTCCTGGACGGATTTTTCATCTCTTTTGGCCCAAATCCCCTCGTATATAAAGCAAATTCAGATATCTGTCTGGTTCCATAGGCCCCGCAAATTTTGAATATTTATGTTATTGGTGGATGGGTCAAATGTTGTGTCAGCAGTGTTTGATCTTTAAAAGCTGAGGTGCTTTTGGACCGACCTTACAAGTTTGGATTTTTATTGATAGGGATGGAGTATAGCTGACACTTTCTTTTTAAGTTATAAAATATGAACAAACAAAAACAAACAAACAAACAAACAAACAAACAAAACATTAGAGGACTGGAGACATGGCTCAGCAGTTAAGAGTGCGTTCAGCACTTGCACAGTTCAGTTCCCAGCACGCAAGTCACGAAGTTCAAAAAAGCTTTACCTGTTTCAGGGAACACATCCTGGCTTCCACAGACATCTACCCACATTTGCACATCCCCACACAGAGACACCCAAATACCTAAATAAAAATAAAATTAAGCTTAAAAAAAAAGAAAACAGTAATGATGATCAGTCATTACTGATGATCAGGAATTACTGAGGAAAATAATTATATCTATTTTAATTACGGCTTAAATTTTAACTGCATCTGAGATTTGGAAGGAATGTCACAGAAATGGGGATTCTGAGACTTCATCCTAGAAGTAGTCTGTTGTGCACTAGGTGATATCTGCTTCACAATCTCAGAGATTCCCTGTTGTCTATCTCATAACAATGCATTCCAAGTGGATATGAAGAAAAGCTGATGGTCACTCCATGGTCATGGTCTGGTGACTCTGTAGGAACAGAACGCTGAAAAAGGGAGAAAACAGGGAACTGGACAGGAACCTAACAGAGGGCCTCTGAAAGACTCTACCCTGCAGGGTATCAAAGCAGATGCTGGGAATCATAGCCAAACTTTAGGCAGAGTGCAGGGAATCTTATGAAAGAAGGGGGAGATAAAAGATCTGGAGGGAACAGGAGTTCCACAAGAAGAGCAACTGAACCAAAAAATTTGGACCCAGGGGTCTTTTCTGAAACTGATATTCCAACCAAGGAACATGAATGGAGATAACTTAGTACCCCTGCACAGATGTAGCTCATGGCAGCTCAGTGAACTGGTAGAGGGACAAGGAGGAGATGTGGGAGGGAGGGTGGGATTAAGAGGGGATGAGGGAGGGGCTACAGCTGGAATACAAAGTGAATAAATTAAAATTAATAAAAAATAAATTAATAAAAAAGAAAAACTACAATAAACTATTATTGGATATTAAAAAGAAGAAGATGGGAATGGGTATTTGTTCAGACAGGAGGCACTCCAGTCTGTTACCTGAGGCTGGTGCTTCAGTATCTCCCAGCTTTTATGAACAGCCTGAAGGATTCCTGGAGAACCATTAGCTTTCATTCTACACTGAGTAATGATATCAGTGAAGATGGTTCCTTCAAAACCCATTCTTTAAGCACAACAGATCTGTGAGTTTGCTTAAAGTTCTCCTCTTGGCTTGTCCTTGGCAAAAGTCAGTGTTCACACATTTGCTGACTTACAAAGTGGAAACACTGTCCTCAGAAATATTATAGGTGGGAATAGCCAATAGGAAACATGGCTGCTATTGCTGTGAGGCCAATGAGTTCTTGGAGATCAGATCCTTCTAAAGTTGTTATCATCTGTGCTAGATTCTTACTGAATGTTTTCTAAGCTTGCCATGAAGTATATCTGTTTATACACTTGTATTTGTGAGTGGTCTGTGAGCAACCTATGTGGTATGGCTCTGTTTGGCTCACATCTGTACCCAGTTCCCATCTGAGGACAGGCACAAATAGAATCTTAAAATGTATGGGATGATTAAATTTAAATGATGAGGTCACAGCTATGTTTCCACATTGCATACATTTTAACAATTTACACATGTAACCAAGGGCTACTACTAAACGGAGAAAAATTAAGCACTAAGACTGATTCCCAAGTGATGTGTGACTCAGTTGACTTCAGATTTCTTAAAAGTGTTTATTCACTTCTGTTAGAATACAAAATACAAATGTGTGGAAAAATAAAGAAGTGATTTTACTCTACAACATCATAAGAAAGGCCTAGGGAGTGATCAGAGCCAGGAGCATAGAACTTATAAAGGTCATCCATGATACATGGAAAATTTATCATAGCCTAAAAAGGATAACTGTGTGTGTGTTCATGCTCTAGTGTATGTACATGCTTGCAGGTATATATGCATTCTGGTACCTGTCTGTGTCTGTGGAAGGCAGAGACTAATCTTAAGTATCATTCTTTAGAAAACTGTCAACATTTTCTTTTAAGACAGGGTCTCTCACTGGGTTGCCTGGAGCTCACAAAATAGGTGATTCTGGCTAGCAAGACATCCCAGAGGCAGAGAGACAGAGAGAGGGGGAGGGAAAGGAAGTTAGAGAAAGGGAGAGAGAAGGAAGGGCAGGAGAGAGGAAGGAAGGGAGAAAGAGAGAGACAGAGACAGAGAGACAGACAGAGAGAGATATCAAGGAAGTGTTTGTGGAGCCCATGCAACATGTTCCCCTGCCGGCATGCCCCGAGCTCAAGAGCCACTAAGCTGCTGTTGATCTGAATCCGTGATATTTCCACTCGGCTGAGATACACCTGTTTCACCCTTGTTAAACATTTCTAGATGTTTGCATTTGGGAGAAAACCTGAAACAGGGTTTACTAGGTGATTTTTAAACACACTTAACAAACAAGAATTTAATCCTCATGTTTCTAATTATTTTACCTGCAATTACCTGAAGCACAGCTTTGTAAGAATTGGATGGATAAACAATCATGATCTTATGTAAATGTTCTTTTCAAATGTCAGAGCAGTTCATTCCAAGAGCCTGCATATGAGAAAATTTACCTTGAATGGCACATCATTTCAAATCTGTTTTGAACAAAGTTTGCCTAGACATTATGAAGTCATTTTTCAAATTCCCAGAAAATCAATTGTGTACAAAATGAAAAAAAAAAAAGGGAAAGAATGTTGATTTTGTGAGGTTAGCTAATTGGTTGGTTGATTGTTCTTTTCTCTTGTCTGTGCCTTCATCAATTCACCATCCCACTCTTTCTACACACTTTTATTTGAGTCTTATTAGGCAGTAGATTCATCGTTAAAGAACCATATAAAGAAGTACCATCTCATGTAAGATTAAGGAAAACTTAATCACTACAACACATTGGTGACTAAGTCCCCAACCTGTCTGTGGTGCTGGAACAGAATATCAGAAACAAAGTCACTTATAATGAACAGTTGCTGGCTGACATTTCTGGAGCATAAGAAGTTTGATATCAAGGTGTCAATATATAGTGAGGCCAACTCAGAGTCTCTATGTGACAGAAGGAAAGAGGATGAGAAACTGAACTTCTGAAACACTAAACCCACAATGTTTAGCTTTTAAAGATCCCACCTCTTAATTCGGTTGCATGGCAACTAAATCTCAATGATAGTGTTGGTGAGCACAAATGCTCAAACCCATTATGACGAGGTATGTGCTAGGTGTGTAGACTATGCTTCCCCATCTAAAATCCAGTGGCTGTGGACTAGAGTGAACGTGGAGGGGCATAACCCTGTTGAAAAGGCATGTGTTAATCCATGGCCTCATCTTGTTTAGTGTTAACAAAGCAGCCTTAGAAAGTATCTCTCCAGGGAAGGCTATTGAGGTCTGCTATTGATGCTCCAATACAGCTCAAGATCATACAATGTTTAAGACTATTCTCTTTTACTTCCTGTGACATAAGTGATCACATGTTTAAGTAGCACATTTCCCACTGGCTCACATACAAGTTGTAGAAAGAAACTCAAAGTTATCCTATTGTGATAGACACATTTACTGTGAGGGTTCTTGGAGGCTGAAGATGAGAGAATAATAATGCCCTGTAAAAGTCCCTCTACTCATAGGCTAAACATAGACATATTGTGAGGCTTGCTCAAATACTCAACTAAAGGAAAGAATGGATAGCTGGCTTTTAAATAAATAATAAAAAAAATCTTCCTGAGAGTTTTGGTCATGCTATTTACTAGTGTTGTGAGCGTGAAC
Source organism: Meriones unguiculatus (assembly GCF_030254825.1). Lineage (NCBI taxonomy): Eukaryota > Metazoa > Chordata > Mammalia > Rodentia > Muridae > Meriones > Meriones unguiculatus. The sequence goes on along the minus strand of NC_083365.1, from coordinate 58,602,152 downwards.
TCCTCCAGCCTTCAATTTCTCCATCAATGAAAGAAAGTCTCACCATGTTTGAGGGTTATAAGAAGTAACTGCAGTAACACAGCAAAAAATTAGCTCCCAACATTTCCCAGAGAAGATGGTTAATAAAAGAAAGTACCTATATTATAAGTTTCCTTTCTGTGACATTTTTTCTTGCCCATAGAATGTGACCTCTCCTGCTCTTGCTATCTTTTCAGACAACTGTGATGATCCATTGGCCTCTTTTCTTTCACCGATGGCTTTCTCCAGCTCCTCAGATCTCACTGGACATACCAGCCCAGCTCAACTCAACTGGAGAATGGGTAAGTACAATGACTAAGCTTATGGTCCCACCATTCAGGAGGCAGAGGCAGGCCATACCTAGAGCAAGCTCATTAGAAAGACTAGTCAAATAGTGAGTTCCTGGTCTACAAGAGAGCTTGCTCCAACATGTAAATTGAAGAGCAACTGATGAAAACCTCCTAGAGTTTCCTTACAGTTCCTGTGATTTAAAAAACAAACAACCAAATGAAAAAAAAATAACTACCTAAAAGCAACTTAGGGAAGGAAGTCCTTCCCCAAGTTTCCATATTATAATTCATGAAGGAAGGAAGCCTGGCAGGAATTCAAGCAGGAATCTGAAGGCAGGCCTTGCTTCTGTTGCATTACCTCTAACCAAAGATCTCACTGCCAAGGAAGTATAGAGGAAACCATGAAAGGAACACTGCCTGACAATTTGTTTACAGGCTTAACAACTTTTTAATGTAGTCTGGGACTAACTGCCCATGAGACAGGGTTGTCTGCAGTGTGCTGGGCCTTCTTACATTAATTAATAATCAAGAAATACCCCTTAGACATGCTCTTAGGCATAATCAAGTCAATCACTCTAGAATCTTTTCTTAGGTGACTCCAGACTATGTCAAGGTGATAGCTAAAGGTATCTAGGGCAACACTGGTGAAAACTTTGGGCATCCTTACACATAAACAACTGCATATGCATCCACATACATTCATACACACGCACACAAACACACATGTACACTCAAATAGGAACATAGATACATATACCATACAAACAAATGTATATACATGTTTTTGTATGCAAGCGTAGGATAACCATTGGCCTTTTCTCATTCACACCAACTCCTCTCAACTGTGCATCACATGGGTGTGTTAGGCTGACTATCTTATAGTTTTCCATTTTGATTTACCTTTGCATCCTGGGATACATTTTATTCAGTTATTGAATTATTGATACTTTAACCCTCAGTGGACTTAATTTGTTAACACTTTATGATTTTATCTCTCTATCAATTCTGACTTACAGATTTGTTTACACTCTTGTAGTTTATTTCATGGTGTGTTGCAAGTTCGCTGTTGTAACACTATCCATAAACAAAAATTCAGAGTCATAATTTATTTGAGCAAGCCATCTAAGAATACAGATGTCTCTCCTTATTCATTTGGTGAAACAATAGAAAATTTGCTTGTACACTGCACATGAGTGTTTTTTTTAAGTGTTCCCGAACAATACTGTACAGCAGTTATTTATTTTGCATTTTAGACATATTAGACAACATATTAGACAATGGGGAGATTCAGTATTCTCTCATTATATAACAAAAACTTGAGCATCTGCGGATGTAATGCACAATGTCCTGGAACTGAGCTCTTGGGATGACAAAGGGCTATATTATTCTAAAAGGCAAAATAAATAAATAAATAAATAAATAAACCATCATAGCACAGTAGAGAGAATATTGATGTAATGTCTGTTCTAATACTTTGTTTAATCTTATAAATTAGCACCAAATTTTATTAACTGTTTTATGTGTATTATCTTTCTAATCCATAAAAAAGCTAATGCAAGGTATGAATTATAACATTTTCCCCACCAAATGGAGTTTCTTAACTTCAGGGAAATGGCACAGTTTGCTCAATATCATAGAGTAGGAAAAAGGAACAACTTGGGTTCAAACCCAACTCAAGTAAATTCAGGATTCATGCTCACTACGGCTATAACAGCAGCTTACTTAATTCATTAACAAAGCTGGGAGACGGATGTAGAAGGAAGAAACATGGTTTTGAAACTCACCAGCTAGAGCTTCCATGCCAACTATGACGCTGTGATGTTCTATGGCCATCAGCAAACCACTGACTAAACCCAGATTTTTATCTTTGGCATCTCTGGTTGACAACTGACTTCAGTATTAGCTGGAGAACCAGACTAGAGGACCATGTTGAGAAGAGCTTTGCCACAGCAGAACAGGAAGCTGGGAGGCAGGCAGGAAGGCCACATTTTCATTTCTGAAAGAAACATGTGTCGAGACATTCTAATACAGCTCTAAAAGTGCTTCCCAAGTCTCACGTTTACTTAAATTGTGTTATTCCAGGTTAGCACTGTCTAAGAACTTCTTGTTCATTTCTGGGGAACATGAGGGTCTAATTTTAGGTCAGTTACCTCTGTAAGAGACAGATACTGACAGGAGACAGTGTCTCTGCAATGATTAATTATACTCATCATTTTCTGGAATTCTGGGAAGCCTGAGCCTAGGTACTCTACCTCAGACCAGTGTGTGTGAGAGAAGAGGAAACAGAAGCTGCAGTCATGAAGCTGGGATGCAAAGACTAGAACTCTCCCTGTAATTCAGTAGTTCAGTGTGCAGTGTGCCTACATGACTGTCCATGCACAGGGCCTCACCTTCCTTTAGGGAGGGACAAACCCAAGCTCTAGGGCAATAGGAACCCTGGCTCTCTCTCTCTCTCTCTCTCTCTCTCTCTGTATGTGTGTGTGTCTGAATCACATGGGCACCTTTGCCAGTGACATTTCCCAACCACCAGACGTTTTGTCTGGATATTGATCAAGTGAATGAACAAAGTGTTTCTGGGAGGTTTTAAAATGCAACCAGAGTTAGTGGCTAGATGTTTAGAGCAATTAACGAAAGGTCAACTCTTCAAGAGTGCCTCTTATGCATTAGGCACTGTGCTAGAACCATTGCACCTGATTGTTCTAAACAGGTAGGAATGCTGTTTATAGTGTTGATGGTTTAAGGCGATGACTCAGTTGCCTAAGGGCTCACTTCACAACATGAGGACCTGAGTCCCTCACCCACATAATAATGCAAGGCTGGTAGTGTGCACAGCAACCCAAGCATTGTGAGAGGAGGATCAGGAAGATCTCTGGTCCATGCTGGTCACATCGTCTAACCAAGCCAGTGAGTTCCTAGTTTAGTGAGAGACCCTGAATGAAAACAAAACAAAACAAATCAAAAACATAAAATGGTGGAGGGGCTGGAAAGATGGCTCAATAACTAAGAGTACTTGCTTGCTCTTCCTGAGGACTTCAGCTCTCATGCCAGTTTCAGTGGCTATGATGCCATCTTCTGGCCTCCACAAGCATGTGACACAGATTCAAATACCCACTTATAAACACATACACATAAATTAAAAGTACATATATATATGTATATATATAAACACAATTTTTAAAATTATTTTGCTTCCCTTTTGGGAATGCAAACACATTCCCAAACTCAGAATTTAAAAAGTAGGTACTTATGAGTGGATAATGTAATGAACATATGTGTATGCAAATATATATCCAAGAAAGGGCATATATGGACATAAGTTACCATTACATTAGTATAAAACATGAAAGTATGGTAACATTGTAAAGAAGAAATTCTGTCCTGTGAATGGACAGTCAAATGTAAAATTTAGCAAGCTAAAAAGAAACCAGTTAGTATTAACTGATATCAAAAATCGTAGAAAAAAATGATTTATTTTTTATTCTTCTCAGATTAAAATTAAAATGTCTATAAACTATTAAAGCTCAAAACAAATGAGAGCCTCAGCATCCTTTGTCTACATGAGTCCCTTGAATCTCCCCTTTTATTTTATGAATGGGCAGACATAGAAGATACCTCCCCCCCAGAGCAGATGGCTCCACAGGAAAAAAATGTTGGATATTCTGATAGCCACAAAGGTATAGAGTAGTGGATTGTATATTCAGAAATTCAGTCTTGTTGCAAGCTTATATAAAACATATAACATTGGGGGTGGGAGACCAGAGCAATGTCCTACACACCAAGCAAAAGGCCTTGATGCTTCACTGTACAGTACGTCAGCCACCTTCCACAGAGGAATTACCCTCATCTCCACTTTCAAGGTGACAGGGCTTCGGACAGGAAGGAATGCAAATGCTATGCCAGAAGTTCATGAAGAAATCTCCCATATCCTCATGCTATCCAGGGGTATTCTCAATAGGTATCTGTCCAGAGGATACTCATAAGCCCAATAATATACAGAGAAATATGTATGGATGCTTCTTATTAGCTCAGTTATTTTCCCCGTGGTGTTACTGAAGTCTCAGTAATAAAATAATTGTATGTTTTAATCTACATGGTGTGATGACTTGACATATGTGTACATTGTAAAATAGCACAATTAAGTTGGTTGATGCAGCCTTCTCATTCCATACTCCTTTTTGGGTTTGTGCATGTGTATATATTTGTTCTATAGCCTTGTCAGATTTCAAGTGTACAGTAGTAGACTGTCATTAATAAATCACCACACTGTGCCACTGAAGCCTCTGAATTCTGTTGTTTCAGCAACTGGGTCTTTAGCTCAGGCTAGCCTGTATCTCACTTACCACTGAAGATGACCTTAAGGTTTTGACCCTCCATCCTGCTTCTCCTCAGTGCTGTGATTGTAAGCATTTAGGTACAAATATGAGTTTATACATTGCTGGGAACAGGTCTTGAACAAGCACTGAACCAGCACCTCTATGTAGTGATTTCTGTAACAGTATACAATTGTCTCAGCCTGTTTAGTTAGCTACATCATTTCTAGCTGTCATGTATCCACCTAATATATATCACTGCCTCTTCTAAATATCTAAGAATCAGTTTTGACACATGCACATCTAAAAAAACATACACTTAAACATAGCCATCTTATCTACACTAGATTTAAATTCTTAGAGATTGCAGATTAAGATACGCACACAGTTTTTTACTTCCAAGGTCATGGCATAATATTGCCAAGTGACAAATAACTGTTTAAGTATGATCTTTGGAAGTCACAGCTCTCTTACAAATGTAGAATGACCACATCAAGGAACACTGAAATTTGTTCAAGAGGTGTGAAGTCTTGAAGAAATAAAGAAAATGGAGTTAAAGTTATAATAAAATTCTAAGTAAATCCAAAACCAAAACTAGTTAATGTGTTAATGTGTGCATTATTAGGATTTGCTAGAGACATAGAAAACTATGTACACATACATATATATATATATATATATATATATATATATACGCATAAGTTATACATGCATGTGAACATATATGTGAAGAAACACAATAAACACTTAGGCTTATAATAGATACAAACATGCAGGAAAAGGCTCATTGTGGAACTTGGTGATGTGGTTGTGGAAGTGAGAAGCCCCCCCCATGTGCTTTCTGAGAACTAGAGACCCAGGGAAGCTAGGGCATCCCTAAAAGGCCAAAATTCTGAGAACAGAGAAGGCTCTCAGGGTAACTCTTGAGCTGAAGCTTGAGAATGCACAGCTGATTCTGTAACTCTCCAAGCCCAAAGGTATTTGAGCCTGGAATCCTGCTGGCTAATAACAGAGAAAGGCAGGCATCTCAGCCTTAGAAGCAAGGGCAAGTGTAAATCTGCTCTGCCTCCTTATTTTATCTGATTCTTCCAGGGTTTGCAAGGAATCTTCTCGAATGGATCTGCCTCACCTAGTGCAGTCATTAAAATGCCAGTCTCCTCTAGAGAAATCCTTGCAGACAGAACCAGAGACAGCGTCTCACCGGCCATCTGGGTGTTCCCTAACCAAGTCAGACTGACACTTGTTACTAACCCTCACCATATCTTAGGGTAGACATTCACTAGCTAGCATGTAGCTTCCTGTTATCTGAAATCTAATCAGTCCACAAATAGAGAAAAATCTTGCAATTTGCAAAGGCAGCTATCGTGATCTGGACAAATGAATAATCATGAAGTTGGGGTGTTACAAAAGAACCCTGGGTGTTACTGAGAGGACACACTGTTATTTCTTCAGTTTCTGAGATTTGTTTAGGATTTATTAACAGTCTATTTATTCACTTGTGTTCCTTCTGTGTTATACCATCCAGCTTTCCACATGAGTGTTAGGGGTTCATTTTTATCTTTCTGAAGATGAAATCCAAATTGTAAAAATCTAGTTTCAATGAAATTCTGTTCTGCAGATGGTCAGTGGTGGTGCCTGATGCTTCCTGGGATGATATGAAGAAGCATCTGTTCACTAAAGACAAGACACTGATAAGATTCCAAGCGAGAAGCCCACTCTAGTCTAGCTTAATGATCCATTGTGTTTTTTGGGGTTACTTGCAGGACTTTGTGCGAGAGGCCACTCACAACATCATGGTTTGACTCATTACTGTGAAGCACAGAAAAGCCCAGCTTTATCCCTCACACAGTTCAGTGGGTTGCACAGTCTTCTCTCTCTAAACAACTATAGTTGGCATAACATTGCAAGAGGCCTTGTGAATATTGTAGGTTTTCGGAATTTCATGAGACAAGTGAGTTTTGTTTACTTGTTGAGTCTCCTGAGCCTTCCTCCTTCATCCAAGAAGGCTATTTTAATTCAGGGGATATTTAATTCAGGGAATATTGAACAAGCCATATCCTTACACTCAGACCTGCAGAACAATTTCAAACAGAAGAAGGAACTTTCATGCAAGTCCTGGGCATGATTTAAAATATTTGAATACACTGAAAACCACATAAAATTCACCATGCACTGAACATATATAAAATATTTTACTTGCAATGTATAGCAGCAGAATTGAGTACATTCCAGCCTGACTACACACAGGAAAAAAGTATACAGCTGGCAAATTTACACCAGCAGACAATGAACTTCCAAAGTAAGAGATCCAGGAAGGTTTTGATCCAACCCCGAGAAACACAAACGTGATGAGTTCTGTTGTTCACAAAATAATGTCTTAAAACATAAAAAATAAAATAAAGTAAAATAGCACCCCTAAGACAGCTGTTGTGTAAATTAAGATCTGGCGACCCAGCCTGCAAGCTGATGAAGAGCTGGTTAAATCTCCCTTTGCAATGCTATCTCATCAGCAGATGGGATTAAGCAAATGGATTTTCTTCCTTCTCTTTCATGGCCTCTCCAACCTTCATCTCATTCTTACACAAGGGAAATGAAAAGCAGAAAGAAGCACTAATCACTTTTGAAAAGACCTGGAAAATGCACTAAGCTGAGGTCAATGGCCAGTAATTTAGGCAGCCAAGTCATTCCATGTAACTAAGGCTTAGGTAGGATCTCTGTGTATCAGATGTGATGTGTTTGTGGTGAGAAAGCTTTAAGTTGGGGGATTAAGTCAGTGGGCCTTTCACAAACACTGTCAACCGAAAATTCATGAGCTGCTGGCCAAAGATCAAACTGCCCAGATGTGCTTTAAATCTTGACAATCAGGGGAAGAACTTAAGCTACTCTGTATGAGTAAAATACGAATAAGCATAGAGTTCTTTTTTTTTTTTTTTTTTTTTTTTTTTCAATGCAGTTTATTCAGGAACATTGAACAATCCTCGGACCCCGGGGAAAGCCAGCCCACAGCTTAAATAGCCTCTGGGTAGCCAACCCAGGCGTGCCACGGGGGCAATGCAGATAGGTCCACATACATGGAGCAAGCCAGATCCTCGGCCTTAGCCAAATGTGGAGTTGTTCGTGACAGAGAGCACTCACCGTCGGGAAGGTGGAAGGCGGAAACCAGCTCCATCTTTAAGGCATAGCATTCCGCAGCTCTCTACAGTTCCCCCTTTTTGTTTTAGACGCATCAGGCAAGAGTAGAGGTCTGATCTCTGATATTAGAAATAAATTGGGACTTTGTACAGATGTTCATTTAGGTGTCATTCTAGAGTCTCACAACAGTGTGATGCAGCCATGATCATTCAGGCCTTTACAGCCATTGAAGCAGGACATTCTCCCCAAGCATGGTTGGATACCATAAAAAGCTAAAATGATACGCTCAGGATGCGAGGCTAAGCACTGCACTCAGGGTCAGCCGCTTTGGACCCAGAGAAGAGCATGTCTGATTGCATGCGGGTTGATGCCCCAGGTCCCGCCTCTGAGAAAAAGGTATCGGACGGTCTGAAGCATAGAGTTCTTAATACCTACAAAAAGAAAAATGTACATGGAGCTCTTTTCTACAAAACAGCGTTCATAAATAATAACATTTTAACATTGTCTCTTGAATTTTAAGTCTCTTCCTTCACTTGAATATTTATTTTTGAGATATTTGCATTTAGAAGTTCATATCATGTCCCTTTGCCAAGACAATTTTGTTTACAAGGAGAAATTGATTCTTTTACATTAATATATTGTCAGTTTCCAGAGTCCATGGGTAAATGAAAAGGCTTAGCATTTTTGACTCTCTATTTTTGCAGGGAGTATAAATACATACTACTTTACATCAATATATTATTATTTTCCATAGTCCTTGGATGAATGAAAAGGCTTACCATTCTTGATTCCCTATTTTCAGACAGAATACACATACACACACACACACACACACACACACACAAGCACACCACTCCACACACAGACATAGAAACACAGATACACAGACACACACCACACATACATGCTACATCACATACAACACAGTACATACACACCAGACATAGCACAAATACCAGATCATACAATAACACACACACACACCATAGTGCATATAAATCTCACACACCACAAACAGACACACACCACACAGTGCATACAACACAACACACACACACACATCAGACACTGCACATAGACCACACCACACAACACCACATGTACCATAATATACACATGCACACAAGCATGCCAAGCACATGCAACACAATGAATACAATACACACACTCACTCAGACACTGCACACACACACCATCTATCTTGGGAGCTCTCCTAGGCATATATCCAAAAGATGCTCAAGTATACAACGAGGACATTTGCTCAACCATGTTCATAGCAGATTTGTTTGTAATGGCCAGAAGCTGGAAACAATCTAGATGTCCCTTCTTTGAGGAATGGATACAGAAATTGTGGTACTTTTACACAATGGAATACTATTCAGCAATTAAAAACAAGGAAATGATGAACTTTGCAGGCAAGTGATGGGAACTAGAAAATATCATCATGAGTGAGTTACCCCAGAGGAAGGGGACCAGAAGCAGAAAGACACAAATGGTGTATACTCACTTATAAGTGGATATTGGACATATAATATAGGATAAACATACTAAAATCTGTACACCTAAAGAAGCTAAGCAAGGAGGAAGACCCTGGGTAAGATGATCAATCCACATGCAGAAAGGCAAAGGAAATGGACATTGGAAGAGGGAGAATTCAGGCTACAGGACAGGAGCCCACCACACAGGGCCAATGAAAGGCTTTACCCAGCAAGGAGTTGAAAGATGTTGAAGCTCATAGCCTAACTTTGGGCAGAGTACAGGGAATCTTATGAAAGAAGGGGGAGATAGGAAAACCTGAAGGGGACAGGAACTCCACAAGGAGAACAGAAAAATTCTGGGCACATGGGTCTTTTCTGAGACTGAAACTCCAGCCAAGAACCATGCATGGAGATAACCTTGAACCCTTAGAACCCTTGCACAGTTGTAGCCCATGGCAGCTCAGTCTCCAAGTGAGTTCACTAGTAATGGGAACAGGAACTGTCTCTGACATGAACTCAGTGGATGGCTCTTTGATCACTTCCCCTGAGTGGGAAGCAGCCTTACCAGGCCACAGAGAAAGACAATGCAGCCAGTCCTGTTGATATCAGATAAGTTAGGGTCAGATGGAAGGACAGGAGGATCACCCCTATCAGTGGACTGAGGGAGGGGCATGGGAGGAGAAGAAGGAGAGAGGGTTGAATTGGGAGAGAATGAGGAAGGGGACCACAACTGGGATTCACAGTGAATAAACTGTAATTAATATAAAAAATTAAAATTAAAAAAGAATCAATGGAGGTCTTTGGAAGTTGCTTTTCACCTTCAATCATTTGACTATGAAGAGATGGAACCGAAAAGAATTTGGGAAACAGAGTTCTTTAGCATGGTTAGTCTCATATGTTAGGTAAGAACACTGAGAACTCCATAATGGTAGTGCCACCATTTTTGCTTGCTTAATGAAAGCTCCAGGCTCCCACATGGCTGGAGGCTGCATTATCTAGATTTAATGTGTTGTTAAACATTTTCTGGCCTGGGGATGTAGTTCAGTTGGTAAAATACCTGTAACATGCAGAAAGAGTATGATTCAGTTCCCAGCACTGAATAAATGAAGTGTGATAGTGTGCTTGTACTTCTACCACTGAAAACGGAGGTGGAAGCTAGAAGATCAGAAGTTTAAGGTCATCTTCAGCCACATGAACATTTTGAGGATAGCCTGGGCTAGATATCCTGTCTCAAAATTAACAAACAAAAGAATTATCCAAGTCAAATTTGTAGAAATTAGTCAACTCCTTTCCCTTCTTGCCTTCATCTTCTCTCTGGTTCATTTTGGTCAACAATTTCCTGTTGTCCAGCCCTAGCTGCCTCAGGCAGAGGAGGCATTGGTTCATAGTCTCTTCTAAGTCTCTGAGAATGGAGGATGTTTCATAGAACAAGCCTGCAATGCAGCCAGAATCTCCAATTCCAAGGTAAAATCATGATGCCCCTTTTGATATAAACCCACTTTTGCAGGAAAGAGATTTTAGTGCCAAATCCTCAACATAGTATTTACATAGAGGGTGGGAAATTATTTGTTCCATGTCCCAAAAGTAAAAAGTAATCCTTTTAACTAAAAAAAAGAAATCAGACTTAGAATGGGCAAAGTCTTTTCAAAGTAATTACATACACATTCATACACACAAAAATAAAATAAAAACAAAAACATGTTCAGTATACTGTGAACAAACATGTTAACAATTGGTTGGTAATGGGCTAAAGCCTTAAGCAGTAATATCAGCAATACTTGTAATTTCACACAAATAAGATTTCACATCTCCATTTTCTTCCAAAGGTATTTAAAGATGAATTATTTATCTTATATATGCCCCAAACCAGAAGTACTGCCTTACTGCATTGTTAAATCTTCTAAATTGTTTTACTTATGGAGGGAACACAATAGTTATAAATAAATCAGTTATAAATAATTCACTGGAATCCACTGAAAGTTCATTAGGTTGGAGCAGTAGTTGTCACTTAGTGTATTGATTTATCAAATTAAAATGGAGCTAAGCATCTAATCATTATGCAGTTATTAAAACTCATGGGGTGATATGAAACCAGACTTGTCTTAAAATCATCTACACTTTTGTGTTTGAAAAAATATGGCTGACATCCTCTGACAGTATTAAGGACACTCTGCTAGCTTGCAGACAGACTAGCAGAGCCTTCCTCTGAAAGACTCCATCAAGCAGCAGATCAAAAGACATGCTGAAACAGCGAACACTGGGTGGAGCATGCAGGGAGTCTTATTTAAGAATGGGGGGAAGGATAGAAGGACTCAGAGGAGACAAAAACTTCAGAAGAAGACCAACAGGGCCAACTGACCTGGGCCCAGTGGTGCTTATCGAGCTCCAATCAAAGTCTATGCATGGGCTCAATGTGGGTCCCTTACACATATGTAGATGTTTGGTAGCTTGGCCAATAGGAATAGAGAAGGCTGTCTATGACAAGGACTCTGGTGCCTGCTTCTTGATCACCTTCCCTGAAAGGGCTGCCTTGCCAGGCCACAGGGGAAGAAGACGAACTAAGGACTGATGCAACTTGATGTGCTGTTTTGAGTTGGTAGAAGGGAGACTCCCCTTATCTGAAGAAAAGGGGAGGGAAAACAGGGGGAAATGGAAGAGGGGATAGGAACAGGAGGAGAGGAGGACCTATGATCGGGATGTAAAATTAATTAATTAATTACAAAAAGAAAAACTATGACAGAATTTTATATGCTGTACATATCTAAAGTGAGATTTTTTTTTCACTTCTGACTTAAAAAATGGCTCAGCAGGAAAAGGAACCTAGTTCCAATGCTCTTAGCCTGAGTTAATTCCTGGGACCCAAATGAAAGGATAATGAAAACCAAATTCCACAAATTGTCTTTAGACCTTCACCAGCAGGCCTTGGCACACAAATACCCAAAGATGGACAGACAGACAGACACACACACAAAAAAAGAAAGAAAGAAAGAAAGAGAGAGAGAGAGAGAAAGAAAGAAAGAAAGAAAGAAAGAAAGAAAGAAAGAAAGAAAGAAAGCAATGTAATAAAAATTTAAAGCTTTTTGAAATTGAAATTTCTTTTAAATGCTTTTAAGCATCAACTACAGGCTTGATGACAATCCTTTATATTTAGCAATCATAGAGGCATCAGTCATGGCTAGGGACAACACTGCCTCAGTTGACAGTTTAGACTTTATGTCTCCACGTATTTGTGTTTATGGTCACTCAATTTTGACATTATTCAGAAACCAGAGTGGGTGATCACACAGTTTGTCTTAGAAAGACTATACATATCTTGAGGTTGCCCTCATCATTTACTATTTGGCTCACAAAATATTTGCCTGATAACCATGAAGCTCCTCCTATTAGCTGCAATGTGGGGTTACATTTCAACATCAGGGAAATAAGAGGAGGTGATAATCAGCCATGGAGTGGCCCTTCATGCTAAGCAGTTAAGCTGAGAGTCAGTGGTTCAGACATGCTTAACTTCATCTGTTGATGAACACCCATAGCAATTCTTCCATTCTGGTTCATTTACAGGAGGGTTAAGAAACTAAAGTGGGGATTCTGTCCACTCCTACTATGAATAAAAGTAAATGTGATTTTTCTCCCAAAAAGTATGAAGAAATCATCTTATACTAAACAACTCATTGCTTTAGTTTTGCCTTTGTTTTATTTGATTGATTTTAAAGTTAAGTTATTATTGCTACATTTTACCTTTTCACATGCATATGCATGATATGTTTGAATGTGTGTGTGTGCATATGTGTTCATCTCTGTGGGAAGATGCATGCTCATGTATACATGTGTGAAAGTTGAGGACCAAGGCGCAATAGTTTGTGTTCGTTGTTCTCTCCATTTTATGTGGTGCAGAATATGTCATCTGAGCCAAGCACTCACTGACCCTCCTAGCCCAACTTGCCAGTTTCTATGGAGAGTCCCTTACCTCCACTTCCTATGAAATGTGAGTTCTGGGATACAAACTCAGGTCTTGCACAGCAGGCACTTTACCTGTTGAGTCATCAACCTAGATCTGCCTTCTTTTATTTTAATATAACTTTATCTTATATATAAATATCTTTAAAAATGAAAAACAAGAAATCCAGGTAAGGATTGTTAACATTAAAAGGAAATTATGAATGCTTATGGATTTCATTTCAAACTAGAGAACATCACTCAAAAGCTCCAGTGTCCTGCAGTATTTTGCCGTAATAGGTTTATTGTTTATTTATATAGCCTTTACTATATAAATATAACAAAGGAAAAAAAAAACTACATGCAAAAACCACAAGCATACAAATTAGCCTTTCTCTATGCAGAAAAAAAAATATCATGTAGTGTATTGCCTATCAGATTTTAGTGTTGTTGACATAACACTTTTTAAAAGCACTTTGGATTCTTTGTCTTTTAAGAGCAGTGGACCCTGACATGATCAGTTGGAGAGACTGGGCACAATTAATGATTCCAGAATTAGTATGCATTTCCTAGGAAAATAAAATCTGCACCTATTTCAGTTCTATGGAGTTAGTAGAGAGGCAGGAGGATTGGTTGGGACTTTTGAGAGTTGTGAGGAAGATAGTAATAACAACAAACATGTGCTTCTGGGGCTGGTATCTCAGGAGACTCAAATGCTTCCCCCCATGACTCAGCCTCTATTGAATTTGTTTTTTCTCTATTATTGATTGAGAAATATAAACAGGCATATAATGTGTTTTGATCAAACCTACCCCTTTCCCTCCCTTGTAATTCATCTTCGGTGCCTCCTACTACTTTCTGACCCCTCCCCACTTTTATCTGTTCTTACATTTTCTGTTCGTGGTGGTAGTGATGATGGTGGTGGTGATGGTGGTAGTGCTGTGTGTGCATGCCTGCATGTGTGTGTTTTAAATCCACCAAGTATATTTGATAACTTAGAGTTGTCCATATGAACATGGCTATAACACCATCTACTATGCATTTATAGATTCTCAAGTAATCTGACTCTCTCTCCCATGGAAGCCATCTGTCACTTCTGAGCTAGAGGTGGGATTTCATGAACCCCATTACCTGTCTATACTGGGATTTTATCTGTCTTGTCCTTGTCTTACACACACAGCCACAGTTGCTGTGAGTTCATATGTGAACAGTCATGTCTGGAAAACACCATTTCATCATAGATATTCACTGCCTCTAGCTCTTTAGGCCTTTTCGCACCCTCTTCCAGGAGCATGCCAGAGTCATGGGAGAGAAAATGTTATACAGCTTTTCTATTTAAAGCCGAGCACTCCACATTCTATGTTCTCTGCATGTTGAACAGTTGTGAGACTCTGTATCAGTCTCTATCTTCTACAAAAAAAAAAGAACATTCTCTCACCACAGTTCAGAAATGAACTGATGTATGGGCATAAAAAAGACCTTATGGGTAATTTATTACTCTTTCATTTAGCAGATCATAGGCCTTAGGACCTATGATCAAGCCCACCATGGGTTCCTGCCCCAGTTAATAGTACCAGGCAAAAGTTATGTCTTGTAGAGCAGGATTTAAAGCCTGGCCATGAGTTTTGACACAGGTAACAGAGCCAGGCTTAGGTTAGTTTTTTGGAACAGGAATTATGTCCAATCAGATAGCAGTTAGTTACTCCCATGACATGCATGCCATTACTATACCAATGGGCATTTCTTGCCAAGGAAGTCATAATTTTAGCTCATGTGATTCACAGTTAGTTAAGACTGTTGACTACTTTTGTCCTCTGGTAGTCTGTATAGCACCTTCCCACACTGTGGATGCTAGCTCATAGGGATGGAACTTCAAACATGCTTGATTTTTCTGTGTCTTAAGACTTAAGTATATTATGTCTTCAACAATAGTTTCTTGCTTTTAAGATTCATAAGTGGATATTAGACATATAATATAGGATAAACATAATAAAATTTGTACACCTAAGGAAGCTAATCAGGAAGGAGGACTCTGGCTAAGATGCTCAATACCCATTCAGAAAGGCAAAGAAGATGGACATTGGAGGAGGGAGAAAATAGGAAACAGAACAGGATCCTATCACAAGGCCTCTGAAAGACTCTACCCTGCAGGGTATCACAGCAGATGCTGAGACTCATAGCCAAACTTTGGGTAGAGTGCAGGGAATCTTATGAAAGAAGTGGGAGATAGTAAGACCCAGAGTGGACAGGAGCTCTACAAGGACAACAACAGATCCAAAAAGTCTGGGCACAGGGGTCTTTTCTGAAACTGATACTCCAGCTAAGGACCACTCATGGAGATGACCTGGAACCTCTGCACAGACGTAGCCAATGGCAGTTCAGTATCCAAGTGGCCTCCATAGTATTTGGACAGGGACTGTCTCTGACATGAACTGATTGGCTGCTCTTTGATCATCTCCCTCCGAGGGGGGAAAAGCCTTACCAGGCCACAGAAGAAGACAGTGCAGCCACTCCTGATGAGACCTGATCTGGATCTCAGGATCAGAGGGAAGGAAAAGAGGACTGGGAGAGGGACACGGGTGGGGATGAGGGAAGGTGGGATTGGAAGGGGGGAGGGAGAGAGGTACGGGGGTATACAAAGTGAATAAAATAACAAAATGTAATTAATAAAAATAAAATAATAATAAAAAAGATATGGAGGGCAACCTAGAACAATGGTAGTAGCTTGTAACTTTTTAAGGGGAGAATGGAATCCTACTGACCAAACTGATCAACAGTTAACATAAAGGTAACTGATGCCTGACACAGGCATTTTTATTTGAGAGTCTGTAGTATGAATGCAGACATTGCCTCCCATTATAGGCTAACAGCGCTTAAACTCTTTTTATGTGTGTATGTATTGTAGGAAGCTTCAACAGCAAGAGGTTTGATGTGGCATTTTCAAACTTTCATCGTGCTTGCCTGTACTCACTCCTCTACCTTATCCTCCCATTTCCCACCACATTTAACCATTCCTGTACCATTATCTCCAGTTCTCTTTTC
Organism: Meriones unguiculatus; assembly: GCF_030254825.1. Classification (NCBI taxonomy): domain Eukaryota; kingdom Metazoa; phylum Chordata; class Mammalia; order Rodentia; family Muridae; genus Meriones; species Meriones unguiculatus. Next base: position 58,585,949 of record NC_083365.1, on the reverse strand, counting down.
AAACCACCAGCATCTCTCTGTTTCTGTGTGTGTGTGTGTTCATGTGAAACAGCTTACTGAAAATAGCTCCTGCTTTCACCATGTAATTCTCAGGATTTAAATCAGGTGGTCAGGCTTGGGAGCAAACCCTTTACATACCAAGTCATCTCCTCGGCCTGAGATTTTCTAAGGATTAGACCCATTATTTTCCTGTCAGAAAGTAATCTGAAGGAGAAAGATTTCTCTTAAATGTGTTTGAATACTGGCTCTCCAGTGTTATAATCTTTCTGCATCTCTTTCTTCCATTATGTTAGGAAATGGATGCCATTTCCTTCACAGGACATTGTGCGTGGAGTAAAGGTAGACCAAAATTTCAGTATACAATAGCTGGATCACAATAAGTATTGACTCTTATCCACACTGTGGATTAGTTCAGCCTCATAAGTGCCTGAGAGCTTCCTTCCATGTGATGGTGCAGACACCCAGCATCTTCCCCAGCAATGATTCTAGCACCATCTAGATCTTGTTTACTGTATTAGTCATGGGATAACAGGAGGCAAAGGGGCTAACTGGAAGTCTACCTACAGCTTTTATTCTTGAGAAATTTATCTTGTAGTTATAGCTGTAACACTATGGAAAGCTACAATATTCAGTTTTTCACTGCCCTGATACATGACACACACAAAGGCACAACCCTCTTACTACAGAAAGAGCGGAAAGCAGAGAGCTAGAAGATTGTCCTCACATTCTACACATGTGTTAACAGCAGGTAGATTTCTGCCTTCCTTCTCCCGGCTGCAGTATCAACACAGCTTCGTCGTACTGTGAGGGACTTTGCTGCGCCACTAGAAGGGCTGAATGTGTGCTCTTCCACTTGGCAGGAGGTAAGCTAGAGCAATATGAGATAGAGCATGAAAGCTTAAGGAAAAGGTGAATCTATTTGTGGAGAGTGTCGAGATAAGCCTTTAGGATAGAGAACGGTGAGTAAAGTATCAGCGTCTCCTAAGACTCCTCACAGGATCCTGATCCACTGCACACAGTGTTGATCCACTAGAGACACCTAGAACACTAGTGAAGACTCAAAATGGATCTGAGGCCATGGTGGTGAATGCCTTCCATTCTTTATGGAAGCCTCCTAAGTAACCCTGCCCCCTCTACATTCCCTTATAGTTTGCACCAACCTGACTGATTGTTACTGGTGCTTGAGTATAGCATGAGATGGTCAGTTTGGCCTTGCACTGGACAGTAAAGTAAGATTTGCACCTTGAGTCTGGTCTCTGGAGTCTAATTCCTGGGATTCTCTTTAGGGAGACTAAAGGTTAAGTGAATAAATGATGTCCAATAGATGTGAAAGTTGGAAAGCTCAATCAATGTCTTCTGTCATGTTTGTACTCACAGTGAGATAAGAGTTTCTTGATAGGTTTAGTACAGAGAAAAGAAAGGAGTTTAAGAGAGAGGAATAAGAGAAGGAAGGAAGCGGAAATAGAAGGAGGCACCATAAACACTGCACTTCCACGGAGGCCTGAATTGCAGATAGAAAGTTGGTTCTGAAAGTTTAATTGTCAGAGAACTGTGCCTTAATTGAGCATGGTTTTCTTGTTCTTTGAGGTAGAAAAAGGTGACTTTCTAAAGCATTGTTACAAGTCTCTCTTTCATCCTATTCCAGGAACTGGTGGTTGGTCCCCAGCATATTCCAATGACCAACAGTGGCTCCAGGTGGACCTGGCAAACAGAGTGGAGATTACAGCGGTGGCCACGCAGGGAAGATATGGGAGCTCTGACTGGGTGACAAGCTATCGCCTGATGTTCAGCGACACAGGGCACAACTGGCAGCAGTACAAGCAAGAAGACAGCATCTGGGTAGGAAATACTTTCCTCTTCCAGTGACTAAAGATGAGATGTACAATGCTAAACAGTGAGTGTTTCTGCCATCTTACTGTATCCAGACTGTGGGGGTTTAAGCACCGTCCTGCCTTTCAGAAATAATGATATCACATCTAGGCCCTGGGTCCAGTGTAGCTCTATCCAAAAGGAAATCAGAGTACAAACTGTAAAGAGTTTAGTGTGTGTCCCGCTTTCTTGCAATCTTGATAATTTTAGGACAGAATCTGTTATGTCTTCTGTAAAAATAGGGAAACATGTTGAAAAAATCTGATTGTCAGATTGTGTCATTGGCTATCTTACTTTCTTTAGTTCACAGTGCTATGGTGAAATTCTGCCAACAAAAGTAACATAAGTTATAAAAGGCTGACTTTGGCTTATGGTTCTATGTTACCATCCATCATGGCAGAGAAGTCACAGTTGAAGGAGCTTCAGGTGGCTTGTCACATGTCACCCATAGTCAGAAGAAGCAATGAATGTTATGCTAGAGCTCAGCTCACTTCCTCTGTTATTATACAGTGGAGGATCCTAGCCAGAAAATGCTGCCAACCACAGTGGGCAGGTTTTCCCATCTAAATTAGCACAATCACAATAGCTTGTTACAGACATGCTCAGAGTCTCATTTCTCAGCTGACTTTAGATTTTGTCAAATTGACAATTAGCATTCACCACTGTATTGGCTGAGGATATAACTGTCAACTTACTTGTTTATATATATCAGACACTTACAAAACTTACTAAAATAACTCATCTGCGTCACTTGTCCATGTTTGCTGAGTGTGGGGTTCTTTCTGAGGAGTCTGTACTCTGGTCTAACTGTGCTGAACAGCTGCCTTTTATGGCAAAGTTTAGACTTTTCCTGGCACCATGAGTAATTATCATATTGGGAGTACTACACCTGTGCTAAGTTTTAACAGAACTTTCTTCACTGCTGCAGTCCCACACATATGAACTTCTTACAAGTAAAAGTTGTCAGGAAGCTACAAGGAAAGTAGGGACAAGAAGCATAGGGTGACACTACCTAGAGATGTCTCCAGAGGCTGAGTTTGGAGATAGGGAAGACGACTCAGCAGGCACAGAGCTTACATGAAAGCATGAGGACTGTGGTTCCGATCCCCTGAAAACACACACACAAAAAGCCAGGTAGATATATCCATCCTTAGAGTCCCCAGAGCTTACTGGATAGCTACACAAGATAGAAAGACAATAGACATTGCTTAAGTAGATAAAGAGTGGTAGAGAAAAAAAGACACCAGAAGTCAAGCTGAAGCCTCAATGCATGTGTGAATATGTTTGCATACATGAACATACATGTACATAACAAAAAAGATAAAATGCTTTGGATAAAATAACATGTTAACAAATGCTGGTTCTAGTTTAGGAGAAAAAAAAAACAGTTCACAAATCCCTTCAAAAAGAAGATAAAATGTTAAGATACAGTGATGGATAACAAAATCTTACCCTCTCACAATCTAATTGGCTGCTATTGCCTTGACTTCAGTTACTAAATCTTCCAGTATTAGCCCAACCTTATTGAAAGAAATGTGGTTTAACTACAGTGATGTTTGCTGCTACACCAGGATAGTCCTAATTCAGACCAGGAGTAAGCTAAGCGTTCCTGTTAGTTAGCAAGCATGACATATTAAATACCAGTGTTGTTGTCCTTACTTGGGTCAGTTATGATATCAGCTGCAATATTCTCAGCAGGGATGACTTTTCATTTTGAAAATACTCTTTGAAGGCTCTTTTATTTTGTTTCTCAATATTGAAGTCCACATCATTTTTTCACAGATTTGTGCTTGATTTGCTGTTCAGTTTGGAGTGAGAAATAAGCAGTCCTTCTGCCCAGGGAACAATTTTAATTTTTTATGTTGACTTTAGAGGCAAAATGAATGTGGGATTATTTATTTCCTCTCGAGTTTTCTATCAGAACTGGTTGTTTTTAGATGGAGTTGTAGTCTGAGTTATTTTATTTCCAAAAAAATAAAATCAAAAGACCAAAGTTTTATTTATTTACTTTTTTCAGATCCAAGTGCCCTTCTCTTAGCCTCCCTGGGCCTCAGGATGCATTTCAGTGTGTGGGAACAGTTGGCAAAAGGCTCTAAACCATTCTTGGTTTTGTTGTTGTTGTTGTTGTTGTTTGTTTGTTTTCTTTCAAGGCAGGCAGCCCCTTCTTCTACATCTATAGAGAACTAAATCTCCCCACATGACTAATTTGGGGGTGCTTAGAAAGGGAACTGTAGAATTGACAAGGTTCTTAGAGCTGCAGGCTTGAAAGGGAAGACTGCTTCTATCATCTCCCATCAACCTTCAACAGCCTTAACATTGACCACCACAATTAACACTATTAGTCAAAACAAGGTTTTATTTCTAAGTATACTTGATTGTGAAATTATGATCTGTTCCTTTTTTTTTTAATTTTCACAGTTTTTATTTATTTATTTATTATATTAATCATAGGTTATTTACTTTGTATCCCAGCCGTAGCCCCCTACCTTATTCCCTCCCAATCCCACCCTCCCTCCTTCATCTTCTCCCTGCCCCTTTCCAATTCCACTAACAGGGGAGGACCTCCCCGCCTTCCCTCTGACCCTAGCTTATCAAGTCTCTCCAGGACTGGCTGCCATGTCCTCTTCTGTGGCCTAGCAAGGCTGCTCCTCCCTCGTGATGGGGTGGAAGAGCTCGCCATTGAGTTAATGTCAGAAATAGTCCCTGTTCCCCTTATTGGAGAACCCTTTTCTCAGTTGAAACATGAACTTTGTCAGACTTACTCTGGAAAAATAATATCTAACCTCAGTGTTAAATTTGCACACTGCTAAATATAAAAGTAAGAAATCACCAACTACACCTATCTTTACCTGTATGTTGTAAATAGTGTCTAAACTTTGAAATGGTCTAGGAGAGTTTGTCAAACTGGTGTTCTACAAACATTTCACAAATAAGTAAAGATGCGTTTTTACCTAATATTGGAACTCACATCAAAAGATGCTGTGGTTAAATACATTGCCTTGAGTATGAGAGATAACATGAGAGTGGACTGTTTGCTGTACAGACATGAGGATCTGAGTCCCATTCTCCAGTGTGGATATATTAAAAATGAAAAAAAAAAATGAACATAGTGACACCTACTTGTACCCCTAGCTCTAGGGAGTCAGAGATAGGTGATCTCTTGGGATTGCTAGCCAGAAACTCAAGCTTAATAAGTGAGTTCCAGGGTTAGTTAGAAAACCTGACTTAAAAAATAAGGTGAGAGAGACTATGGAATATATCTAATGTTGACTGCCAGCCTTAGTACACAAAAGTAAATATGCATGCAAGTACACACATGTACACACACAATACAGCACCTTCATTTTTCCCTTCTGAATTTTATTTTTTCATTTAACTTTGGGAATAAGGTGACAGATTCAGGGAATGAAAAATAAAAAAAAATTTTAACACAATGTTTGGAGGGCTCATTTTAACTTTCCGCATAAACACATCGATATTAAGGATCTGCTTCATTAAGGATGCTGCCTAAGAACAGTAGAGAAAAACTTATCCTAATCTTTTAAGATTTCTTTGTGTGTGTGTGTGTGTGTGTGTGATGTGTGAATGTATGTGTGTGTGTTTGAATGTATGTGCATGCCTACTGACATGAATGTGGACTAACACGTGTTGAAATTCTTCTTTATATTCCCATGTGTGTACATGTATACTATGACTTATAGAGTACCATGAATGGTGTTGAGAATGCCTTCATTGATGGTCCTCTTCTTTATACTTTGAGGCAGGGTCTCTCACTTAACTCAGAGCTCACCTTTAAACTACACTAGCTAGTCAGCTTGCTCTAAGGAAGGAGCTCCTCCTTGTCTCTTGAGCAATGGGATTACAGACAGAATGCCACACCCACTGTTTTCAGTTCTGAAGATTAAAACTGTTCTCCATCCTTGCGAGGTGATCCCTATCTATGCTGAGCCTTTTCTTTAGCACCCAGGTTTTTGTGTTGCTGGGGATGAAACTCATGGCCTGAGGCATGCCAGGCAAGTTCTCTCTCAACAAGTATATCCTGAGGCTCACTTCTTCCTTTGCAGAGGCTTGACATTTGATGTGCTTCAGTTTGTAATGTTTTGTTGTTGTTGTCATTGTTGTTGGTTTATTTATTTATTTATTTATTTATTTATTTATTTATTTATTTCAAGACAGGGTTTCTCTGTGTAACCTTAGCTGTCCTGGATTCTCTTTGTAAACGAGGCTGGCCACGAACTCAAAGAGTTCACACCTCCACAGTGTCAGGACTATAGGCATGCACAGTCATTCCAGGCTTTCTAATGGTTTTTAAAATAAGTATTACAAACAATACAAATAGCACACTTAGTGTGGGACGTGAACTTATCAGCACTCAAGAGATTTCTTTTATTTCAAGTTCACTTCAGCATTAAGAATCTTAAAAAGACACCCTTGTAATAGACGGAATTCTCCATGTGCTAAAAGTTTAATTTAGAGAGTCTCCGGTCTGGTACTGAGTGGCTTATTCCCGAATGAGGACACTGAACAGCCACTTAGCAATGCCTCATGATTTATTAACAAACTGAGCTCCTGGCCACTAAAGGATCAGGCGTGAAGGTGTCTCAGGGACAGGCTTGGCAACAAATTTTAGAATCCTAGTGGATGTGAAGTCTCTCTAATTTGTGGTTTAGACATGCCAGAGAAATGCAAAGATTACAGTTCTAACTCTGAGCAGCAGCTGGAGCCAGTGTGATTTCCTTTGTGTGTGTTGGTGGTATGCATGTGTAGGTTAGATGACAAGGGGCAGAAGACCCTTCTTCTCTTCTCCCTCTGTGTGTTCCAGGAATAGAACTACATCATCACTCTAGAACAAAGTACCTTTCTTCTGAGCCATCTCCCCAGCTCAGGATTCAGGTCTTTAGTGAGGCAGGTTAAATGAAGTGCTTGATGCTCCTGCCTGCTTTTACACATGCATCAAAAGTTACAAAAGCTGTTTCTGTGACCCAATCCATGTCTTTCCTACATGGAGACTTCCAAGTCACCTAACATCTTTGAGGATACCACACTGCTACCCCTTCTTCATTTTGTTCACAAAGAATCACAAAACAAAAAACATAGTCATCCTGGTGCTTAAAATTTCTCTGCTTCCCAACTGCTTTCTTTCCCTTTTCAAATCCAGCCCCAACATTATCAGTGACAGCATGTAACTCTTTGTAATAATTTGTTTCGTTTGTCTTTCCCAAACACACTTCAAGAAGCCCCTTTCAGGTGCAGATTTCAGACAAACATCTGCTGCTAGTAGTTTCTGCTGTTTGGATCATGCAGACGTTAGATCATCTTACTTAGATGACCTTTCCATTTATACCTTCCTGCACTCTATTCAGTTCATGAAACCTTGCATTTAATTCCGGTCAGTTTTTCTAAGATGATAGAGCTCTAGCCATCCTTTATGTCATAACATTGAGAGTTTCCTCTGAAGAATTTGAAGAATATAGACAACGATCCTGGGGAAAAATAAGAAACTTGAAGACTCATGTCCATAAAGAGACAAAGAAGCTTGCAAGGTATGGAAGCTTGCAAGTTACCTACACAACTGATGATCCTAGCTCAAAAGACAACCTCCCAAAGTTCACAGTGTCTTCCTGTGGGTCTGTGTCCCCAGGACATGCACTTCTGGCAGCAGGTCCTCTTCAACTCAACTGCATGTACCTGGGCACTCTAATAAGGTTATGAGCTCATCATTTTACATTTACATGAAGCCTAATCAGTTGTTTCTATTTTAGAAAAGACATTGAGATTTCAAAAGCTCAAGAAAGCTGGGCTCTGTCACATGTAATAGAGCAAACAGAACCAGTTTACAAATTCAGCTCCGCCTGCCCTGTCATATAAACACAAACAACTAGGTAATACCTTAGCCTAACAGTACTGGAAGTTAGGATCTGATAAAGAAGAGGAAGCAAGCAGCCTACACCAAGATTTCAGAACCCAGTGCTGAGCTAAACCAAATCAGAAAATCAAGCCTATTTGACAAAATCTGCTTTGGAGAGTATTCTGGTTTTGTAGGAAGATGTGGTGGACACAGAGATGTTTAATCTGTGTTCCCACTCTGTTCCTTTACTGAAGCTACAATATGAAGAACTGCCTCCCATACCTGCAGCCACATACCCATGAGGAATTGTATTCCCTCAAAATGTAAACCAGAATAAATGCTTCTTCATGAAGTTGCTTCCTGTTGGCTGTTTTGTTACAACAATCAGAAAAGCAACAGATACACTAGGCTTTCACTTTCCTGTGAATATCTTGTGTTTTCTTCAGATTAATTTTGCATTTTGCTTTTACAAATATGAGAAACATGAGCCATCAAGTACTTGACAATGAGGTCTTCTGATTTCTGTACTTCTCTAAAGTCTGTTTGAATATAAAAGGCTTGCACTAGCTTCCCAGCACTTTCACGGAGGTCAATTGAAACAATGGATTACACATTTCAGTCATCAGTTCCCCAATTTCATCCTTGAGCAGCTCCCAAATTTTCTGGGAGATGCTCTCCTATCTTCTTAATTTACACACATTTATTCTGCCAATTTTCCCTACCATGTCCTGAGTATTGATCACTGTTTGATATACTATTTTAAGCCTACCAATTTCAGAAAACAATTTGCAAGAAAGAAGTTCATTACTATCAACATATATCTTTTCAGCTCTCATTATATGCCTAGCACCAGGCAAAATGTATGAACAGAGACTTAAAGACACAGTCACTTCCTTTCCTGTATACCTAGAACCATTAAGGGACTAAAACGTAGTGCCTCTGTAACACGGCCACATTCTTATTTGGGTGTGTGTATGTGATGCACACATATGTGCATTCAAAAACTAAAGGCAGATGCTGTGTGTTTTATTAGGGCACTTTCTGACTTACTCCTTTGAGAAAGGGCCCCTCAGTGAATCTGGAGCTAGGCTTGCAGCCAACAAGCTGCAGTGATCCTCCTGCCTCAGCCACTGATAGCCCTAGGTATATAATACAGGTAGGCACACCATCAAACCTAGTTGTTTGTAGTTTGTTTATTGTTTGTTTGTTTTATGATAGTTCAAAGGATCCATGAACAGACAAATACCTTCATGCTTATATAGCAAGAACTCAACACTTGCACCATATCCACAGTCTTTGTTTTAGAAACATTAAAATGAAGTGACAAGACTACATATTACAATATACCATCAAAGATATTTGCTGGGATTTTTTTTTTTTTTTTTTTTTTTTTTTGTGGCCTGAAACACACTACATAGGCCAGGCTGGCTATGAGCTCACCACTATTGCCTGCTTCAGACCCAGATTATTATGACTAAAGGAACAGGCCATCAGGCTTGGTGACTGACAGGATTTTAGAGATGTCTCTCTTATTGGTTTTCTCACACATAAACACTTAGAAGTGCATGCAATGGGTGTTGATTTTTGACTTGAACATTATTTATAAGTCATACAGAAGGGATGAATAATAACTAGGGGTATTGAAAAGGCCTTAAAGAATTCTATTATTTTATGTTTACTTAATATTATACAATAATTAATATTAATGTATTAATAAATACATATTATTTAATATCACATGATAAATAAACATGAATATATGTTTATATATTAATTGAAGTTCCATGCTACATGAAGCTATGCAATTGGCTACTTACTGCAATATAAGCCCACAAAGAAAATCTATTGTCTACCTCTCCAAAGAAAAAACAGTTCAGGCTTGGGAAAACATTTGAGTTGTTGATCAGGTGAGTCTAAGAAATCCCAAACTAGATAAGCTATTGCTATCATCCTCGGTGACAGAAAAAGAAGTTTCAACCCTACTGCAAAAGATGCCACACACTTTGGATGTAGGACTTGGAGGGATTAATGCAGAGCTGGAAGTCTCCCTGGAGAATAGCTGCATAGTGTTGAAAGGAGCCATGGAAGCTGCCGAGGAGAAAAGTAATCAAGTTCCCTATTCTGCTACAAGACCTACACAGGACAGTGGCCACCATGGCAAGATACTGCCAAAGGTGCAAGAGTGGTGTTTATGTGGGAGTAATCAGCAGCTTCCTAGACTTGGGCTTAAGGTTTGCTCATTAGGAGGCAAACTCATGTTTACTACCGCAGACCTCATTAGTTAGCCATGGCTGGAGAGGTCATGGAGCCTATAGGAGGACTTCCTACAGCCTCTTGACTATCTCTGAGTGACACATTATACCCATAGAAAAGTGCAGCTCTCATCCCTCATTAAAGAAGTTTTTTTGTTGTTGTTGTTTGTTTTATCAGAGAGAGACTATTATAGAAGCCAAAATATGTGAGCAGCTGTCCACAGGATGCCTGTTGCCAATTAATACATTTATAAGACAACCCAACAACATCTAAGTTTCAGGGAATACTACAAATGAGTAGAAATACTGTAGGAGCCCAAGGACCAGGACATTTGCTAAAAAAGAGTCTTCTATAAAAAGAACAAGAAAAATAAAAGAAGTAGGGGGTGAGGTTAGTTGAGATAAGGAGTGGATCTGAAAGCAATTAGGGAGAGAAGTGAGAGGTGAATGTAATTAAGACACAATGTATGAAATTCCCAAAGAATGAGTAAATATATACGAATACATATAGGCTTATACATGAATATATTTTTTTTCAGTAAAACTCCCAAAGTACTAATATAAGCTGCTTAACAAAAAGCAATAAAGAACTCTGCACTCTCTGGCTGATTAAGAGACCACGGATACAAAGATCAATTGCTGCCATGAAGCAGGTTGGATCCGACTGTGTCACTGGATAGAAACGTAACATGCCCTTGACCTAGCACATCTTCACCACCAGCAATGGCAGGTGTAGACGTACCTGCGTCATGACCTTCAGCATTCATACCTCTACAAGTCCGCGTCAGACACTTGGGTTTCCAGCTTGCCTTGCTTGTGGTGTAGGAAGTACCTGGGAATGAAGTCTTACCTTCACCATTGATCCAGCTTTACATCACCAGGTATAGACTACTGAAGCCCAGTGTTCTTGAGATGCCTTAGTGGCTCTCTGTGGTCTTTGCTGAAGGAACACTGCTGAAAATGGAGGAAGGAACAAGTGGCCAAATCAACAGCTGGTGTGTGCTCTAGCCCCAGCAGCCTTCTCTCTAGCACTCTGGCTCCACACTTAGTCCTAAACTTTTCTCACTGATGCCTGTTTGCTTTTCCTTCTTAATGTGAGAATTGGCTGAGATGTTCCAGGGCACTTCCCGGCATGGGGTCTAACTTTAGAAGCATGCTTTCCCACATTTACACAGGTGGCATTGATACACATTTTACACACAGGGAGCCAACATGTAGTCTTCAGGATTAGTATTCATACAGACACTTTCTATGAAGGAGCAGATAACTGCAGCCCCCTCCCTGGTTGCATTTGTGGTGGGAGAGGATTCAGCAATTGCTATCAAAAGACCGGGGTGATCTGCTTAAAAGTAATTCTTTTAAATCCACTGTTGTGAAATTAAGCTTGCTGTCAAAGTACTCCATATTTCCCAAGAAGTTCAACTCATAGTAGTATTTTCAATATGTAAACCAACTAGGTTCTGAAGACTTTCTCCAGAGAATAAAAGAAATCAGAGTTAACATCTCAATTTTAACATGGTTTTTGTTCCTTTAAATTTATTGACTTGTATTAAATATAATGTCTGAGAGAGGGAGAAGTATTTTTAACTGACTTCTTTTTACTGAGGTGTTTGTGTGCACTAATGTGTATGCACATATGTGTGATGGCATGCAGAGGCCAGATCTCAAATTTAGCTGTCTTTCTTCCAGGTAATTTGGAGACAGATTTTCTCAGTAGTCTGAATCCCTTGAGTTTGGCTCTGCTTGCTGGCCAGGAGACCCCAGGAATCCACTTGTCTCTGCCTATGCTTAGATTACAAATGCACATTCCCACACTCAACTGTTCACTTGGGTTTCAGGGTTCAGTCCCACATCCTCATTTTGAACAAAAAGCACTTTATCAACTGAGCCATCACCACCCCTATTACTGAGCATTTTAATACTATACATGAAATTTGTGTTTCATCTTTAAACTGTTGTTTTCTTCTATACTTTATCTCTGCTTTAAAGGTGAAAATAATCTGTGGCACTGATAGACAACTAGATTCCTAGGAAGCTTAGCTTCCTCCCTTAAAAAGCAAGTGTAATGGGGATTCTGACTTCATATGACCTGTACAAGGGAGTTTCAAAAAAATGAGCATGCCTCAAAATGTCCCACAGGGCTAGTTAAGGCACAGTGCTGAGCTCTGCTTGTAAAACACCTGACCCAACAGGACAGAGTTGGGCTTTTACATTTCTTGAAAGAAAAGAAATTAAATGGTTGTGGAGAGGCTGGATAGGACCCAACTTTGTGAAGCTCTGTGAAAACCCATAAGTGAATTCATGCACTTGAATAGCTTTAACCAGACCATAAAGGTGAAGACTATGACTATTATTAAAGCCAGTGTGTGGCATCCACTTGGTTAAGGTACCCAGAGGACACAGGCTCTCAGTTTCCTTAATTTGAGCTTTGTATACAAAAGAAAATACAAGCCTAAATGTCAGCACTTTTTGTGTAAACTGAAAGCTCAATGGGAAAGGTAAGCTCTCCTTGGGTTATGGGCAGTTACCCAGGGAAGCTTATTAAAGACAATTAGCTCAGCGGCCTTGCAGCAGACAGAAGAGCCTTAGGAAGAGGCTGGGGGAGTTGTTGCTGTCTAAAGAAAAAACAAAACAAGAAAACTCCAGACCGAAATCCCAAGCTCCAGGTGTCTTCTTGGCCTGTTGTCAAATAGAAAGCTTCCAGGCCTGGAAAGGGTTCCTGGAAACAAAGACTCCCCCCAGCTTTTAAAAAAGAAAAAAAGCACAAAGGAAATTCATCTTCCATATGATTATTAAGCTCATTATCACAATAGCAGTCAGTGTTAAGGAGAGAAATGCGATATGAAAACCACAAGGCATTATTGCTGTTAAGGAGGGATTTGTTGTTTCCTCTCTGTGAGCTGAAAGCCGAAGGTTAATGCAATGTTGATGGATGCAGGGTAATGTTAAAAGTAGACCAAACCCGCAAGCAAAATACAGAGATGAGCAATGCTGATGTGTTCCATTGCTATGCCCAGTTCCAATGGTTCACAAGGAGAAAATTCTTCTTTCTCTCTGAGAGTGTACACCTTCTTTCAACACTGTTCAAAAACACAGGGAAATGCCAAATGACCACAACATGTATGAGGCATCTCTAAATTGACTGGAAATTATTATTTCACTCTCTAACCCAAGAATGTGTCAGAAACTGAGCTGCAGCCTATAGACAAAGGTAATAGTGAATTTTTTTCTTCAAAGGTATCACAGAAAAGAGGTCCCCAAGGACGAAGAGATTGCTCATCAGTTAAGAGTATGTACTGCTCTTCCACAGACCTGACTCACTTACAACCACCTGTAAATCCAGCCCCAGTGGACCCAAGACTTGTGGCTTCTGAAGGCATCACACTTATTTATGCATACACACACACACACACAACTAAAACTACATTGTAAAACAAAAAATCCCTTTCATAACTGTGCTGGAGTTATCACTCATTGCTTGTCTTGTTGGATCATAATTTAGGGTATCAAGCGTGTGTGAGACAATAGATTAGGTTGGTTTTAAAAGTAAAATATGGCAATCTTTTGTGTGATGGAAGGCAATTGCGTGGGAAGAACCATGAAGAGCTGCATGAAGGTGGGGAGATACAGGTTCATGCTTGTCAGTAAATTAAATGGTATGGTAATTTTTCCCTAGAAGCAATTTTGGCTTTATAATAACTTGGCCACATTTTTGTACCATCTTTCTTCTTCTATGACAAGCTGCAATGACAGAGGGTTAATCTTCTATTAATGGACTGCAAAACTGGGTATCTCGAAGGGATAAGGACTAAGCAGGACAGGGAGGGTATACACACTACCATGATATTCTAAAGCATCTTTGGAGACACTGAGTGCTGCATAATCTTCTGGGCAAGGACCTCCCTCAGTCTTAAGCCAAAGTAGCTGCTTCTGGCATGTGCTGTTGTTTTAGACATTGTATCTATGTTAGTGTTGTGTGTTTGTGAAAACTGAAGAAGGCACAAACATAGTGCTCATGTGATTCCATGAGTTAAGAAGAACAAGAGCACTTGCTGCACTCGCACTGTGATCTGAATTCAAATACCAGCTCACCTGTAAACTGCCAGGCCTGGCCACACACATTTGCAAACCTGGAGCTGTGGAGGGCAGAGATAGGAGGATCGCTGAACTTGCTGCTGCCAGTGAGTTCCATGTCCAATCAGAAACCCTGTCTCAAGAGAATAAGTCAGAGAGCGACAGAGCAGAATACCCTATATCATACTCTAGACTGCACACATTCACAGGGATACATGTACCCACACATACACACACATGAAAACCAAGAAAGAGGTTTGCATATGCACAGGAGAAGACCTACACATAGTATAAGTAAATCAGCCCAAGCCACCTTAGGGAAGAGATAACAGGGAATCCAAGCTTGACAAACAAACTCCACCGAGAGGCCAGTATCTGGGTGCCCTTTCCATTGAGATGGACTTTCCCCCACCCGGGAATACTAATGCTGTATTGCTGGTGTAGGTGTACACAGGCAAGTGACTGAACCTCCAGGGACTCCTAAGAGAAGCCCAGCCAGACTGCCAAGCTCAGTGCAGAGTGGTCTCTCTTTCAGACTCATCCAGGAAAAGGCGTCTTCATCAAGTAGCCCCGGGGTTCTGGAGTTCTGCTTTGCTTTCCCTGCCAGGTATTCTGGTCTCAGCTCAGGCATCTTTTTTGAGCCTCCCTCATCCCACATAATATGTCAGCTTGTCAGCGTTCTCTTTTGAGATGAATTTGTCACTTAATAATTTCTGAAACAATTAGATGACAACTCAATAAATGGTTTTGTCAGTTCTGTGTAATTCAAAAGCCAAATTATCATGTAAGAGAATGCAAAATCTTATTTCAAGTGACAATGTAGAAAGATTTAAAAATTAGTCATAGGACTCAAATTTTTGCGTTCCTTAAACTTGCAAAATCAATGTGAATGATGATAAACCATTTTTTTTCCTAAAACCTGAAATCTTCCAGATAGCTGTATTTAAATGTATAGATATAAGTCTTAAAATCTACTTTGGGTTAGACCCGAGTACTTATGCAAGAGTTGATAGATTCTTTCAACACATATAGTGCATATATATGTAAATATGTATGTGCATGCAGAAATGTCCATATTGTTATTCAAATTCACATTCATTTATATGTATACATTTAAATTAAATGTATTTTGTGTTTACAGATTTAAATTTATTTTTATGTATATAATACATTTGAATAAGTACATGTTCTTTACTTGAACCTTAGCATGCTAAACTTATTCTGAGCTAAAAATATTAATCATTTAACTTTTTGATAGTTATTAAAATATGTAGGAAATATTGAGGACATACACTTTGTAATAACATTTTAATTTTTCAATGAGATATCTTATGTAAATTGTACCAAATTACTGTAAAGCTGTATAAGCAAAAACTAGCATCACTGCAATGGAAAACATCAGACACTATACAACGATTTATACCAAACCCACCTCAGCACTCATGGCCTTTAGCAACAGTTGTGAAACCTGACATGAGGAAGCTTCTTTGTAAGATTGTGCAAAGGTGGTGACATCAACTTTGTCTGTGGCTTAGTTACTTCTGTGGCTGTGCTTAAGTGCACTGGTAAATGCTACTTAACAGAGAAGGAGCTCATTTTGTCTCTGCAGTTCTAGGATGATATTGTTCATCTTGGCAGGGAAGGCACGACAGCAGCATGGCAGCTGGTCACATTACGTCCTCGGTTAGGAAACACAAGCTGAAGAAGTAGGCTGTAAAACTTCAAGTCCAACCAAGGACTATTCATGGAGATAACCTAAGACCCCTGCACAGATGTAGCCCATGGCAGTTCAGGATCCAAGTGGGTTCCATTGTAATAGTTACAGGGACTGTCTCTGACATGAACTGATTGGTCTGCTCTTTAATTACCTCCCTCTGAGGGAGAAGGAGCATTACCAGGCCACAGAAGATGACAATGCAGCCACTCCTGATGAGACTTGATAGACTAAATTCAGAAGGAAGGAGAGGAAGACCTCCTCTATCAGTGGACTTAGGGAGAGGCATGCATGCAGAGGGTGGAGGAAGGTAGCGATTGGGATGGGAGGAGGGAGGGAACCACAGCAGGGATACAAAGTGAATAAAGTGTAATTAATAAAGAATTAAAAAAAAACACAAAAAAACTTGAAGGCTTATCCCAGTGACTCGCTTTCTCCTACGAGGCTTCACCTCAGTCTTCTCCAACAGTACCACCAGCTGGGGTCCAAGAGTTCAAATACATGATTCTATAGAGGACATTTCACATTAAAACAACAGTCAGAAAAGGACACAAAAGGTTACTGAATTAATTCTTGTCCAGATACAACACATGTGAATAAGTATCTATCCTGGCTGGTGTGTCAATGAATCACAGACAATGTTTGATGGGGTTGCAAGTGTTTTAGTTTCAGTGTCTGTAACTGTGGATGCACACCTGTGTACTGTTACATGGAAATGAGCAGATTCAGAAAAGGACATCACTATAGTTTATCTGGTGTAGCCCATCTTAATTTTTTTTTGAGACAGGATCTCTCAACTGGTACTTGGTACTTGGTGCTCACCAAACTATGCTAACATGGAAGTAAGCCACAGAAAACTACATTTGTAAGCGTGTACGACTATTATCCTGCTTTTTAAAAATGGACTCTGAAGAGTGAACTCAGGGCCTATGCCTGCAAGGAAAGAACTATACCAACTGATCTCTCACCCTAGCAAGCAAGTGGGTTTTGTTTATTTGCTTTTGATTGGCTGTTTTTGCCTCCTTATTTCTTCCTTTTTAGGCCTTTAGAAGCAGGTATATATATATATATAATATAAATATATATATATAGCAAGTATACAGTATATATAGAAGCAGCAATATATAGTGGGTTTATTTCCTGAATGACATTTGTTCTGAGTGCTTTTGTAAATGTACCTCAGAGTGCAGGAGAGACAGATGGTGCCCGTGTAGCTATGAGCCACTAAAAAGTGAGGCTGTAGCTCCGTTATAGCTGAAGAGAGCTTACCTAGGATGTAGGAGACTATAGGTCCAAACCGTAGTATTTTTCAAAAAGGAAGAGAAAAAAAGAAAAAAAAAAGAAAAGAAAATAACAATAAAAGAAAAAAGGCAATAAGTTCCTGGTGTAAGTCAAAACCCCAGGTCCAGGATGACTAAAAGGACTGATACTTAGAAGATAGCCAGTCTTCACACATTGGCTCTCTCACTGCCCAGGCACACACATAACCCAAGCAGGGCCTGGTCAAAAACCCAGATATCCAGGTGCCTTGTTTCAGAATAAAATGCAACAATCCCAGTTCTTGGAGATAGTCATATCATAACTCTTTCCCTGTCTCCATGCTGTCTGACCCTAGATGAAGGGGCATATAAAGGAGTTGTTCATTATTCTCTTGTTCAGTGACTTGTATGACTTCCTGACTAACACAAGACAAGGGAAACAGAAAGTGAATGAGCCTGATTTAGAAATAACTAGGCACTACTTATCAGGGTGTTTGGCGGAATGTTTACTGATAAGGATAGTACAGGGACTCTGAGTTCACTATCTTTTTGTGCTGTCTTTGTTTATCCAACAGTAGATGAAGTGTGTTTCTACCCTGTCTCTGCCCAGGGATTTAGATAAGATGGGGAGGAGGATTGCTCACTGAGGCTTGAGCAGGATTACACTGTTTCATTTGAATCATTTTAATTTAAAAGTGCTTAGCAGAGCTCTCCTTTGTGCTCAGATTTAGGACATGAACTTTGGATTTACGCAAATCTGAATTTGAACCTTGCTACTTGGTAATCTTTCATCATGAGCAGAACTTTATAACTATGAGCAATAGAGCCTGCATCTGCCAGACTCATTGGACTGTTCTACATAGACTCCTAGTATCCCTTACATAGGGGTGAGGGTGAGGGACGCTCACATCAACAATATTTATGTACTTACATATTAACCTTCTTTGAATCCCCAAAGTCACCTTTCTTCCCTCAAGTGTAAACTGATAAGAAAGCCTTGAAATTGACACTGCTTAACTGCGGTGAGTGAAAGTCAATGGCTTTGAGGCATAAGGATAAGCATAAGGATCTCTAAGCTATCCTCAGAAACCATATTTAAAATGCTGTGTGTGTGTGTGTGTGTGTGTGTGTGTGTGTGTGTGTGTTGCTTACTGGTAATCACAGCACAGGGGAGAAATACCAGTGGATCCCTGGGGCCAATGATGGTCTCCTTTGTGAATCTCAAGTGAGTGAAAGCTCTGTCTCAATAAACAAGGTAGATAATGTCTGAGAAAAGACACCTGACATTGTTCCTGTCCCTCACGTGTGTGTACAGACAAGCACATAACCCCAAACACAAGTACCTGCACACAAGCACAGACCGAGTAATGTTCACATCCCTGAAGATGTTTCAAAGGACAGTGACTATTGTAGCTTCCAGAGACTGAGGAACTACTTGATGGTAAGAGAAGGAATGGAGGCCCAAAGGTTGCTGGATTCTTGACTATTCCCCTGCTCAGATTGCTTCAATAAGGAAAATCGCCTCCTATTCTGGAGAATTGATACAAATTACTAAGTAATCTGCTAGCAGATGCAAATGGGTCTGGAAGCAGAACAAACCACCTGATGTGCCAGGAATTTAACAGCAGATTGTAAGCCCCTGGCATTTTGTTTAAGTCAGTTCCCAGGAAAAGCATCCCAGTTTAGCATTAAAATAACAGCTGGGACTTGACTGCAGCTTGGCTGTTATGTTGAGCATCTCAGTTGGAGGCGTAGACCCAAAGAATCATATCTGAGCTTCTCTCCTTGTCACATGAGGTAATTAATAGCAGATATTGTGCATTCATTTTCAAGTGGGTTGAGTAGCTGTTCAAAAAGTCAAAATGCTCACTTTTGACTGGTTTCCAGCAGCAAGAAAAAACTTGTTTTTACACTTTGTTTGAATGCTCCGATAAATTCCAAGTAAAATAAAATAAAATTAGTTCTTATCTCTCAAGTTGGCCTCAAATTTGCTCTAAAGTCTAAGCTGACCTTGAAATTTTGATCCTCAGGCTGTATTGTCCAGAAGGTTGGTGTTTTAGGAATGTACCATAATACCATGCTGGATCAGTGTTGGGATTAAGCTCCGATATTTTCAGTGCATGGTATGCAAGCACTCCACCCACTGAGGCACAAAATCCATTCAGAAAGTGAAGACACTGCCCAATGGAGATCTCTATAAGGAGATCCAGTGTTACTATTGCACATGGAAGACCAGGAACATGGCCAACGTGTCAGAGGGCCCTCCACAAAAGGGAGGTGGGCTCCATGATGTAACAGACTCTAGACAGAACAAGAATACTGGCTCATGAAGGACCACACAGAAGTATGAAATTCCCAAATGTAAAATTGCCACTATTAGCTGCTGAGACTGGAAACTGTTCTGCCCAGCTCACGAACCCCAAAAGACCAGGAATAAACAGACTCCGCTGTAAATATATGAGGTTCTTTTTATTGTATATTACAAGCTGCAGCTTGGGCCTACACAGCCCCACCGCTAAAGCAGTGGGAGCTGAGCGGATCCTGTCCAGCTTAGTTGGGTGATTTAAAGATTCTGGTCCCTCCCAGCATGCCCAAGGCAGGGCGATTCCTGCCTGACAAGCATCTATTGGTCAAAATGCTACATTTTGAATCGATTGGCTATAGGAAAGTTCCCAGACCATTAATAACCAGGTGTCCCTCCCTAGGGGGATGAGCCAGTTTCCTAGCAACTGTATCTCTAGTGGGTGGGGAAAGAATGCAGTGAGGTGGCTCTTCCCCTCAGGGCATTACTAGACTTCTTTACGAACCTACTTCAGGTCTTAATAATAGCTGCTAATTTATCTTTCGGTCTCTCAGAAACAATCTCTTCAGACAGGTAGAAAGAACAGTTACTTGACATTTGAAGTAAGAAAACTATATTCTGTTGTTGGCCATATCCCTTTTTGGGATATACATTTCAAATCAACTTACCCTATA
This sequence comes from Meriones unguiculatus, assembly GCF_030254825.1. Taxonomy (NCBI): domain Eukaryota; kingdom Metazoa; phylum Chordata; class Mammalia; order Rodentia; family Muridae; genus Meriones; species Meriones unguiculatus. Next base: position 58,565,957 of record NC_083365.1, on the reverse strand, counting down.
TGAGCCTTTCAGAGAAACATATGCACCCAATCCAAACACACCGATGTTATGTAATGATTGCTGGCTTTGAAAAATTAATCATATATTACTTTTTAAATAAGCGGCAGCTAATTATTATGATAAATAACAGGGATGAAGAGTGAGGAATACATGTAACTTCCATTAGCTGCAAAGAAGTTAACAAAAATGTCACCAGTTTTGTGAAATAAAGAACTCGCTTTGAAGACTGATTGAAATTATGGAATGAGCTAACTGAAGAGTAGAGGGGTAGGGAGACCACAATGTCTGGACTACTATATAGTAAAGAGCCTCTGGGAATGGGGAAGCCCCGATCCTGATCTAGGGAATCAGGACAGAGGGAAAGGTATGCTAGACATGCCCTGCAGCAGGTAGGAACTGAGCCTGAATCCAAACAAAGACCTTAGTGATTTGTCTGAATAGCATTTTTGTTGGTGCTTTTTTCTAAAGAAAATACCATGCAGGTACCTATTCTTTTGGCATAACTAGTAATTGAGTGCTACTTGCTATCATCATTAAATAAATTAATAAACAAATAAATAAAGGAAGGAAGAAGAGTAAAATGTCTTAAGGAGACTGCCAGATAGCTAAGTTTGCAAAATGCTTAATGCACAAGAATGAGGACCTGAATTTGAATTCCTTGCAACTAAATAAGAAAAACTAGACACCCAGGCCTGTGCCTGTAATACAAGCACTGGGAGACAGAGAAAGGAGGATCCCTGGTGCTTACTAGCCAGCCAGTCTTGTCAAACCAGTGAGCTCCAGATGGAAGGTGACACTCTGTCCACAAAACTAATGTAGGCAGCCAGTGAGGAAGATTCCCACCCTTGATTTTGGCCTCCATATGCATACACACACACACACAAATGTGCATACACATATAAAGTTTTGAATAAAAGCTAAATGATCAAATGATCTTATAGATGCCACCAAAATACAGTAAACCAAAAAAAAAAAAAAAAAAAAATTAGAGAAGCTGTTCTTTTTGAATGCACCTGACTACAGAACATTTGATGATATTAGTTGAGGTTGGTTGACACTCATCTTTATGGTAATTCAAAAGAATATTACTCATTTTTCAAAATATAAACTTTCAGCTAAATTAAAGGGCTAAGAATGGTTAAAACTTTGCTTATGTGCTACCCATGGTGGCATAAGTTTCTAGTCTTTGGGAATTTACTTGATATCAGAATGAGACATGATGCTATAGGCATGAGAACCCTGATTTTTCAGGCATTTCTACATGTGATTTATAAATATAAGAAAACAGGATCCTTAACTATCTCAGTATGCACATATTTAAAAACAAAACTGTTAAGTAAAATAAGAATTGAGATAGCTGCAAGAGTATGAGGGCAATGGGCTGGGGGATAGAAACAATGCAAGTAATTTATTGACACAAAAGTTTGAAGACCTGAGCTTGAATCCCAGAACTTAAGTGTCTGTAATCCTGGTACTCCTACAGTTATGGGCAGAGAAACAGCGATTATCAGAAGTTAGTGGGCCGGTTATCATGGCATAAACAGGGAGAGCCTGTTATAAACAGCATAGAAGGTGAATATTAGACTTTAAGGATGTCCTCCAACTTATAAGCTCATACCATTGCATGTACATACACACTAATGCATGTATGCATACACAAACACACAATCACACCATAACACACATGAAAGTACACCCTCACACTCCACAGACACATAAAAATACCCACATATATTCCTGGTCAAAATGTGCTCTCACCCATCACTGATCTAGTTTTGCCTGGGATTCAGTCTCTCCCCAACTGCAGTCTGACAAGTTGGGTAACTGTGTGAAATATATTTTTTAATTATTTTTATTTATTTTTTATATTAATTGCAGTTTATTCATTTTGTATCCCAGCTGTAGCTCCCTCCCTCATTCCCTCCCTATCCCACCCTCCCTCTCTTATCTCCTCCCATTCCCCTCTCCAAGTCCACTGATAGGGGAGGTCCCTTCCATCTGATCCTAGCTTATCAGGTCTCATCAGAACTGGCTGCATTGTCCTCCTCTGTGGCCTGTCAAGGCTGATCCCTCCTGGGGTGGGGGGGAAGGGAGGGAAGGAGGGGGGATGGTCAAAGAGCTAGGCACTGAGTTCATGTGTGTGAAATATCTTAATGGGAGTTAGGCTCCCCTGTGGCTGTCACTAGAGCTCCAGCCTTTTTCCTGTACTAAAATGAATTTTCAGAATAATTCTAATTACTTGGGCTCCATCATTTCAATAGTTTGATAATGAAAGAAAAGGGCCAAATAACTCTAGAATTTCTTCATTACTGCCAGGACAACAACATCAGATGATTCTTCTAACCCATTAATGATATTGCTAAAATGGAGAAATACTTTCCTTAAGAAATTTTAGTCAGGACCATGCAACTTTACATTTTGTGAAGGGTAAATATCAGTAAAGAGTATAAAAAAACATTATAGCATCCCATAGAGTTTCAGAAAAACACAACCATCTCCCTGTCTCTTAAGCACATAAAGACACATAAATAAAGCCCCCACTGTGCATGGCCTTGGGATATGGAATCACTTAATTAAGAATGGTGTCTTTGCATTTGGCTAAGGCTGAGGATCTGGCTTGCTTCCATGTATGTGGACCTATCTGCATTGCCCACGTGGCACGCCTGGGTTGGCTACCCAGAGGCTATTTAAGCTGTGGGCTGTGGGCTGTGGGCTGGCTTTCCCCAGGGTCCGAGGATTGTTCAAGGTTTCTGAATAAACTGCATTGAAAAAAAAAAAAAAAGAAAAGAATGGTGTCTTTGCAGTGTAGCTCCTCAATGCTTTTCACCTTCTGCTTCTTTTAAAGTCTGAGTGAATGGCAGAGCCTTTCTGCCCACTGTGATGATGGTAGTCCTGGCTTCCTCACTGGCTTCATTAATGGGATCATCATCACCTGCTGTGCTCACCATGTTAAATTGCCACTTGAGCATTATCCTTTCATTCCTAATCAATTGGCATCATTCTTTAAAACCACAAAATTGCCACTGAACAAGATTCTTTGCCCCCTGTCTTCTGGAAGCTTTGTGGGGAAAAAAAAATGGAGGCAGAGGGGACAACACGCCTGAGAAAAATGATTGCAAATTGTGGAAGAGAAAGAGAGCTCTTCTTGCAAGGTTTTGTGATGCATTCTATGTAACTAGCTCATGGTAAAGGGATCCTTATGGGATACTGTTTGTGCAGGGTGTGTGGCAACTCTGGCTTCTATAGGTTGTAGAAGACCTCTCTGGAAGCTTGGGACTTGTCTTCTGCTCAAGTAGTCCTAGCTGGACTACACAAAATTAATGAATGTTCACTTTTACATTTGTGGCAGGAAAATTGTTTCTTCTGTGAGGTTTTGGGTCAGTGCCACAATAGGACAAACAGCCAATTTTCAGGTAGTGCTATATAGCCGGCTTTCTTGCTGCTCCCACCACACAGCTGATCTATATGAATCCCCACTCAGGGCCTCAGTCAAGCACCAACCATTCCTAGATGCATGACTTTGAACAAGCTCCTTAATCTCTCCTGTAAGAGTCAGGGTTTCCTAGAGGAACAGAATTGAAAGTATTGATAACAGCTAGCAAATGGATTCCTTGTTGCCATCAGCTAAAGAACTAAAATATTAAAAGATGCAATAACATTAAGAGTATAGTCAAAGTATATTAGCAAGACATAGAGATTTTTCTGGTGGAGATGGGGAGCCTAACAATTCTAGTAGGGCTTGGGTTTTAATTTGGGTATGGTGTCCTTCTTTGTAACTCCCCTGCTTCCTTTCTTCGTTGGTATAAAAGTGTCTCTGGAGGCCTTCTGTAGTAGGGATTGTGTTTTAGCCTCTGCTGGCAAGCAGAAGACAACTGACTTGTTGATTTGCTGGAGTATGAATAGAATCCCCGACTTCCTCTACTTTTCATGGTATATCAGGCACAGAGAGACTCACTGAGTGTGAAGAAAAACAGTTCATGTTTCAGAGAAATGGAGACTAGGAGGTAAAACCCATTAAGAAATGGTGACTTGCTGACTATTGCGGGGGCCAGAAAACCATAAAGACATAAACAGGGGTTATTATATTCCCACTTATCCTAGTGGTCCACAGCCTCTAAAGAATCAGAATATTATAAGAGGGTTTATTAGATTGGTTTCAATGATAGCAGCTGTGTAGTCCAACAATAAAACCTCATAAGTGCTTCATCCCCAAGTATGGATATCTCAGAAGTCTCAATCTGGTGTTGAAGGCCTGGAAATCTGGGAGAGGTTAAATTTCACTTTATATATATATATATATATATATATAAATATTTAAAAAAGGTTTGGTAAACCTTACAATGATTTATGCATGGCACTGTGATATGTAAAATTATATTTTTTTCTTTTGTGAATTTGTTAAGAGCTTTCCAGGCCTGTGCCTCTCATGTAGGACAAGTTGTTGTCTCTTAGACAGCTTAGCAGAAGAGGAGAATTGTTACTGAAACTTTCTCTCGATAGGCACCGGCACTACCACAATGACTGATGCTCTGCTCCTCTTCCTTTAACTCCTGCACTGGGATGTTTATACCCTGTTTTACCCTCCTGCATATTAATGTCTAGGTCTTCAAGGCCAGATGAAATAAAGCTATAAAACTCAGACCTGCCAGCCAATTAGGATGCCATCAGCATGCTTGGCTTTGTCTTTTGTGAGCTATCCCAGGGATGGTGAAGAAGCTGCATCTTGTTCTGTTTCACAAAACACAGTCCCTCCATCCATAGAATAGAAACTGCATGCAATTTTGCTGGTTTAAGCATAATATTGATTTATTTCACAGAGAAGATAGATTCAAGTATTTTTTTGCATGCTGTGAAAGTTTTAAAATTATTTACTGTCCTCATTATCATTAGAAAGCAGGTGTTATCCAATCCCTCTGTCTTTCTCCCAGTATTCTATGATGAAACTCTATTTTAAGATTCATAGTTTTGAAGCATCATCTGCTCCTGCATGGAAGATGCATGCAGCATGGGAAAGTGTGAGGCCTGACTAATGCTCACTTGCCATCTGTATTAGTTAAGGTTCTCTAGAGGAACAGAATGGAAAGAGTGAATTCATTAGATTGCCTTATCTGATAGCAGCAGTGTAATTTAGCAGTGGCCATTTTCAGGCATTGAGAACCAAGGATCTATTCAGTCTGCATAGCTGAAGGCCACAGCAATCCTACTCTGCTGCTTAGGGCCCGAGGGACACCTGGAGAGATGCTGGCCCTCACTGGAAAGCTGCAGAAGATAGCCTCTCATGCCCATGGAGCATGGCAGCAGATTCAGCAGCATGAGGTGGATGCAGGCAGTGAAGTCACAAAGGCAGAAACTACAGCTTCTCCCTGGTCTTCCTTACATTTTGTTTTCCAGATCTTTGCTATATACTCTGGAGAAAGGTCTTGCCTCCTCAGTTGGTCCTCCTAGGAAGTACCTTCAGAGACTCACCCAGAAGCACATCTCTTAGCTGCCAGGAGACGCCACCACCTTATCTCTCAGGCATATTTGAAAAGAGGCGAAACTGAGTCCTGAACAACATGGTACTTCACAGAGCTTTGTAGAAAACTGACTGGAATTTATAGTGAGGACATTTTAAAGGACCAAACATCCAAATTCTCACCTTTGTGATCCTGGCAATTAATTTCCACTCTAAACATAATTCTCCTTATAGACAAGAAACTCATTAAAATGTCTCCTGTGACCAACAACCCTATGAGTGGTGGCAGAATTATTAAAGCTGCCAGGGTTCTGTCAGACATAGCCCTCTGTCTGTATGCAATTTGTGAGGTATAAATATCCACATTGCACAAGACGACCAGATACGTCAGTCTTTAGGGGTTCAACTTCTATTTCTGTACTCATTTATCAATTTGAATTAAATTAGAGGAACGTATTCTGATGCAATAGCAAATAAAATTTATGGTATTTTTCTAGGACAAAGACTTGCATTTTTTTTTTATATGACATGAGTGTCCAGAGAGGAATACATATTTTTTCAAACGTGCAGTTTTGGATATATATAAAATGTTCTGAACATTAGATTATGTTCACAGTTTAGGAGAATTTGAGTGAAAATGTTCCTGGCAAGGAAACTGTTTTCAAGAAGAAAAGGTAGAAAACCCAGAGCAGAGGGAAAACAATGTAATATTATTTCTATACTTTAAAATATGCAGCTTGAATATCCCAACTCACACTCAGAGCAAGAGCTTTCTCTTGAATGTTATGGGCTCTGTTCACAAGGAGGCAGAGGCATGCAGCCTGGATGAGAAGTTGCCATCTGTGTGAAGATCAGGTGGATCAGATCTTCAGAGCAGGGTTCCGGGAGTGTAAGGCACACGTAGAAGGGTCTGTTCCCAAGCAGTCATGGAGGACCTTGGATGTAGCTCCCACCCAGGCCTAATTCTCTGTCTTTTGGTAAATACATACTGGCAAAGTCTGAAACATAATGGTGCTTTGTAATCATCCCACAGTGGTTTTGCTTTCAAATAGTCAAAGAAAATGGTTTTTGTGTGGAAGAGCATGAAGTTCCATGCACAGTTGGGAAGCTGGCTCAGAAAGTAAGAGTGTGTGCTGTACAACCTTGAGTATTTGAGTTCAAATGCTACCAATCATAAAATCCAGATATGTCCACAAACTGAGCTTCTGTGTGTGGAGAGAGCGAGATATCTGGGTCTTGCTCACTGACAGATGAGTCCCAGGTTCAGTAAGAGATACTGTCTTCACGAAATTAGGTATGGAATGGTAGAGGAGGACACTTTACATCCTCCTCTGGCCTCCACATACACATGTGCAGCAGACACACACACATGCTTATACTACACATAAATACCATATTCATACTCCTACTATCCTTTCTTTTCTTTTTTTATTAATTACACTTTATTCACTTTGTATCCCCCCATAAGCCCCTCCCTCCTCCCCTCCCGATCCCACCTTCCCTCCCCCTTCTTCACGCATGCCCCTCCCCAAGTCCACTAATAGGGGAGGTCCTCCTCTCCTTCCTTCTAATCTTAGTCTATCAGATCTCATCAGGAATGGCTGCATTGTCATCTTCTGTGGCCTGGTAAGGCTGTTCCCTCCTCAGGGGGAGGTGATCAAAGAGCAGGCCAATCAGATTATGTCAGAGGCAGTCCCTCTTCCCATTACTATGTAACCCACTTGTACACTAAACTGTCATGAGCTACATCTGTGCAAGGGTTCTAGGTTATCTCCATGCATGGTACTTGGTTGGAGTATGAGTCTCTGGGAAGACCCCTGTGTTCAAATTTTCTTATCCTGAGTGAGCTGTCCCAGAAGCAGAAAGACACAAACGGTATATACTCACTCATATAGACATATAACATAGGATAAACTTACTATCCTTTATTCCTCTAAGTTCTGCTAACCCTTTCATGCCCCAAATGGTCCCACTAAGACTTTCATTTCCTTTTATTTTTAGTGTCCGACTCACTGAATATCATGAGGCATACTTACAGGAGCATGGATTAGTGGTTATTACAGGAGCATGGAAACCCTGCCAGTGGCTATTTCACTGAAGAAAATGTCCTTCCTGCCCCTCCAACTATTAACTGCCTATCGATCCTAAGAGGGAGTGGGGCTGTGTGAGCTTTTCCTCTGTGACAGGATGTTGAGGGCCCAATCCTTTATAGATCTTGTGCAGGTAATCACAGATGCCATGAGTTGAAAAATCCAATGGCCACACCATTCCTAGATGTCGGTGTCCCATACTACTCCCCACATTCTTCTGCCTGTTATATCTTCAAGGCTTAGCGAAAAACTTGGAAAAGGTAGACAGAATCACCACTATTGTTGTTAATCCCAACTGTTGTTAAGGTTTTTATAAATTATTATTTTTATCTTTTCTGCCTTTTGAAACTCGCTGACTAGGAATGTTGTACACCTTATTACTGACTTTTCTTACTGATACTGATACAGATGCTATAAAATTAAGTACAAGAAATAAATAGCTATTTATTAATATGTCTGTGTGTCTCTACGTATGTAGGCATGTGGATTGTGTGTGTACATCTTTGTGTATATGTTCACATGATGGTGTGTGAGTGTGTGCATGCTTGTGAAATCCACGCAGATGCCCTTCCACCCACCCCATTTAGAAAGACAGAACTTCACCAGGGAGGTTGATCAGTGAGCTCCAGAGATCTGCTTGTCTCAACTTTCTTAGCAATTGAACTCAGAGAACATTCCACACCTTCTTTTTTTTTTTTTTCAAATTTTAGTATTGTGGATACTTTTCTTCTTTTTAATTTTTTTTTATTAATTACAATTTATTTACTTTCTATCTCAGCTGTAGGCACCTCCCTTATCTCCTCCCAATCCTGCTCTCTCTCCCACTTCTCCTCCCATGCCCCTAGCCTATCAGGTCTTATCAGGACTGGCTGCATTGTCTTCCTCTGTGGCCTGGTAAGGTTGCCCCCACCCCTCAAGGGGAGATGATCAAAGAGACAGCCACTAAGTTCATGTCACAGACAATCTCTGTCCCCCTTACTAGGCAACCCACTTGGAGACTGAGCTGCATGGGCTACATCTTTGAAGGAGTTCTAGGTTATCTCCATGCATGGTACTCGCTTGGTGTATCAGTCTCAGAAAAGAACACTGGGCCCAGATTTTTGGTTCTGTTGCTCTTCTTGTGGGGCTCTTGTCCCCACCACAGGTCTTCCCACATCAACCTTATTTTATAAAATTCCCTGTACTCTGCCCAAAATTTGGCTATGAGACTCAGCATCTGCTTTAATACCTTGCTGGGTAGAGTCTTTCAGGGACCTCTGTGGTAGGGTCCTGTCTTATTCCTTGTTTTTTCCCTATTCTGATGTCTATCGCATGTGCCTTTCTGATTGGGGTTGATTATCTTACCCAGGGTCCTCCTTCTTGCTTAGCTTCTTTAGATGTCCAGATTTTAGTATGTTTATTCTTTATTATATGTCTAATATCCACTTATAAGTGAGTATATAGCATGTGTGTCTTTACATAGGCCTGAGAATTGAACTTAGGTCTTTATGATTATGTGGAAAACACTTAACTGACTGAGCTATCATACTAGCCCCCAAATGATCTGCATCCTTATTTTCATTTTTATAGATATGATTTTAAGGATATCTTTGACAGAGAGTAAGAACTATGCTTCAGTGGACATAGGGAGGCCACATTATTCCAGAGATAGTGGAACCTGGCTATGTCACAATTGGATTGATAGACAACAGTAATAGAATTAGAAGACATTGTGTTATGAGAAATAAGTTGGACATAGAAAGACAAATATTGAACCATTCCTGCCTATAGAGGGCAATAAAAGGCCCCTATACATATAGAGTAGAATAGTGCTTACCAGATGGCTCTTCTTCATTCCTGGGGACATTTGCCATAGGTTCTCGGGAGCAAGGAAACAAAAGTGACAAGCTGGGAGTTCAGTGGCCTGTGAGCATGAATGAAAACAACCTTACAGGATCAGCTTCAGGAGACAGATCTATTTTATTTGGGGCAAATGAGGGTTATATAGAACTTTGGGGAGGGAGAGTGGGAATATCCAGGGTGGTGAATGTCACGGCTGAAGGGCTAAGGTACTGAAATGCATTGTTAATATGAACAGGCATTCTGGGGGATACAATGTGCTTCTGATTGGGAGAAAAGAGAGTTGGACCTATAATTTCCTGAAGGTCTGTATGACATTCTTCAGGTAAGGGGTGTGGAAATCCAGGGTCCTAGGAATTGAAGAGGAAACATTGCTGACAAAGGGAGTTCTCCATTTTTGTCCTGAGCTCATAGCTTTCAATACTGGTGGAAATGTGACCGTAGCAGCAGGGTTTCCCAATAAGTAGAGGAAGGGGAGAACTAGTGTGAGGAGATATAACATGGATCAGTAGGTATACAATTGCACCTGAAAGGAGTAATTTTTGATGATCTTGTACATTTCAAGGCAAAAGAAGTTGGTAATAATATAGTGTACTCCAAAGTGACCAGAGCATTATGTTTGTAAATGATTTTACCACACATATATGAGGTGATTGGTGTCCCAAGTAGATACAATTGATCTTTACCTAGTGCATGCATGCCTCCAATCACCACAGTGTTTTAAGTAGGTGGTTATCACATGTCAAATGAGGGGATGGCATTAATAGGGCAATGGAAATGGCTCTCATATAGGCCTTGAGTTCAGATACCTGGCATATACATTAAAGTTGGGCATAATGGTAGGTCCCTGTAGCCCCAGGTCTAGGAGACAGTGAAAAGAAAATCCATGAAGTTCATTGGTTTCCAGTCTACTGGACTCAATAGTTCCATATCCAGTAAGAGACCATGTCCAAACATAAAGTGGAGAACAATCAGTGATCAAAGAAACACCTGATGTTGATCATCAGCTTTCACATGCTCATTTACACAGCACACACACACACACACACACACACACACTCACATATATACACAACATACATGCCCACATGACATACCCATGAAGAATGAAATTATAAATGAAGGTCAATATATCATATGCCTATATATGTAAAAGTTGTAAAATATATTTTAAAAGCTGAAATAAAAATTTTTGGCTTTTTCTTCCTTGTTCAAAAGTAAACTTTAATACCACAGAAGTTCAGGGCCCATTCAGAGCTTGTGCTATTCATCTATCAGTGCTGTACTTCCAGTACCTGATTCATATTTCAAACTATCTGACCAGTTGCTCATGAACAGGTGCCCATCATGCTCCTCAGGCATAATCTCTAGAAGAGGTTTAGGGATATTCAACATGCAGCACTTCAGTATGGACATTTAAACATGCTCAAGACTCATGTTGCCTCTCATCCCCCATCCTGGGGAAACACAAACATCTATTCAAAGCAGATGATTATGACAGGCTATGTACGATTCCACCAAAGTTAAAGTTGGCTTTAGGCTTACTAATAGTACATAGGAGAGGAGTCACAGATTCATAGGTGGACCCCAACTAACAGCACTGATGAAGTGCCCCTTTTAGTTAACCTTTCACTTCTTACATTCTCTAGAATTTCTCAAAATCACCTGCAGTTGGGGAAAGGCAGAAGGAGTAATTATTCAACTCCCAGGGAGAGTCCTGTGGCCATCATCTTCTCCATTAATAAGAGAATCCTAGTAGATCAATGACTATAAGTCTGACATTTACATTAGTGTTGTGATTATTACTTGTCCAAGGCTTTGTCTGCTCCAAGATTTTGACCATTTTGTGCGCAGAAGAAAAAAAAAAAAAAAAAAAAAAAAACCATGTAACAGCTGGAATCGAAAAATGGAGAGTGTTGCATCAAAGAAGACAGGTCTCTTTCCTTTCTGTCACTGCCATGTCATCCAGACTGAGGAAGACCTGGAGTCTCAAGGGCCACATTAGCCATGGTCTCAAGGCAGCATCAGCAAGCACCACAAACACCCAGGAGGCCTCAGGAATGCTGGAAACATACATCACCTCAGGATCAACTTCGACAAATATCATACAGGTTTCTTTGGAAGAGTTGGTATAGGGCAGTGCCACTTGAAGAGGAACCAGAGCTTCTGCCCAACTGTCATCCTGAATTGTGGATGCTGGTCAGTGAGCAGACATGGGTCAATGCTGCAAAAAACAAACTAACAAACAAACAAAAACAAAACAAAACAAGACTGGCGTTGCTCCCTGCACTGACGTAGTGTGATTGCGCTACTAAAACGTTCTGGGGAAGGGTAAGCTCCCCAAGAAGAATATCATTGTGAAGGCCAAATTCTTCAGCAAAAGAGCTAATTAGAAGATTAAGGGTGTCGTAGCTGCCTATGTCTTAGTGGCTTGAAGCTACCCAAGGAGGTTAATTTAAAGGAAAAAAAAAAAAAAAAGGTTGGTCACAAGTAGTCTTATCACCTGCCAAGCCCAACATAGTAGCCATGTTAGGGCTACTATAATCTAGGAAATAAGTATGTATCAAATTCTCTTGCAAGCAGAAAAGCTAGAAAAGAGGACCACAACATGCAGGTGATGTCTGAAAAGAATAAGATGTAAGATGAGATGTTGAACTTGAAACTTCCTGTTTCATCCATTCTTTCTATTTGAATTCTTAGTGTTTTACTTGAAAGCATAAGAAAGACCAAATCACTACTGTGGATACCTAGCTTGTTTGGAAATCTTTCCAAAGGAACAAAATATCTGATTTCTACAGACAGTATCCTGCAGAATCACTGGGTCTCCTCCAGCCATCAAGAAGGTCCCTGCAAACTGAGCCTGACTTCTTTCTCTTGGATGTCGCTGGGGTGAGACTCTGGGCACCCTGGTCCATTGATCTGCTGGTTGAGCTTAAGATAAGAAAAGCAGGGCTCTGCTAATGTCTCTGTAGAGATCACAGTGAATGATAGGAGCACAGGGCTGCTCCCCTTGCTTAGTCAACAGGAAATAGAGGCCAACATAAGCACCTGTGAGAGGGATTTTTCTTGCCTGTCCTCTGAATGCCGACTGTGATGAGAGAGGTCTCTGCACACTGACCCAGAAAAAAATGTAAGCTGAACAAAAGGAAACCGTGGCTGCAAGAAGATGAGATGGTTGCAAAACTGAACCTGGCTGGAGGATGTTTGTTTATTCCAGTCAGTACCCACCCTGACAACATGCACAGAAGCAGAAATGAAAATATCTTCTAAAATACAGATGACAAGGAAAGGTCTCATAACATGATTTTTTTTTTCTTTTTAAACAGGTCAAAACAGCAAAGTCAAAGGGAGGTGAGAAAAAGAAAAAATGCTTGAGTCCATTGGAAATTCAGGCCTGTGTGTGTGTGTGTGTTTAGTGTAGTAGAATGTATTGCATTGTAATTTAATGTAGTGTAATGTGTGTGTACATATGCACATGCACAGTCATTTCTGTATGGTTGATGCCGAATGCACACATGTAGGGGAATATGTGTCAGACCTAGGCTGACATCAGATGTTTTCTTTTACTACTCTACCTTACACAATGTGGGAGTGTCTCTCATTGTATCCAGAGTGCACCACTGTAGCTAATTTGTCTATTCAACTTGGTGTAAGGATTTCTTTTCTCTGCCTCCTGTAATCTGGGATTACAGAAAAGCCAACATATTATGTGTGTTCTTGGGATCCAAAATATGATCCATATACCTCTGTGGAAAGCCCTTTACCTGATGAGCCATCACCCAAGGCCTGCAAACTGCACATCTTTGAGGAAACATTTCCTATGTACTCAGACCTTGTCTATAGATGCTACCAACAATAGACCAAGGAGAATCAGAGAAGTTATTATGCTTAAAAATGACCTAATGTTATAAATAAGCTACCTCTAGATAATTTTCAAAATCTGATATTGGATCATCCTATAGCAATATTATAGTGATAGCACATAAAGATGACAAGTCTCAGATTACAGGGCCATGTCTCTTGTGAGAGACAGCCCAGATGAGCATGCCTGATCTGTTTTATTCACTCATCTTGTTGCTTCAAAAAAATATCTGATAAAGACAATTTAAGAAAGAAAATGTTTGTTGTGTCTTAAGTTTGTGAGTATAGTCCTTCATGGTGGACAGGCCTGGAAGCAGGTTCATGAAGGGGATGGCCACATTGGACCTGTAGTCAGGTAGTAGAAAGAGATGAACTCCGCCACTCAGCTCAGTTTCTCCTTCCTACGAGATGCTGGCACAGTTAGATTGAGTTTTCCCAGCCCAATTAACCCAATCTAGAAACTCCCTCAGAGGCATGTCAGGAGGTTTGTCTAGATCCATTGAAATTGACAAGAACATTGAATATCACATGTCTGATTTCCCATACACCTGGAAATGCCATGCTCCAAAAAGCATATCAGGTTTGCCTGAATTTTAAAGCAGGAAGGGGGAGTAGAAATACTTGCTGAGTGTGTGGTTTGGAAACTGTTGGGTTTGAAAACTTGATGAAGTTGGTTATGTTCATTGTCTTATGACCAAAGCATCAAGTTAAAAAAAAAAAAACATACTCTGTCAAACTGAAATGCTATATTCCCATTCTAATTGTTATTTCAGTGATCACATCAAATGGTTCTGTGAAAACGCCAGGTTGCTTTTCCTCCTCCTCAATTCTCTCACAGTTAGAATTTGTGTATAATTTACACATTCTATATATGTAGGTTCAGGCCCCTGATTAGAGTATTTGACCCTCTTACCATGTGGCACAGAAGGGATTATTTTCAAGTCATCAAATCTCTTAGCTCTGGGTGCTAAAAGAGGGTTCTGCATGGCTGGCAGTGGTCTTGTTTCTATGATCAATGATCTGCCACCTGTGCTGATGTCCATATGTAATTAGTGAGTGTTATGATCCCAGAAGAGTTGGAAATCACTTACATAGAAAGTCTAGAAAATATGAAAATGGGAATAGATTGAATGAACCAGAACAATGTTATGGAGGAAGTAATATTTACGTGCACTTTCAGCAGAAGCACAAAACCTAAAATTCGAGCAGAAAGATAAAAGATTTCATAAGAGAATAAAGATATATGCCATGAAGGAGGACACATCTGACCTTCTGGAAAGCAAATTAAAAATGGAAAACACTTGTCAAGGCATAATGTCATAGTCAAAACACCCATGGCTGTGATATGTGAAAGACCAGGAAAAAAGGTCAGAGACAAAGATGTGACATGGTATTCTAGTTTTCTTTCTGTGCTATGATGAAACACAAACTAAAAAGAACTTCAAAGAGAGGGCTTATGTGACATCCAGGGGCAGTCTGTCTTGAAGGAAGCTGAGGCAGGAACTGGAGGAAGCTCATGGCAGAACCAGAGGCAGGAACTGAACCAGAGACGAGAAAGAAAAGCTACTTACTGGCTTGCTTGCTCCAGCTCTTACTCAGCAATTTTTCTTATATATCTTAGGCCCATCTGCTCAGACGATGGCAACATCCAGGGTAAATTATATTCTCTAATATCAGTTATCAAATAAGAAGATGCCCAAAGGGCAACCTGATGGGGGCATTTCCTCAGTTGAGATTGTCTCTTTCCAAGTGTCGACTTGACAACCAAGATCAGGTACATTACATGATGAAGGTAGGTCTTAGGAAATACATCACTGAACTGCATGCAAAACTTACGGAATTTTAAGGAGGTCAAAAGATACACAGCTTGTGGGGGGCTAGAGAAGAGATGGTTCAGTTAGCAAAGTCCTTCCTTTTTAAGCCTAAACACTCAATGTGGGTTCTAAAATGCCCATGTCAAAATGAGTGAATGAATGAATGAATGAATGAATGAATGAAGTGACAGGTACAGCAGATTAATGTAATCTCAGTTCTGAGAGAGTGAAGACAGCAGTATCCCGGAAGCTGCCTAGCTGAAAGGGCGAGCTTCAGGTTCTGTGAGATACTGCATCTCACAAAATAAGGCAGAGAACAACTTTTGGCCTCCACGTATATGAGATACGTGCACACACAGTCCCTGTACACACAGTCATCTGTACACACATTCATAAGTCACCTTCACACACTCACATACACACATAGTCACCTGCACACGCAGCCACCTGTGCACACACATGGACTGTGTCACATCAATACATACATGCACACGTCACTTGCAAAAAACATGTGCACACACACACACATGTACCATGCAAAATAAAACCAGGATCTTTTATTTTCAACTTTTTCCCAATTGATTTTATATATTGTTTTTGAGAAATAGTTTTCTACATGAGAAATCTTTATTTTGTAACTTTTAATTGTGTGTACGTTCTACATAAACATTTTTCTTGTCCTCTAAATTTGAGACATGACTATTAATAGCTATCATCAAAAATTAAGCAGCAAAGGAGCTCATTTCTGAGATATTTTTAGTTTTCCCGGTCCTTGATCTGGACTTCCAGTTTTCATTTATTTTCTTTAGTTCAGATAAGATAGATTGCTTTAGCTTATGAAAAAGGTACTTTTTCTGGCACTCAACTCTACTTTTAACTATGTTTTTAAAGTGGATTGAAATGGTCTTTTAGAGTACCTAGCTGGAGCGTGCACACACACACACACACACACACACACACACACACAGACCCCAGACACTCACCCAGTGTACTTACCAAAAAGAAACCACAGAAACCATCTGTTCTCTTAACCATCTTCTTGGAGTAAGACAGGGAAGGAAAAGAGAGAGAATGCTTCATTCTAGAACTTGAGAGTCAAAGCAATTAACTCTAACTTTATAGTTGCAAAAAAATAGTAGAAGGGGTCAGTAAGTTTAATAAATATTAACAGAGCTTCTTGGGTGTTTTTAGCTGTGTGTTAGTTATTGGCTTCAGGTGTCTGAGCCTTTTCCCTTATCTGTAAAATTACATGGAGGTGTACGCCGTAGAGGAATGTTGGAATGATAAAATAATAAACTGTATGATGATAAAAAAATAACTGTGTGATGGTTAGTGTTGGTAGTCAAGTTGACAAGATCTGCAAGTACCTAAAAGACAAACTTCCGGGTGGGTCTGTGAGCAAACTTCAAGACCTGGATAACTGAAAAGAGCCATTCTAAATGTGGTTGATACCATCCCATGGGCTGGGGTCCTAAATGAACCAAGTGAGAAGGTGAGATGTTCACCAGATCTCAGCCCTCATTGCTCTCCTAGTGTGAACATGTTGTGGGCAGCTGTCTCCTGCTCTGCTCTCATGGCTTCCCCATCATTATGGGCTCTATCCTCAACGTATGTCCCGACACAAACCTTTCTTCATACTGATTTTGTCAGGTGTTTTGTTAAAGCACTGAGTAATTCATACTACTGTATGTGAAAAGCCTGGTGGGATTTATTAAATCAAGACAAATGCACCATTTCATTGTTGTGATTAATGTTATGATTATAAAGATGAATTTGAAACAGAATAACAAAGACTATTCAGGTCTCCTATAATTTCTCGCAGAATCTTAGGTCTTGACTTTGTCCTTTAAAAGGAAGTACTAACACAGGTGGCTATTCTTTCCACTATGATACTTCTTAGCTGTATAGTCTTACTATAGTCATTAGATTTTTCTTTTTTTTTTTGGGAAAAAATTGTAGTTTTAGGTAAGATATAGTGCTAAATACAGGCAGAGCAATGCCAGCCACATAGTGAGCACTCAGTGAGTGTGGACTCTTTATTCATGGTGTGTCTGCTATAGCTTTAGAATGTTACTAGATTCTCCTACCTTCCCAGGTTATTTTATCAAAGGATACAGTAAATAATATATGAAAGAAACTTTAAATGAGTAAGAAGCGAAAGAAAAATCTTTCCTTATTATGTATTTCTCAGATTTTTCTTGCAAGCTCGAGTGGCAAATCCTGCTATCAGTGTGCACACTGCTAGGAAAACCTTGAATCACTTCTTTTTGGTTCCACTCAGAGCGGATTTCTAAACTGTGTGAAAGGTTGTGGTCTGTATGTATGCATATATGTACATGTTCATGTGTGTGCATGCCATATTTCACATGAGATCAGACATGACCTTGATAGTCATGGGCATCAGTCTTTACCTAGCAACTTATTTAAGACAAGGTGTGTGTTCACTATTACTTACTCCAGGCTAGCTCACTCAGGAACTACTAGGATTTTCCTGTCTCTGCCTCCCATCTTCTCCTAGGAACACAGGATGACAGATGTCTACACCACTGTGTCCAGATTCCAAATAAGGGTTTTAGGCATCTGAGCACAAGTAGTCAGACTTGCATGACAGGGACTTTTATCACGTGTCCCTTTCCTCAGACCTAGTTAACAGTAGATTTTACTCACTAGTTTTGAGTATTCCCATTTTATCTCAATTCCTATTTTTCCTTTTCTTTTCTTTCTTTATTACTTAAGTTATTCATTTACTTTACATTCTGATAGCTGTTTTTCTCCCTCTTCTCCTCCCAGATCCTCCCTTTATCTTACCTCCCCCATAGCTACCCTACCCCCTTCCTCCTCAGAAAAGGGGAAGCCTCCCTTGGATATCAACCAGCCTTGGCATACCAAGTTGCAGTAAGGCTAGACACATCGCAACATTTTTGCCATTCTTTTTTGTTATTAAATTTATTCATTTATTAATTTTACATCATGATCACAGTCCCCTCCCTCCTCTCCTCCTGTTTCCCCAATTTCACCCTTTTCCACCTTATTCCTTCCCCTTCTCTTCAGAAAAAAAGGGAATTAACCCTTACAAACCCACCTCATCCTAGCAAGTCACATCAGGACCAAATGCGTCCTCTTCCAGTGAGGCCATACAAGGCATCTGAGATAGGTGAAAGTGATGGAAAAGCAAGCAACTGAGTCTGCATCAGATATGGACCCTCATCACTTGCTAGGACACCCATATAAAGACCAGGCTGCCCGTAAGTTACATTCTTGGGTCTAGATGCTTCAGTTTCTGTAAGCTCCTGTGGGCCCATGTTAGTTGATATCTTTGGTTTTCCTGACCTTGTATTCTTCCCCTCACTCCTCCACAAGACTCCCTGAGCTCTGCCTAATGTTTGGCTATGGGTATTGGCATCTGTTTTGATCTTCAGGGTGTAGCCTCTCAGAGGACAGTCATGTTAGGCTCCTGTCTGTAAGCAACTTAATAGTATCAGGGGTTAACCATTTTCCATAGGGTGGGTTTCAGGTTGGGCCACACATTGGTTAGCCATTTCCTCATTTTTCTGCTCCATCTTTATCTCTGCACATCCTGTAGGTAGGATAATAATACAATTATAAATGGGTACAGAACTAAACAGAGAATACTCAATAGAGGAAATTTTAATGGCTGAAAGCACTTAAAGAAATGTTCAAGGTCCTTGGTCATCAGAGAAATGTAACTCAAAACGACTCTGAGATACCATTTTACACCCATCAGAATGGCTAAGATAAAAAACTTCAGTGACAGTACATGATTGTGAGGATGTGGAGCAAGAGGAACACTCTTCTATTGCTCATGAGAGTGAAAACTTTTAGAATCAGTTTGGAAATCAATCTGGCACTTTCTCAGAAAATTGAGAATAGTTCTACATCATGACCCAGCTATACCACTCCTGGGAATATATCCAAAAGGTGTTCTAGTATACTACAAGAACACTTGTAGTTCAACTTTGTTCATAGCAACTTTATTTTTAATAGCCAGAAATTGCAACCCAGATTTTCCTCAAAGAATAGACAGAGAAAATGTACATTTATACAATAGACTACTACTCAGCTATTAGACACAATGGCATCATGAAATTTGCAATCAAAGGGATGGCATGAAAAAAAAAGATCATCCTGAGTGAGGTAACCCAGGCTCATAAAGACAAACATCTTATGTACTCAGGTATAAGTGGATATTAGCTGTAAAGTAAATGATAACCATGCTTCAATCCATAGACCCAAAGAAGCTAAGTAAGAAGGAGTACCTAAGGGAGGATACCTAAATCCTACTCAGAGATGGATGCCAAAAGTGAATGAAGAAAGGGATCTGGGTAGGAGAGGGTGTGGGGAGGGAAGTGATGGTGGGGATCAGATGTGGGAAGAGCAGGGAGATGAGGGGCCTGGGAGAGAAAAGGCAAACTTAATTAGGAGGATATCTCTGAGACAAGAAGGAGAACTATGACAAAGTAGGCTTCTAGGAGCATACGGGGATGACTCTAGCTAAGACTTCTAGTTGGGGGGCACATGAAGACTGAAATGGCTACCTCCTAGCCAGGCCACTCTTCCAGTGGAAGGAGGGGGACACCAAACCACCCACAAAAGTATCTTATCTTCTTTTATTAAGGCTAGACAAGACAGTTCAGTTAAGAGAAAAGGATCCAAAAGCAGGCAATGCAGAGTCAACCTCTGCTCCACCTTTAGAAATCCCACATGAAGACCTAGCTGCACAACTGTTTACACATATATAGAGGGCCTTGATCCATCCTGCTCTTGCTCTTTGTTTGGCAGTTCTCCAATAGACCCTACGGAGCCAGGTTAGTTGATTCTGTAAGTGTTCATGTGGTGTCCTTGACCCCTCTGGCTCCTTAATCCTTTCTCATCCACTTCCAGAGGCTTCCACAAGTTTCACATAAGTTTTGGCTGTGGTTCTCTGCATCAGTTTCCATCAGTTGCTGGATGAAGCCTCTCTGATTACAGTTATGCTAGGGTCCTGTATGCAAGTATAACAGAATAAAATTAATAGTGTCAGGGCTGCGCTCCCTCTTAAGCATGGCTCTCAAGCTAGGCCAGTCATTGCTTGACCATTCCGTCAAATTCTGTTCCATCTTTTTTTTTCCCAGCACAACTTGTAGGCAGGGCAATTTGTGGGTCTAAGTAATAAGGAGGACCCAATGGGGAGATGGTTAAATCTCATGGAGAATGAGGAAATAGATTAGACATCTAGGGTGGATGAAAAGAGGGGACTGGGTTGGGGGAAGGGGGTGGATATGGGAACAGAGGTATGAGGTGGGGGAAGGATGATGGGAGAGAGTCCTGGGACAGACAACTAGATTAGAGATCACTAGGACTAGCTAGAAACCTAGATAAACGGAAACTCCCAGGAATCTCTGAGTGCGAGCCTTGTTAAGACTACTAGCATTTGGGATGTGGAACCTGACCAAGCCATTTCCTGTAACCAGGCAAGCCTTCCCCTGGAGGGCATCTACTCAGCCTTAACACCTTTTACCAAATCACACACATACACACACACACACACACACACACACACACACACACACACACATACACACACAGAGAGTGAACACATGTGGCTGCATGTGTACATATGCACACATGTGCATGCACCCCTCTCCCCCCCACACACATGTCAGCATGCTTCTAGAATTTTCCTCATTGTCTACATTGTTCTACTATTTCCTAGCTCTCTTAACTGTCAGTACATCCTTCCCACATAGCAATACCTATTTCATATTCTGACATTACTTATATTGGCATCACATTGTAATCTCTTATATGCTTTTGTGGCCCCCTTGCATCTCAACCCACTGCCTGACTTGTATCCTGTGAAAAGCATAGCATCACTGTAATATTTCTATGACATCAGACAGTAACTGGCTTGGTTCAGGGGTTGATCTTCTATTTTTGCCTATAGGCTCTAGTATTTCCCCAAATTGTAAATTGCCCACTTAGCTGCAGACTGCCACAGCTGTAGGAAGCCTGTTATTAGCTGCTTCTCCAGTGACTGCTACCAATGTCTACAGTCTTGTATTTGGGCTGCAGGCCTCATATGGTGACTGCCAGTTTTTCCTGAAAGCGGTGCTTTTTGCTGTCTGCCATCAGGAAATGTTGGTATGTTTCTGGTGTTGTTTTTTTTCCTCAATTTTCCATGCTACATAATTTCTCAGAAATAACCCTGGTATTTTTATTCAGCCAAACGAGAGTCTACTTTACACTGTGATACTCCTGGAGAAAATGTTGTCATTGTTGCTTTTTATGGATGGCTGTTGATTGTGCCTCTGTGTGTGTGTGTGTGTGTGTGTGTGTGCAAGCACAGAAAAAGCCAGAGAAAGACATTGGGTGTCCTGTTCTATTACTAAGCACCTTATTCCTTGAGACCAGGTTTCTTTACTAAATCTTGAGCCCAGTGAGTAGGCAACAAACCTTAGTAATTGTTCTGTCTCTCTCCCCACAAAACACAGGGTTATAGATGGATATGTTGCCAAACCAGATTTTTAAAGGGGTACCAGAAAATTGGCTTTACATTCTGCTTGCTCAGCAAGAACTGGTGGTTGATGGGTCATCTCTTCCAACGTGAAACATATTTCAAGAGCCACAAAAGCCAAAGGTATATGGAACAACTTATTCTTTAACATTTTATAGATTCTTTGTGAATTTCACATCACGCACACAAATTCTCCTCGTGTCCCCATCCCTTCATATCCGCCTTCTGCTCTTGCAACCACCACTGGACTCAGTTCTTCAACAAAATCTTCTTTGTGAATTTAGAAGCAATGAGTGTCAAAGAGAGCACAGCTCTAATGTTAAAAACTATAGGGAATGTAGAAAATAAAGAAAGAAAAGTAATATCCCTCACTGGCCACCATGTCCAACATGTGTCTTATATAAAATGATTTGAGGACAAAAGACACTGACAGAACACTTTTTATCTCTGATCTCAACTTGAAGAATGTATTTATGAATTCAGTTTAAAATGCACCCAGCAAACAATGGATCAGTTTATATTCCAGCTAGCATCTGTGTAAACATGTTTCTTTTATTTTTTTCTTTTTAAGTATTCATGACTCTGGAAACAAAATGAATCCATTACAACTTGCACGTGTTCAGACGGAGGGCTCCATCCAAAGAGATGGCATTTGAGCACAAGCTTGCAAAATTTCAAGAATTTTCTCAGAACCTGAGCAAAACTAATTTTTTTCTATGAGGAAATTTTAACAAAGACTGACTCTGGTATTAAACATATATAGTGTGTTCCCTCCGAACAACCTTCTCTGAGATCCTCAGCATAAATATGATTTGGGATGCTAATTTCTTGTTACTTACATATTAAAAGAGTAGGGCAAACAAATGATGGTGCCTCCAGGGGAAAGGCAGTGGATTATTAGGCAAATTCAACACAATTCTGATACTGGAGCGGTAGCTGGGTTAATAGAGGACTTATCTAACATGCAGAGAGAGCCCTGGGTATGACTCATAGCATGTGGTGGCGCATGACTGAAATCTCAGCACTCAGAAATTAGGGTCAGAAGGATCAGAAGTCTTTCTTTACAGTAGATTCTGATATTGAAGCTGCCATATGTTCAAAATGACCACAGAACTATAATGGCTAACAGAAACCAAAAGTCTGTGTTTATTGGTCTTTCTATAAAACATATATATATATGTTTTATAGAAATATGTATATATATATACATATTTCTTATATAAATAAGGGAGTTAATGCAGCTTCTAGTTCTTAAAGTTTTGCTCTGTAAACAGTGTAACGTATTACAAGAAATAGCCAGGCATCCTTTTGATTATTACAATTACCATTATAAATCTGTGCCTTAGACTCATTCACTTTCTCCCATGGTCAGCTCTTATGGCCTGGGACGATAGCTCACTCCAATAAAGTATTTGCCATGAAAGAATGGACTCTGGAGTGAGTCCTAGAACCCACTTACATAAACCAGATGTGATGACTGTGTTTGTAATCCTAGTGTTGTGAAGTTTGAAACAGGAAAATTCTGGGAGCTTGTTGGCCAGAAGTCTAACATAATGGGAGAGTTTGAGGCTAGTGGAAAACCCTAGCACAAAAAATAATGTAGACTTCTCCTAGGAAATGATAACCAAAGTTGTCCTCTGGATTCTTTGTATAGGTATTCACCCCCCCCACACATGAACATGAGAATATGAGCAATCACACACATATAAAGAGACATGCACACATACATATGCACACATACACACATGAAAACACACACACACACACACACACACACACACACACACACACACTTGCTCTAATCAGGAGAAAAGGGCTATTTGTCTTTTGTAGTCAAGACTCAATTTAGGTCAAAGGGAACAAATATCAAACGATTAGCATTGCACCGGATTTTAAACAAGTCTGCTGGCAACAGTTTTAATAGGATTGTCATCACATGCTCTGTTTTGCTGGAGGAGCCATCCTCAGGATTCAGGTTTGCTCTGCTATGACGAGTTGCCTTGTTACCGTGCATCCCTCAGCTCCCAGAAATGAATAGTATTGTTGAACTGCCCCTCGTAATTTTTCCCTAGCATGGCATCCACACCAGATGTGATAACTACAAAAGCTGAAGGAAATTTTTAGGGCTGAAATGGCAGATTTAACAAATACAGATGAAGGCAATCATTAAATTATAGGGAAGAACATCAATGTTACCAAGAATATCCATGTTCCTAAAGCAAATAGGCCCAATGCTACATTTAAGGAGAGACATGAAAATATCAAGTTCATAATAATGTACAAGTAGATTCTACTCATTTAATTAATCCTTACCAAGGGAATCACAAATTATTTTCATAAGGTAAAATACTATAAAAAACTTGCTAATACAATCAAAAGTTAGGCTGTTCCTCCTACAGTAATGAAACCTAAGCAGAGTTTTGAAAACATTTACCTATGGCTAATTGTTCATTATAGTCAATTTTATGTGGAAATGACAGAATCTAAACATCCCAGTAGCTGATCATGTATTCATGTGTCTGTCCATTAAAAATTAAAAAAGACTGTCTAAGTAGGTGATGATTTCCATATTTTCTGTAAATTAGTAGAACTTTGAATAGACAGATCTAATGTCTGAATTATAGTGGTTGTTATTGGAGTTTTATGGGCAGATATGAACAAAAGTCTATTCACCTCAAACAAGGGAACACAGAAATGATCTTACCCATGTCTTGCTTAAGGAACCAACAGCTTTAATGAAGTCATGTATATGAGCAGGAATGAGTCAATGCAAACTATATCACTGCAAAGCCCTTCCCACTCCAAGTGATGATTCACAGATGCTGAAACTCTGTAGCTCTCTGCAAAGTGTATAGACCCCTGGGCTGATCAGAGAATCTCTTGTCTCAGCAACTGTCTACTGCTAGTATAACCTTAGAGAAGGGCCTTGGGAGCCCTATAAGTTTCAGGAGCTCCTGAACCACGTAATATTTACTTCATGGTTATTGTAAATTTTCTTTCTTTTCTGAGACTTGAAGAACCAATCTCTAGGATGGAATGTTTCAAGTGATAGGTGATAGCTAAAGTCCAGCTGTGATTTGTAGAACAGCTGTTAGTCATCTCTTTTCCTCTGACTTTCTCTGTAAGTGCCTGTTGTCTATTTACCTCTCATTAAACCATAGGAAATGTTTTGTTCTTTTTAAGTGGGTAGCCAAGTTTTGGATAGTCTTTAAAAGACTAAGAAGTGAAAAATAGTAAGAGCTGGAGAGGACAGGGTCTCCACAAGGAGAGCAACAAAACAAGAAAATTTGAACACAGGGAACTTCCCAGAGACTCATACTCCAACCAAGGACTATTCATGGATATAACCTAGAACCCCTGCACAGATGTAGCCCATGGCAGTTCAGTGTCTAAGTGGGTTACATGGTAATGGGAAGAGGGACTGCCTCTGACATAATCTGATTGGCCTGCTCTTTGATCACCTCCCCCTGAGGGGGGAGCAGCTTTACCAGGCCACAGTAGAGGACAATGCAGCCACTTTTGATGAGAACTGATAAACTAAGATCAGAAAGGAGAGGAGAACCTCCCCTATCAGTGGACTTGGGGAGGGGCATGCATGCAGAAAGGGGAGGGAGGGTGGGATCAAAAGGGGAGGAGGGAGGGGCTTATGGGGGGATACAAAATGAATAAAGTGTAATTAATAAAAAATTAAAAAAAATAATTTAAAATACAAAAAAAGACTAAAATAGCTCCAACTACATGCTTTGACAAGGAAGTACCGTGGTTTCCTGTCTAGAATCCATTTGTACCAGAAAACAGTTTCTAGTTTCAATGTTCTGTCTTCTTCCACCTCATGTAATAAAGGTAGTCTTAATTAGTTATCAATGATTACAAATTAAGTTCCAGACTGTGCTAGAGGTCACCAACAATGACTTAATGCTTATCAACAGCCGTACCATATCAAGTGGGCATATGTAAATCTCTTCTCATATTGAATTCAAGAGATATGAACTCCCCATAGCCTTAGTAAAACTTAGTTAGAGGATGATGCATGCAAATGTATTTATTGTATTTTAAAGTGATGTTCATAAATTATACAGAATTTGTTCATACTTGACTATGCACATGGCAGAGAGTAAGCAAGCACAGAGGGTGCTGTGTGGTGTTTCCTGAAAAGATGTGAACCATCTACTTACCTCATGTAGGGCAACAGGGACAGACCAAAAAACAAAACAACAGCAGCAGCAACAACAACAAAACCAACAAAACTCTTCTACCCAATTTGAACATAAAAAAAACTAGTGAGCTTATTGATATTTCTTAGAGGAGTATGAGAGAAGGGGTGCTGCAGGAGCTTGGCTAACAAACAGTTGCATCACTGAACAGGCTACCCAGAATGGGGGACATCTTAGAATAGATACATTCTGACAGCTTTCTGCTGCACAACTCAGCCTTGGAGAATCTTCTCTCCCTAGCAATTGTTGCTGGGCATGTGATTTTGGAAAGGGGACTTGTGAGTCTCAGAAGTGTCAGAGGGTTCCTAATGCTTTCATGAAAACATTTCAGTTTGAAAGCAATAGTGACAAAATTGGTTGGAGAAAAGGGTCAAGAGCTTTGCTTTAGTGGCTCTGTGGGTGCTAACCATAAAATGGAATCTAATGGATGTAGGGACTTGTCTGTCATTATCTCTTTCTTCCTATATGTGCATTCTTACTTTCACTGCCCCTCAGACATTTAGATAAAGGTACTTACTTCTCAAGAGATGAAAAAGTATATTAAATCAAACTATGCTTTTAAAGTCCATTAGCATTTTCCTTCATACACCTAAATGTACAGCTTAAACTTTGCATGTATTATTTTACTGAAATGCAATGCTATCCTAAGTATATAACATTTTTTTTTTTTTACTATATGTTTTTCAAGTTCTAATTTTGACCTAACTGCCTATTTTGTCTCATGTCCAAGCCACTGTCTCTTTGGTCACTGTTTGTTGAAAGCTCCCCATGACTTGCATAAGTTATTTCTTTAAAGAAAGTGTGTCTAGTCCTGCGTCCACTCTGGTAGAATTTACTGTGACAATGGCCACTCTCAGCTGCTCCATCGTAGTATCGAATTCTCCAGTCCAATTACCTAAAATATAGCTCGACAATTGTTTAGACAGATTTGCAGCACAGGACTAGCCACAGGATTATCAACATGGATTGCTGCAGCCATGAATCATCTGAAGGAATGGGCGGGCATGGGAGTGTTAGCAGGCCTTCTGGTGTTGGTCTCCTTGGTTTGCCTGTGGTATATATGCAAGATTAGAGTCTCACAACAGTGTGATGCAGCCATGATCGTTCAGGCCTTTACAGCCATTGAAGCAGGACATTCTCCCCAAGCATGGTTGGATACCATAAAAAGCTAAAATGATACGCTCAGGATGCGAGGCTAAGCACTGCACTCAGGGTCAGCCACTTTGGACCCAGAGAAGAGCATGTCTGATTGCATGCGGGTTGATGCCCCAGGTCCCGCCTCTGAGAAAAAGGTATCGGACGGGTCTGATACTCTTTGGGTGGATGACACCTAAATGAACATCTGTACAAAGTCCCAATTTATTTCTAATATCAGAGATCAGACCTCTACTCTTGCCTGATGCGTCTAAAACAAAAAGGGGGAACTGTAGAGAGCTGCGGAATGCTATGCCTTAAAGATGGAGCTGGTTTCTGCCTTCTACCTTCCCGATGGTGAGTGCTCTCTGTCACGAACAACTCCACATTTGGCTAAGGCCGAGGATCTGGCTTGCTTCCATGTATGTGGACCTATCTGCATTGCCCCCGTGGCACGCCTGGGTTGGCTACCCAGAGGCTATTTAAGCTGTGGGCTGGCTTTCCCCGGGGTCCGAGGATTGTTCAATGTTCCTGAATAAACTGCATTGAAAAAAAAAAAAAAAAAAAAAAAAGAAAGTGTGTCAATGTTCTGGTGATAAAAATGACCATAACACCAAAAGAATAGCCTATCAGAGCCTGGTTGATGTTGCCATTCTGTTCAGCCCTTTTTTCTCTGGATATAGAGCTGTCCTCCTGTCAGAGACTCCAAACCTTTGGAAGTACTTGGCTTATAATTCAAATTTCTTCTCTTATTCAGCTCTCTGAATAACTAAAAAAGAGCACAGTGTTAAGGATATGACTCAGTGTTAGAGTGCTTTCCTAGCATGTGTGGGCCTTCATATGATCCCAGCATGACAAAGCAGAGAAAGAGGGAGAGAAGAAAATGAGGAGGAGACAAAGTGAAAGACTATGTTTCTTATTACACAACAATGTTATTATATTCAACACTAGCAAAGTATAATGCATAAAATGATTATGATAATACACTTGGGAGAACTTGGGAATGGGAAGAAGAGTGAGTAACAGGATGAATACGTTTAAATGCATTATGTACACTGTAAACATATGTAAAAGCTAGTATTATGAATTATTAGTATGCACAAACACTTCTTAATTATTTGAAATTATTTATTTAAAGTAAATATAATATTAGTTTTACATAGTTATTAAATAATTCTTAAGAAGCCAAGCAGATAGCCCTTTTAACACAGATCAATTGCTTAATCTAAAGAATGTTGTTGTGCCCTGTCCCTTTACAGCCTTTGTCTAGACCTTTCTACAACCATTGTGTAGCTAGTCATTGTGTTCTTCATCTAACTGACACTCTAGAATAAGAAAATGCTGAAAGCAGCTATTAGACCAACAATTTTATTTTAACAATAGAAATAAAATATATTGGCTTAAGCACTACAAGCATATTTATAGAGCTCCTGTGTGAGTTTAAACCTGTGTGGGGACCACAGTTTCCACGGCAACATAAAAAAGGCACCCTTTAAATATTTTAAAGTAAGTTGAGGCAATAATATTCCAGCAAA
Source organism: Meriones unguiculatus (assembly GCF_030254825.1). Taxonomy (NCBI): domain Eukaryota; kingdom Metazoa; phylum Chordata; class Mammalia; order Rodentia; family Muridae; genus Meriones; species Meriones unguiculatus. The sequence continues at coordinate 58,537,501 of NC_083365.1, read as the reverse complement.
GGGGTCAAACAGAGAAAAAGAGGAAAACAGTAAAATGGTGAGGGTTTTCTACTCACCTCTCTCCCTGTTCTCTTTAGAGTTTAAAGATTAAAAGAATAGAGTTCATGAAAAGATACATATTTGTTTTAAATTAATCATTTCCAATTCATTCAATGTTAATTATTTCCTAAACCCTTACACCTTTTGTTTGTTGTAACATTCAGAAATTTGGCAAAAACATCATTCTCAATTACCATTCTGTGAAATATATTGTTAAGCTTACCCAATGTAATAGGAATTAAAATCACATTCTTACATAAAGTTTAAATTTTCTTCTTCAAAAAATACTTTTAATTTTCTTTTGTATGTGGAGATACTCAAAAGACGTTTATTGGTACATAGCTAGTGTTACTGTGAAATTCAGCACCAAGGAAGAGGCAGCTGATGGAGGATGCTTGGCAAAATCTTACTCTCCTGAGACCAATTAGGTAAGAATAAGAAATGAGTTCACCTTGCTGCTTCTGTGCTGGCTTCCCAGAATGGCTGCAAGTTTGCTTCTGATTAGTACGGAAGTCGGATGGGACCTTTTAAGGAAGAAAGTAAAGGCTTCTCTCACAGTTCTAGTTTTCAGGCTAAAACAGAACAGCAGGACCTTTCTGTCCTGAACCTATCAGAGTGTGGCCTGGCATCATCTGAAGACAGGTGGCACTGACACACTCTGAATTCACTCCCCCCACCCTCTTCTCTTTGGCCCCAGATGACTCAACCGTCTCCTAATTTTGAATTAACTAGGTGCAAGAAAGTGTGGGTTCTGAGCTGTACTTCAAACCTGTCTTAAAGTTACCATGAATCACATAAATAAAAAATTCAAACGGTCCTTGACTCATGATGAGGGCAAAGCACATTACTGGAGCTAAAATGAAAGGCTTTGAAATAAGGTGAGCTAATGTTTGAATTCCAGCTTTTTTATATAGTAGATTTGCATCTTGTATTTAATGTCTAGAAATCATAAGCCTTCATATACTTAAGTCTAAAATGGAAATAATACAGGCTCCCACATGTCTGGTCTTCAGTAAAAAAAAAAAACAGCAATGTGGAGGAAATAAGATGCTATCACTACTTGTATTTATCCCTCCCCCCAACACTCATCTTTGGAACCAGCAATCATGGATAGTACTAGAATAAAAAGACAGTGCACCCTGTCTTGGAGGGGGCTCAGTGAGTAGTGAAGTTGCTATGCAAACATTAGGGCCTGTATTCGATCCAGAATCCACTTGCAAAGTCAGGCATGCCAGAACACACTTATGTGCCAGCACTGGGAAGGCAGAGACAGGTTGATCCCTAGGCCTCATTAGCCTCCTGATGAGCTAAAGGCTCAGAAGAGACTCTCTCTCAATGAATGAGGTGGGTGGTTCTTGAGAAAGAACACTTGAGATTATCCTCTGTCCTCGCCACGTATATGCACCTACACATGCAGGCACAAAAGATTGTTCACAATTATCCTTCTCTTACTGATAAACACATCTGCGGCTTGTGTACTTAAGCACTGAGCAACTATACAGAACTGTCCACAGCTGGAACTTTTTATTTACTCATTTAATTCTAGCCAATATTTGTTTCCCTAAAAGTCTGAAAACGGCTGCAGAAGGTAATGTTCCTTTCATTCATTCATCACATCACTTCTGACAAAACGTGTTAAGATAAGCCTGGTCTATATTTGGCACACAACAGATACTGATAAATTTGAATTTGAAGAGCAGACTTTGTAAAATAAATGGTTCCCATTTTGCTGCTAAGAAAACTGAGGCTGCAACAGCATAGTTTCTCTAAGGTTGAACAGGGAACAAAAGATGGAGTGATGGTGGGCTCTGGAGGTGATTCTCCACTAAGGCAGATACTCTCTCTTAACACCACTTTGGCAGGTGAAAGAACAAGGATCAGAGGTTGTTACATAACTTTCCTAGACAGCTACTCCCAATATGGGCTCAAATATAGGCATGTAATTGGGTATCCCATGCTCCTATTCTGTCTGCTGCTTTCTGTGAGTACATATGTATGTGGGTTCACATGCATGTTTACATACACATGTTGAGACCAAGGAGATGCTTTTGTTAGTTAGTTTGTTTCTGAGATAAGATCTCCCACTGAGTCTTTGAGCCCAACATTTAGTTAGACTGGCATAGTTTCACATGTACATGTAGCCACATGTACACATATGTGCCTATGTATGTACTGGCCAGAAGACAATGTCAGCTGCCATCCTTCTGTTTTTTATTGTGATGATGACTCTCAGAAGCCTGGAACTCTCCATGGAGACTACACTAGCTGGCCCAATAACTCCACATTCTCAAGAAATGAGATGACATCAGTATCATGGCTTCAATCCTGGCTTCCATTTAACCATGTTAGCCATGGAGTAGGAATGCCTACTCAGAGGTGGGACCGTGCTTTCCTTTTCCACAGAACACCCCATCACTCACTGATTTCAGATCAACATCCCAAGCTGCAATCACCTTTTTTATTGCTATTATCCAGGAAATTGTTAATGACCATGTGAATAGAGTTTCACAAGATTTTCAGAACTTCTATGAACTAGGGTCATTTTGGCAGCTTGATTTAGTGCCCTGGGAATATATGGAACATACAATGGGCTCCTTGTTTGCAGAGTTTTCTTCTGAAATGAAACTAACTTTATGCTATATGAAATATACACTATCAGTTGTAGATGAGATTGTGTGGAGTCTTACAAAACTTTGAGCCAGCATCCATGTGCTAACTGCATTGCATCAACCCCTCTGGATTTCCCATCTCTAGGTGCCCAATTGACTGCAATGCAAGTGTGCAGTTTGGTGAACATGAGTCACATTTCTAGAACCTTATGAAATACAAACAGGTCAAACTGATCCTCCATTTATTCTGTTATTTTACATTCAGAATCTATCTATCTATCTATCTATCTGTCTGTCTGTCTGTCTGTCTATCTGTCCTACCTGGAGAGATAAGTTAATTGGTAATCAGTAAGACTTAAATTCAATTACCAGAACCAAAGTTAGAAAGTCTGGATTGGCCTCTAGCCAACATCAAACGAAATGGAAATAAACTTAAATCAATCCCACTGAAATCAGGAACAAGGCAAGGCTGACCACTCTCTCTCATATCTCTTCAACATAGTACCTGAAGTCCTAGCTAGAGCAATAAGACAACTAAAGGACAACTAAAGGAGATCAAGGGTATACAAATCAGAAAGGAAGAAGTCAAAATATCACTATTTGCAGATGAGATAATAGTCTAAATGAGCAATCCTCAAAATTCAACCAGAGTGATCCTTCAGCTGATAAACATTTTTAGCAAAGTGGCTGGATACAAAATTAACTAAACAAACAAACAAACAAACAAAAAACCCAAAACAAAAACAACAATAACAACAAAAAACCAGTAGCCTTCCAGTATACAAAAGACAAAAGGACTGAGAAGGAAATTAGGGAAACAACACCCTTCACAATAGCAACAAATGACATAAAGTACCTTGGTGTGACTCTAACCAAGAAAGTAACAGACATGCTTGATAAAAGTTCAAGTCTCTGAAAAAAGAAACTGAAGAAGATAACAGAAGATGGAAAGTTCTCCTGTGCTCATAGATCAGTAGGATTAACATAGTGAAAATGGCCGTCCTGCCAAAAACAATACACAGATTGAGTGCAATTCCCATCAAAATACAAACACAATTCTTTTACAGACTTTGAAAGAAAAATTCTCAATTTCATATTGAAAAACAACAACAACAACAAACCAACAAAAAAACCCAGAATTGTCAAAACAATCTTGCACAACAACAGATCGTCTGGAGGTATCTCCATCCCTGATCTCAAGCTGTCCTACAGAGCAATAGTAGTAAAAACTCCATTGTACTGGCATAGGAACAGAAGAGTGAATCAATGGAATTCAATAGATGACCGAGAAATAAACCCAAATACCTACAGATACTTGATTTTTGATAAAGAAGCCAAAAACCATACAATGGAAAAAAGACAGCATTTCAACAAATGGTGTTGGTCTAACTGTATGACTACATGTAGAAAAATGCAAATAGATAGGTATTTATTACCCTCCACAAAACTAAAGTCCAAGTGGATGAAAGACCTCAACATAAAACCAGACACACTAAATCTGTTAGAAGAAAAAGTGAGGAACTCATTAGCATAGGAGACAGGTGTTCCTCATAGGAGACAGAAGTCTATAATCCTAGCTCCATGGGAACCAACATTCTCTTCTAGCCTTTCTGAGTCACACACATACACATTTATATCTCAAAGCCAGACCTCAGGACTGTGGAGGTGAAGACAGGAGAATCGCTCACTGACCAGCTTATTCAATGAGTTCCTCTCTGGTAACAAACTCAGTCTTAAAAATCTAAGGTGGATGATGCCCAAAGAATGACAGCACAGGCTGTCCTTTAGATTCCACATACAAATGCATACATGCTTGCCTGCACACACAAGTGAAAAAAATATGCAAATATATTATTATTATTTATATAAATAATGGTGTGTTAAGGTAATACTGATTATTTACTACCTGTACAAAAAGTTTCTGGAGCTTATGATAGAGATTTTTAAGTTTTGATAATAGCTCTCCAAATTGGGTAGTTTTATCTTCATTTTTACCTATGAGCAAAGCAAGAGCCTGAGAGGTGATATGATTTCCCCTGAGTCGATTCTGGGACTCATCTCAGGTCTGCCTGGTTCTTGATCACATTGGCCTTTCCCTCAGCACCATCCCACTCTTTCCCCTGTGAATCAAGCCTGCTCAGGGGCCAGCCTGTTTACTCTGCCAAGCCCTGGCTCAGCTTTGAGAGCATAAATGACTTCAAACATCTGTTGGAGAGATGAGACTCTTAAATTCGATGGTACCTGAAATTACCTGAAATATTGCATCAATTTAATGTCCATGTAGATTCTGATTACAGACCTACAGGTTCCACTGTCTGCAGCAGGATCCTCCACAATGTCTGCATGTCAGGATGTTTTCTGGTGAATCGTATTTGTGAAGAAGCTGGCACCACTGTTTTGCATTAGTGTTCTTTGAATCTCCTGGGGATTCTTGACAGAAGATGCAACACAATAAAACTGCAGTTGATTTTCAGCTTCTCCCATTTTAAATCCTCACATGACATTCTGCTAATACCACCAGATACATTCATTGTGACAAGGTCCCCAAACTGCCTCTCTTCTTTCAGTGCAACATCTCAGGCTTCTTATCCAGCTGGCTGTTCTTCCCAAGGAAATCCAACTAACCAGGGGTTCTAGTATCTTCTTTCTACATAGATACTCCTTTATGAGATCCAGGAAGTCCTATGAAATCTTGAATTTTACCCAAAATACTCTTTTAGTTGGATGCCATTGGGGCGACATTTAATTAATCCAGGTCATAAGTTCAGAATGAGAGTTTAATCCCTAAGAGACTGTTTAACTTTTCCATACTGAGGACTAGTTTCAATGACAGTATCACACAGAGGGCATAGCTGCCTCTGAGGGAACATAGCATTGTCACCAGAACAGCTTTCACTGTGGGATTCCCATGCACATGAAAGAACATAGCCCCAACATCACTAGAAATCCCTGTTTCACAATGTACCTTCCACACAGTTCTGCCTGGCAGGGGCTGCACTTGTCTTTGTAGAGTACTTGACAAAGGCGGCTGACGGTGTTTACCTTTTGATAGCTGCATGTTGTAAGACAGGCAGAATATAAAGATTAAGACTGGATAGGGGCTGAATGTGGATGAGGGTTACAGGTGATTTGCAGCCTTCAGCATACATAATCTATTAAAATCCATATGATGTTACTAGTGTGTATGTTTTCAGGGCTAACAGTTTGATAAGGCAAAAAAAAAAAATTTTATTGGTATGTTCTTCCCTGGGGAGGACCACCATTCTAGCTCCTAGCTTTATTCTATTGCCTGTAGTTCTTTGTGGATTGTTGAAGCTTCATGATTTTGGGGAAGTAATATTTTGACTGAAAGAAATTAGAGCTTGCTATGTAGTTCATTTGTGGAAAGGTTACCTAGCATGAAACCTTATGTACCACCCCCAGCAGCTCATGAACTAGGCAGGATGGCTCACTCTAATTCCTGCACTTGGACTTATAGAAGCAACAGTATGAGGAGTTTAAGGTGATAGTGAGCAATAGAGCAAATGTGAGGCCAGTCTCGGCTTTGTGAAACTACCTCATAAAACAAACAAACATCTAAAAGGAAGCTGCATATATCTTGTTTCAGTATACTGCAATATGAGTGCCGGAGAGGCAAGAGGGTCTTTTGAGATTTCTGGAGACTGTCTTAGTTAACCTTTCAGTTGTGAAGAGACACCATGACCACGACAACTCTTACATAGGAAAACATTTAATTAGGGCTGGCTGACAGTTCAGAGGTTCCGTCCATTATGGTCAGAGTGGGCAGTATGGCAGCACGCAGAAAGACACAGTGCTTCAGTGGTGGGGGAGAGTTCTACATGTGGATCCACAGGCAACAGGAACAGTATGAAACGCTGGATCAAGCTTGAGTATCAGAGACTTCTAAGCCCATCCCTGGGGACGAACTTCCTCTAACCAAGCCACACCTCCTCCTACAAGACATCTCCAACAATGTTACTCCCTATGAATCTATAGGAGCCATTTTTATTCAAACTACCACAGAGACCAACAGAAAAAGACACTTGACAATGAACTCTGACCTCCAAACCCATGTGTGTTCACATGAACACACAAATACAAAAACACACTACTTATAAACATACACACACATTTAAAATTGATTTATACAACACAAAAAAGTTGTCACATAGGCAGGCCTGGTGTCTCTATTCATTCAATACGTAGAACTTCAGCAGTGCCCGATATAGGAGTTGTCAATTTAAATCTCTTTTTTTTTTTTTTCAATGCAGTTTATTCAGGAACCTTGAACAATCCTCGGACCCTGGGGAAAGCCAGCCCACAGCTTAAATAGCCTCTGGGTAGCCAACCCCAGCGTGCCACGTGGGCAATGCAGATAGGTCCACATACATGGAAGCAAGCCAGATCCTCAGCCTTAGCCAAATGTGGAATTGTTCGTGACAGAGAGCACTCACCATCGGGAAGGTAGAAGGCAGAAACCAGCTCCATCTTTAAGGCATAGCATTCCGCAGCTCTCTACAGTTCCCCCTTTTTGTTTTAGACGCATCAGGCAAGAGTAGAGGTCTGATCTCTGATATTAGAAATAAATTGGGACTTTGTACAGATGTTCATTTAGGTGTCATCCACCCAAAGAGCATCAGACCCGTCCGATACCTTTTTCTCAGAGGCGGGACCTGGGGCATCAACCCGCATGCAACCAGACATGCTCTTCTCTGGGTCCAAAGCGGCTGACCCTGAGTGCAGTGCTTAGCCTCGCATCTCTTTTAAAATCAGTTTGAACTCTATAACATATTGTCCACCCTTCCTGTTCTGGATGTAAATTATATGAACATAGAATTTTATGTCTGCTCCAGTAGCATGCTGTCAAAGACAAAAATGTGGCATAGGAAATATTCAGCAAATACCCCTTGAAAAATAAACAAATAAATGAACCAGTCAATATTAGCCAAACCTGGTGAAGAGTAATTCTGTTCTAGATGTCGTTAAGGTCTTCTACACTGTCACAAGACTTAGAGCTACTTTTCTAGTTCACTATAACCCTTTCTTGAATCCGTGAATACAGCGTCATTGCAACTGGCTAGGTGGTTAGTGACAGTAAAGGTCTGTATTATGAAATATCCCTATTGATATTGTGTCTGTTGGGTTGTGTTAGACTTTGGTATTTCAGTCTTTAAACTTTGTATAGTTATTTTTTTGTTCGTTTCTTTATAATCTTCTGAGATCATTGCACTAAAACTTGCATTTCTGCAAGAGAACCAAAGTTAATACGTAATTAACTTGTTATAGAGTGTTGTTTTGAAATGAATTATGAAGCTGAAAAATTGCTAACAATAAATTAGGAGAATAATTATGTAATAATTCTTACCTTTTATAAAAAGTTGGTAGTAGATACAAAAATTGGTTTTACATGGAATCCAGTTACAATATTATGTTTAAGGGCTTTGAAAACCTATGAGTTTATAAATGTAAACCCAATCAGTCCTTATAATAGTAAGATAAAGGAGTATGCTTGGTCACAGAAGAGCTCAATTTAGTTTTAGAAGAAATATTAAAAAAATTACACAATTCCAACTTTCCAACCTATAACCATAGACGATCCTTCACTGGTTAACAGGATCATGAACTAGGTCTCCAGGGTGTGAATTTTAAATGTTAGTAACATCCTTAGCCATAAGAGTGCCATGCCTATTTTACAGGTGGAGAAAGAGGGAGAGACCCTGATAAGAGCATGACTAGAATTTAGACATGCTATGTTTGGGTGCTGCAACTCTGCCTCTGTGGTATAGGCTGAAACTGCACTGTATAGCACTATTTAAAAATCAACTGAAAATTTCATACATGCTTATATGTTTTTGATCAAATCTACCTCCATTTTTGTCCTTTAACTCATTCATATAACATCCACCACTTTGGCCTCCAGATATCATTCATGTTCTCAAACAAACAAACAAACAAACAACCATAATGACAGAAACCACAGCAGCAGCAGCAAAAAACTTATTGACACCACTTAAAGCTGTCCTTATGTGCATAGATATGAGGTTGTCTACTGGAGCATGAGTAGCCCCTTGGAGACTGCATCCCTAAAGAAAGTGACTTTCCCTCTTTCAGCAGCCATTAAGAGCTCCTTAGTTAGCAGTGTGATTTCATGACCACTTCCCCATACTGTTGGATATTTGTCCAGGTGATCCTGTGAAAGCCTTAGGCATTTGGTAACAGACCCTGTGAGTTTGTGTGTGAAACAGCTATGTCTATTTATGAAACACTCTTTGGCTGTAATCAGCCACTGCCTCTGGCTCTTACAGTAGTTTTGTGATGATTCCTGAGCCCTAGAAAAATGAGGAGGTGGAGTGATATAAATGTTAGATTTAGGGCTGAGCACTCCACAGTCTCTTAAAATATGAACACTAATAAGTTGTGGGTCTTTTTGTTAGTTGTCACTATGTCACTACTAAAAAAAAAAACAAAAAAAAAGAAGCTTCTCTGTTGAAGATTGAGAGATCTACGTATGAGCATAAGATAAGTCCTTATTATGCAGCTGAATATTATGTCCATTTAGTAAAATAAAGTACTAGGTTTTTCCCAAGGACCTTAGACCTATCCTCTCTTGAATTCCTTGCCCCAAGTAACAGTATCAGCTGTGAGTTGTGTCTTGTGAAGAGGACTTAAATCCAACCATAAAGTGGTTAGTTAACTCCAATTTCAGTCATGCCACTATTGAACTAATGGACATAAATTTCTAGACCCGTTGTTATTATAGTTCACGGAGTCCACAGATGGGTAAGACTGTGGATTACTTTTCCACCTTGAAAGGTCATAATAACAATGTAAAGTACAGTTTTAACTAGTAATAAAGGTGTTGATGTGTTCTGCCTATACATCTAGTGTTTTCCTAGAAATCATTTTTACGACAATAGGAATATGATTTTTTGTTTCTAATTCATATGACTTATTCAGTGATGCTGGATAGATTTCTTTTTGATCTTGAAGACCAGAATTCCAATGTCTAAACAATGCCAGGTTGGCAGCCTTGTTTTTCTAGCCTCAGTAGATGGAGACAGGTGATTCTTTAAGTAGGCTGGCTAACAGGATGACCCATAGTAGTAAGCTTTGGGTTTGAATGAGAGATTCTGCCTCAGTGAATAAGATAGAGTAATGGGAGATGCTTTCTAACATCAACTTCACCACATACCCACATAGAATGAAAACAATGGAAAACTGTGTGTGTGTTTCAATGCGCATACATATGTTTATGTGTGAGAACGTGTGTGCGTGTGTATGTGAACACATGCACACACTCATGTAGAGGTTAGCAGATTTCCTTGGATGTCATCCCTCTGGTTTTATTTTAAAATAGATTTAAACTGGTCTGGCGCTTGTCAAATCAACCTGGCTGTAAGATCAGTGAGCCCCCAGAATTCATCTATCTCTCCCTTCCCAGGACTGGGATTAAAAGCATGCACTATAGCGCACACCTTCCTTTCTTTGAATGAGTTCTGAGTACTCAATTCATGTCCTCATTCTTTCAAAGCAAAGACTATACTAACTGAGTCATTTCCCCAGCCTTTATTTATCATTCAAAAATTCTATAAGAAATGCAAAGTTCTTTTTTTCTCTACTGGCATTTTCAGAAAGAATAAGTCCTTAAAGTCTAATAATTACAGAGAATTGTAGTCAGACTTCCCTCAGCACTCCCTTGGAATTCTCCTGGGAAGCAGAGCCACTGGTTGGAAGGATCCTCAGTCTCCATCAGCATGCCTGAAGAGAAACTTCTGATCATCTTTGACTTATTGTGCTTCTTCTTATCTTAAAATCCTTGGAATGAAACAGTTAACAGAATGCCATGTTCAAATGGCATGATTCCTTTTCGTGTGAGCACCCAGGTCTTGCAGTGCAGAGATCACTAGATAATTATTTATACTATTACATCCCACCTTCATCTGCCATAGAGAAGGAAAATCAGTTCAGTCTACATCTTGACCTGTAAGGCTATTATTAAAGATCCCTAGTCGAACTATACTCTTTACATGGATCTTTGGAATTAGATTTAGGAATGAAAAATGACCTTCAGGAAAAAAAAATGGTAGTCTAGTGCTAAATGAGGTCTCAGAACTATTTGAAATGGGTTTTGGGGACTCACATTCAATTCTCCCTCACAAATTTTCACCTTGTTTACACAGTACCTTGAATGAATTTAATAGGCACTGGTCTGTCTCTACCCCAGATTCTTCTTCTAGAAAATGGGAATCGCCCCACATGTGCTAGATAGATTCATGTCAAATTGACATAAACTAAGGTGGAGAGAGAGAACTTCAAGTGAGAAAAAGCTTTCATAATACTCGGCTGTAGGCTAGCCTGTAAAGCAATTTCTTAATTAGTGATTGATGTGAGAGGGCCAGCCTGTTGTGTGTAGTGCCATTCTGGGCATGCAGTCCGGGGTTCTGTAGGAAAACAGGCTGAGCAAACCATGAGGAATAAAGCAGTAACAGCATGCCTCCATGGTCTATCAATGAGATTCTTCCTCTAGGTTCCTACCATGCTTGAGTTCTTGTCCTGATTTCCTTTGTTGATGAACTATGACATAAAGAATTAAGCCAAGCAAAACCTTTCCTCCCCAAGTTACTTTGGCCATGTTGCTTCATCACAGCAATATTAATCCTGATTAAGACCTATCCATAACTGATTTAAGAGGCATATAATGATCATTTAGTAATGGTGCTGGAAGGAAGTTTTAGTTGTCATGAAGTCCTGAAAAAAATTCATTGGTTTCTCTCTCTACCACTCACTAAGTACAGGATGTGGTGAGCCTCAGTTTCTGATCCCTCAAGGTAATCCTAGTCTTCATTAAAGTTTTTGCATAGAAATAAAACTGTTCAAGTTGAGCATCACTGACGTGAAAGTATGAAATGCTCCAGTGTCCAAAACATTTTGAGTACTAAAATAAGAAAATTCATTTGAGCTGGGCAGATAGCTTATTTAATAAAATTATTGTACTACAATTGTGAGGACCTGAGTTTGAGCCTTAAAGCCATATTTTAAAACTGGAAGTGTAGAAGTACAAGACATATAATCCTAATGCCCACTAGACAGAGTCAGGAGAACTTGGGGCTTGAAGCCAGCCAAACTAGCATAATCAGCCAGTTGCAGGCTCAGGAAAATAGGTAAGAGTGATGGAGACAACACCTGACACTGATCCCTTGCATCCATATATATGTACACACACTGGTACTCACACTATGCACATTCACATGTGAGTTCATGCACACACACACAGAGACACACACACAAGTACGAGCAGAGGTGGTGAGAAGAAAAGTCCATATTTAACTCCTGACAGTCAAAACAAACACTCTAATGTATTAAGTGGAATTGCCTTCCAATAAAAATTATGAGTGAATTTTACGTTCAGACTCCATTTCCATTCTACAAATATTTCCTTTTGCATAATACATTTTTCAAAATCTAAAACATATTTAAAATTTTTAAAGATTTTCTTATTTTTATGTACATGACTGTTCTATCTGCATGTACACCTGAATGCCAGAAGAGGACATCAGATCACATTATAGATGGTTGTGAGCCACCACGTGCTTGCTGGGAATTGAACTCATGACCTGTGGAAGAGCAGACAGTGCTCTTAAATGCTAAGCTATCTCTCCAGCCCATAGCACCACTAGCTCCCCACTACCACGCACACAAAAATTAAATAAATGAAGTTAAAAGAAAAATCCAAAACACTCCTGTCTATTCATTTTGGATATAAGGGATCCTCAGCTGTTCTCAATAAAGCATTGTCATGGCTCCTGCTTAGGGTCTGCATGATGGACATCATAAGACCAAAAAGACAGTGGTATGTCACTGTAAATGTTATTCTGATAATGTTTTCTGTCCTCTTGTCTTTCACTTTCTATTGAAATTTCTGAAGACTCTATGTCCTTGCTCATCATCTTTTAAGTGATAGCAAAAAATAAGATTTCCTACCCTGAGTTTATTATCCCTATCTGTGATAACTGATAATATTTGGTGTTTTTCTTTTTCACTTTTATTAATTCTACAAATGTTTTTAAAATATAGTCACAGGTATTTATACATGCTTTAAGTTTTTATAAATCAGTTATAACACATAAGCACTTACTCTTGTTATTACACATTCTTGCCATTATTAATCTGCAAAGTATAAATTGTTATGCGTCATTTATATATGTAAAATAATTAAATATTTTTTTTCAATTAGAAGATATAAAGAGCAAATTTTCAGAGTTTTGGGCTAGGGATATAAGTGGTTTATTAGAGTCCATGTCTATCTACTAGGGCACACAGAGCCTAGGGTGCAATCCTCAACATCAAGAAAGCAGAATGATGGAATTCCTGTAGTCCCAGCTTTTGGGAGCAGGATACATGAGTATCACTGGTTAAAGGTCATTCTTGGCTATAGAGTAAATTTGAGGATAGCCTATAAAAAATAAGACTCTGTCTCAAAATTATAAGATTTATAATTGTTTTTAGGATACAACTACCTGCTAGTAACATTTGTCTCTGCTCTAGTTTTTATGTATATGGGTTGGCCTAATTAAAACACTATGGTGGTAAGACTTGTCATTTCTTCTCAAGAAAAAGAGAATGTGCTGACCAAGAAACCCATAGGAATTTTTTTTTAATTTTTATTAATTATACTTTATTTACTTTGTATCCCCCCCATGGTTCCCTCCCTCCTCCGATTCCAATCCCTCCCTTCCTCCACCCTCTGCATGCATGCCCCTCCCCAAGTCTACCAATAGGGGAGGTCTTCTTTTCCTTCCTTCTGATCCTAGTCAATTAGGTCTCATCAGGAGTGGCTGCATTGTCTTCTTCTGTGGCCTGGTAATGCTGCTTCCCCCTCAGGGGGAGGTAATTAAAGAGCAGGCTAATCAGTCATGTTCATGTCAGAGACAGTCCCTGTTCCTATTACAATGGATCCCACTTGGACACTGTGCTGCCATGGGCTACATCTGTTCAGGGGTCTTAGGTTATCTCCTTGGTCCTTGTTTTGAGTATCAGTCTAAGGAAAGACCCCTGTGCTCAGATTTTTTAGTTCTGTTGCTCACCTTGTGGAGTTCCTGTCCTCTCCAGAGGACTGTTTCCCACTTCTTTCATAAGATTCCGTGAACTCTGCCCAAAGGTTTGCCAATACATCTCAGCATCTGCATTGATGGTCTGCAGGGCAGAACCTTTAAGAGGTCCTCTGTGTCAGGCTCCTGATTTGTTCCCTCTTTTCGCCTTCTTCTGATGTCCATCCTCTTTTCCTTTCAGGATGGGGATTGAGCATTTTAGTCAGGGTCCTCTCTCTTGATTAGTTTCTTTAGGTGTACAGATTTCAGTAGGTTTATCCTATATTATATGTCTATATGAGTGAGTTTACACCATGTGCATCTTTCTGCTTCTGGGATAGCTCACTCAGGATGATCTTTTCCAGATCCCACCATTTACCTGCAAATTTCATGATTTCCTTGTTTTTTTTTTTTTTTTTTTTTTTTTTTTTTTTTTTTTATTGCTGAGTAATATTCCATTGTGTAGATGTACCACAATTTCTGTATCCATTCCTCCACTGAGGGGCAACTGGGCTGTTTCTAGCTTCAGGCTATTACAAATAAAGCTCCTACAAACATGGTTGAGCTTAATGTCCTTATTGTGTACTTGAGCCTCTTTTGGGTATATGCCTAGGAGTGGTATGGCTGGATCTTGAGGAAGTGCTATTCCTAGTTGTCTGAGGAAGCACCAGATTGCTTTCCAGAGTGGTTGTACAAGTTTACATTCCCACCAGCAGTGGAGGAGGGTTCCCCTTTCTCCACATCTTCTCCAGCATGTGTTCTCTCTCGAGTTTTTGATCTTAGCCATTCTAATGGGTGTAAGGTGAAATCTTAGAGTCTTTTTGATTTGCATTTCCTTTATGACTAAGGACCTTGAACATTTCTTTAACTGTTTCTCTGTCATTCGATATCCATAGGAATTTCTTGTTCTCCTAAAAATTTAATCTTGTATAAACTGTAATAGTGTGTCCAACAGGTGGGTCAAACCTTCCATCACAGCATCCTTCTTAGAAAACAAATAGATATAATGTGAATTGGACATGATACGCCTAAACTCAGAATCTGTCTCCTTGGGGTTCCCTTGGGCTATCCATGTGTGGTGACCACAACAATGTCTCCCTCTGAACTGTTTTAACCTGTAGCCATATTTGTCAGCGTTGAACTATAATATAATGCATTAAAGTCATTTAAATAGCAATCAAACTAAGTGTTGGTATTCAAAACAAGGCACTTATAAGCTCTAACGCTGAGGATAGTCTCTGTGAAAGTCTATGCAACTTTTATGACCAAGCACAATGACTAGGTGGCTGATGGAGGTTGTCAGTGGGGAAGATACAGTCAACCCACTGGCATGTGTCAGTGAGAAGAATATATTCATAATTTGTATATGTTTTCCTTTAGGAAGGCTCGCTTAATTTTATCTTAGTATTCAATCTTAAATGGGGAAGATTTCCCAGTATCTTAAAACCTCCTCCCACTATTAGTTTGTCAAATTACTGAAGAAAAGTTGAACTACAAAAAAAATGATCTATAGTTTTTTCATGTTTCTGGAAACTTATAATTATTGAAAACTAAAGCAAAAACAAACATATTGAAAGCATTCCAAATAAAGAAAGAAATTGACAGCATAAAATTAAAAGATTAATACTTAAACATTCCCAAATTTAATTGCAGAAATATCTGATTAGGTGCTGGAATCTCTTGTCTTCTGGGAAGAATATTTTGATTTTTCTATTTCATAATTAGATCTTTTCATATTCTGAATCATGAGGGAATGAAATCAGTGAATCCTGTAATTTCCCATAAATCTAAATTTAATAAAACTTGTAAGCAAATCATAGAGGCAATATATTTAAATAGTCTTATTATATAAAAATATTAATCAAAGAAAATGAGGCAGATTATAAAAAAGAAAAAATAGCAGATCTAGAATTAACATGGGCTTAAATGTTTGAAGTATTATTACAATAATTCAAGAATGAGGATCTCTTATTTTCTCTTAATAGGACAGAAACCTTAACACCTTAGAAAAGTGTATTCTATGATTAATCAATGAACTATTGTACATCACACCCACCACAGAAATTATGGAGTTCACCTCCAAAGAAAACTATTTACAATTTTAAAACCCAGCATTGTGGCATGGAAAAATCAACACACTGATTAATACAATTAATACGCAAGATGAATAGTTAGTTTGCTTATTTTATTTTGTATACTCAAATAATCTGTAGTTAGAGCTTAAAAGAATTACCATTTCAAGCCACTGAATAAACCAGGAGGCATAGGCATTTGCCACCAAGCCTGACAACCAAAGTTCAATTCTTGGAACACATAGCACAAAAAAGAGAACCAACTTTTGCAAATCACCCTCTGACTCATCCCATAGATGCTGTGCACCTCCCCTCCTTCCTCACATACACAAATACATAAATACATTTAATTTAATTTGTAAAATTATTTGTTCAAGGTGCTGATTAATTTTGTTAATCGAAATGTTTGTCATTTGTCCTTCACAGGACAGCTTGTAAAATGCAAGATACATGTATTTTTAAAATGCTGAGAGGGGGTAAAAGCTTTAGGAGGCAAGGTCTTTCCAGAAGAAAGCAGGCCCCTGAGCATGTGCCTCTAAGTGTCTGCTGCATGGATGCTTCCTTCCCTCCGCTTCTTATCTGCTGGAAGGTGAACAGCATTCTCCACACAATGCCGATGCACCATTATGATCAATTTCAACGTGGGCCCAAGGAAAGGGAGCCAGCCAACCCCTGACAGAGACCCCTGAAATCACCAGCTGCAATGAGCCTTTCATGTTGCTCTTTCAGGCATTTTGATGATGGCTAAAACAAACAAACAAACAAACAAACAAAAACTAACCTAACCTAATTCAATGTGTGTGTGTGTGTGTGTGTGTAGGGGTGTGTGTTTACATGTTCCTGTGAGTGGATGTCTATAAAGATCCATAACAGTATGAGAGCATGTGTATAAAGGTAAAGGCCAAAATAGAATGTCTGCATCAATTGATCTCCATCTTACTTTTGACAAGATTTCCCACTGAGCAGGTATTGCTGACTTTACTACACTTCCTAACCAGAGAACCCCAGGGACCCTTCTCTGCCTGACTCCCTAGACAGACATCAAATGTGCATGCAACTGTACTCAGCTTTCACTTGAGGCCTGTGGATCAAACTCAGGTTGTCAGGCTTGTATGGCAAGCCCTTCCCCAACTGAGCTATCTCTCAGTTCCCTTTGAGAAATAACTGTAACTAGAATTGATATCATTTCCCTAAAACCTCACCATTAAAACAGAGTCAATATCTCACTTAGCAAGCAAACATTTTCTAAAATTATTGGCTCTACTAGCAATGTCTGTAATCTCACTATTTGGGAAGATGAGGCAGAGAAAACATATGTGGGAGGCCAACATATTTCTTGTTTTCTTTTTTATTATTTTTATGCCTAGAAATAACCAGCCTATATTATACAAAAAGGCCTTTCTCTTTCTTTTGCCTCACACTCAATGCACAGTATGTGGGTGGTTGCTCACTTCTTGAACTGTGCTTGTAACTGTATCCCTGTCTGTATGACATCCTGGTATTTTGCCATCGATGGCACACCCAAGTAGAGGAACTTCTAAATCTTACATTTAAAAAAAGCACAAATAACACTGAAATCTTTTGAAAGGCACATTCTGAATATATTGGTGAAATTGTAATAAAAATCTAATGCATAATTTAGAAAAAATTAATAGGCTTTAAATAAGAGCAATAAGGCTTTGTAGGATGACGATGTTCAGCAAATCATATGAAGAGTACCTGTAAAAATTATTGAAGAATAATTCTACTTTTTTATTCAGTCAATTATATTTTAAAGCTAAGGCAGATCTTGGATCTTCGCCATGTCTGAAAAGTTGTCCATATTAGTGTAATAGATGCTCTTACAGAATTCCTTGATTCCTTTATTGATGTGTGTGTGTGTGTGTGTGTGTGTGTGTGTGTGTGTGTGTGTAAAACTATCTTAAATGCTTTCCATATTCTGATGAAGCTCCTGCAGGCAGTGGGCACAGAGGGCATCTCTGCCTGCTGGACAGTGGGGCTACAACACTGATGCCCTGGATGGATAACACAAGAATCAGACAGTAGAGCTGAGACAGTGAGGTAGTCTGACTAGTCAGACTAGCCACAGTGGTGAGTTCCAGGTTCTTCTGCCGTAATATATAAGATGAAAAGCCATTGAGAAAAATGCCCTACAATTGATATCAGACTTCTTCTGACATGCATATGTATGTGTGCTAACCTACACACAGCAGAGCCCTTATACATGTAAGCACACAAATGTGTATATGTACGAAAGGGAAAAAAAAAAAACAAAAATAGAGAAAATAAAACACCCTTAGAGAGTTGGGGATTTAATGCCATAATTTTAAAAATTAAATTCACTAAGACATAATTGGGGCTACCATATCATCTACCCTGCCATATAGAACAAACAGATACAATCTTGCAGTGGTGTGGGAGATAGATTCAGAACAGAAGGTACTCCTGTTCTCTGCTTGGGAACCAGATAAGAGAAATATTCCAATAGGACAGCCACCAGATCAGCTTCTGCTGCCCTCTTGGAAGAAAGATCTTAAGCTTGTAAATAGTAAAACTAATCTCATCTCTTTTAGCCCACTCTATGTACATATCCTCATCCATATCCAGGATGCAAGATATCAACAAAGCTAATGGTGACTTGGTGCCCATTTCATAAAGGAGAGGCTGTGGGAGAAGCCTGTGCTACTTGCTATAGCTTGAATTGTTTGCTGTTATTGGACTGGTATTGTTTGGAGGTAGACTCAGAACCTCATGCATATATGATCTTCTCTTTTCACAGCTCCCACCCATAAGAAACCCTCTCAAGAGCATGTTCTCTTGTGACTAGTTGGTGTTAACTATCTTGATCAACTGCAAGGGAAAAATGCAGCAGTAACGTTCTAATCCATCACATAGAGTGTTGAAGGGCATAGAAAGAACTAACAAGCATATTGCGTAGAATAACAAAATGAGGATAGATCAGCAAAGTAAGAGAAGGGGCAGACATGCATCAGCATTTAAGACTTTTGTGAATAACCCACGTGGAAGAATGCATGGGAATGAATTGGACCATTAAATACAATGTTTTAGCTAACTGTGGGCTTTCTCTGAGCCAAGGATAGTCCCTCAAAATTTTTGTGAATCCTCCTTACTTTGTATAAATACAGAAAAATCCAGTTTTTACAAACAAGAACCTCCCCAATTTTATGATTTTTATTTACATGTTATGTCTTCTCTAGCTCTTTCCTTAAATTTTTTGTTCACTAATCTTTCATATAAATAACTTCTCTCAGTAGTCTGCTCTGGTGAATATGGGTCTCCATCTTCCTGACTTCTAATATCCAACTTTCCGTACTCATTCTGGAAGCACTCTTCCAGGAGAGAGCACATACAATCATTTATACATTCTTTTTTATCATTTTTTTCCATTTTTTTCATTTATACATTCTTATCTCTCTCTTTTTTCTTCACAAAGTACCAACTCACTTTGGAATCCCAGTTCTAATTATTTTAAATACTGAACACAAATTGTTCATGCTACAACCTTCCAAAATAGGTTTAAAAAAATACGTTTTTTTTCTTCCATAATTTTATTTTTCTCATTAGTTACATTTTGTTAATTCTGTATCCCAGATGTATCCCTCATTCCCTCCCCAATCCTATCCCACCCTCCCTCCCTCATCTCCTCCCTGACCCTTTCCAAGTCCACTAATAGGGGAGGACCTCCTCCCCTTTCATAAAAAAATATGTTTTTAAGTCTACAGTTGGAGCATATAAGGCTTCTTTAACCATTGCTGGAGGAGGGAGAGTGTATCAGTGACTGTGTGCTATGGCACGTGCCTGAACAAGCAGTTTAAGGAAGGAAGAGTGCATTTCCAGTTCAGGCTTATAGACCATGACAGGAAAGGCATCGTAGCAGGAGCATGAGGGAACTGGTCACATGGCGTACGGTCAGGAAGCAGAGATGGATGAAGGCGGGTGTTCAGCTGGCTTTTTGCTTTTTATTAAACTGAGGACACCAGCTGTGAAAGGGTGTCACCCAAAGTGAGCCTGGGTCTTCCCAACCCAAATCCAAATGTGTCTGGAAGTTAAAGGATGCATAGAATATTTGGGAATTGAGTCTCTGTGTCAAACTGGTAAAAAGCACTTGGCTGATGAAAAAATCATGCTCACACCCATGATTTAAGAATAATTCCAGCTCCCTCACAAAAGTGAGGCAGCTGAGCCCCAACACATGTCAATTTTGTGTATGAAAAAATGGCAATGGGCATACACTTGTCCTCTGTTGTACTAGTTTTAACTAGTATCACTGAGCATAAATGTTCCAGCAATCACAAAAACATGATAGGGAGGGAAAAAATATATATTTGAAAAAAAAAATAATGGGCACTGAGGAACCTCCTAGGAAGATAATCATTCCAAGTCTGCTGTGCAGTAAGAATCTCTCAAAGGCAGATGGAAAGAGTTTCCAAAAACAGGAGAGGAGGGAGGTGGGTAGGTACCATTGTTCTCTTTTCGGCTGGGTGTGCTGTGGAATTTTCTGTTCTGGGGGAGATGTGAACGGTATCTGTTTTCATCCTGGAAAAACAATGAGTTTACTGGGCTTACTTATTGCTTTAGTTTGGTTTCTGCAGCTGTGATAAGCATTATGAAGAAAGAATTAATTTCATTTTACAGGATGTGGTCCATGATCCAGGGAAGCCAAGGCAGGAATTTGAGGTGGGGGCTTGATGCAGAAACCTTAGAGAATGCTGCTCACGGGCTCACTCCTGGCTCATGCTCAGCCAGCTTCCTTCTGCAGCCTAGAGCAGTGTGTCCACATGTGATAGCACCTATAATGTGTTCTGTCCTCCTTCAGACCAACCTGATCCAGGTAATCCCTCAACTGCAACTTGCAAATTGTCAACTTGGTTATGTCAAATTGACAATAAAAATAAGACAATATAGATCCTAGGTGAGAGGTTACTCAAAGGGGTGTCAGCATTCTGACAGTAGCCATGCTGGAGAGTCTTCAGCTTGCATGGGGGCCAAGATGGGTCATTGGGTAAAGGCATCTATTGCCAAGACTGATATCCTGAGTTTGATCTCTGGGCCCCCAGTGATAGAAAGAGAAAACCAATTTCTGCAGGTCCTCTGACCACATACACAGACACAGACACACACACACACACACACACACACACACACACACACACTGTGGCATGTATGTCCCTCTTCCACAATAAATAATTGAATAAGGAAATATAATTTAAAATATTTAAAAATAAATAAGCATAAGTGCATTAGTTTTTGTCTGCACTCAATGAAGAAGCACCATTGTTTCCAGTTGATTTATGCCTTGGTAATTAAGTGACTAGGCATCATGTTTTACAAGGACAACACTTTTGCTTGGATGATGGATTGCACAATGCTTGCACTTTTTAGTCAGTGAATCTCTATTTTCTTTGCTGAGGCAGTATATTATCTCCAAAAATTGGACAGCTGTATTTACCAGGTAAAGTGTAGTATCGACCAACGTCTTAAACTATTGCATCCTTTCCAGTCTGTGAACTAACACTGTGCTGTCCATTCAGCCCTTTCCATCACACTGGCATTCCCACAGCAGAGCCACGAATGAAGACTTTATTCATAGTGTTCTATTACTGGCTCTCCTACTGAAATTAAATCTTTATATTATTAGGAAAAATAACCTCTATTTTAATGCACCCATCAGCATTTCACACTATACAGATCAACTGATTTACTACTCTTCATTCTTTCTGACAGCCTCTCTTATACCATTTTGTTAAAAACAGGCAGGGCATACAGTCATGTCCTATTCACTACAAGCTTGCTATAAACCTGTCTCAGAAGCTCCTACCAAGGCATATTCCATCTCATTTCTTAGCATCATATTGTGCCTATGTAATCTCTCTCTCTCTCTGTGTGTCTCCATCTCTTTCTCTCTCCCTCTCCTCCATCATCCCAACCCTCTATTCCCCCTGTGTGTCACAAGCTTGTATGTACAAATGTGTGCCTGTGTGTATGCTTCGATGTGGAGGCCAGAGGCTGATGTCTGGTTACACTCTTCAATTGAGCTCCAACTTATTTTTGAAATGGAGTTTTTCACCGAAGATACAACTTACTGATTCAGCTAGACTGTCTGCTCAACAGTCTTGAGCCTCCTTGTCTCCTCCCCAATGCTGGGATAATAGGAATAGGCCACCATGTTTGGTGTTTGGCTATTTATGTAAGTGAAAGGAATAGAACTCAGGCCATGATGCCAAAGAACTTTACTGACTCATCCATCTCACCAGCCTCAGACACTTCTAACTTCTCTGGAAATTTTGTCATGGTACTTTAGGTTACTGATTTGTGTGGAGAGGAAGATGTCCACCTCAGGTAACACCTTAAGGGAAAATTAAACTGATGTAGAATGTCATGGACTGTATGCCTGTCCCTCACATTTGCATATTGAAGCTGTAACTCTCAATGTGACTCTATTTAGAAACAGATCCTTTAACCTCAAAGACTGTTGTTAGTGAGGCGACCTGACTAACTCCTCTCTGAGACTGGGCCCAAAGCCTGGCCAAAGTTTTTGCCATCCTTCCTTCTTTCCTGCTTGAAAAGTTCCTGGAGACCACAAGAGACAACCAATCAGTAACTGCCCAATAACTATCCAGAAACCAAGTCAATCAAACAAAGAAAAGTCCCTATAAAGCAATCCTCCCTCTCCCCAAAGTACCAGTCAGCCAAAATTATAAAAATACATCCCTCCATGGGCACTGGCCAATTCTAATTGAAGTCACATAGCCACAGTTGGAATTCCTTGGAAAACCTTTAAAAGAGCCTGTGTGCTCCCAATTGTTATTGTGTGTCTTAGAGCGTGAGCTGTTGGTGTTCTGTTCATGAAATTGTCTCTTGTACCAATGAGTTCAAGGTTCTTTCCACTTTTTCTTCCAACAGACTTAGTGTGTCTGTTTTTATCTTGAGATCCTGGATCCACTTGGACTTTAATTTTATGCAGGGTGATAGGTATAAGTCTATTTGCATTTTTCTACATGTGGAACATGTGGACATCCAGATAGACCAGCACTATTTATTGAAGATGCTATCTTTTCTCCATTGTATGGTTTTGGCATCTTTGTCAAAAATCAGGTGTCCTTAGGTGTGTGGGTTTATTTCTAGGTATTCCATTTGATTCCATTGATCGACCAGTCTGTTTCTATGCCAGTACCATGCATTTTTTTTTGTTACTGTTGTTTTATAGTACAGCATGAGATCAGGGATGGAGATACCTCCAGAAGACCTTTTATTGTAGAAGACTGTTTTAGCTATTCTGGGTTTTTTGTTATTCCATGTGAAGTTGAGAATTTTTTTTTCTTTCAAGGTCTGTAGAGAATTGTGGTGGTACTTTGAAGGGAATTGCATTGAATTTGGAGATTGCTTTTGGTAAGATGGCCATTTTACTGTGTTAATCCTACTGATTCATGAGCATGGGAGATCTTTCCATTTTCTGTTATCTTCTTTAATTTATTTCCTTACATTTGAAGTTTTTTGCACATGACTTTCTTTTCTTTGGTTAGAGTTACAACAAGATACTTTGTGGGTTTTGTGTATGTGTGTGTGTGTGTGTGTGTGTGTGGCTATTGTGAAGGGTATTGTTTCCCTTATTTCTTTTTCTGCCCATTTTTCTTTTGTATACAGGAAGGTTACTGATTATTTTGAGTTAAATTTGTATCCAGTAGCCTTGCTGAAGGTGTTTATTAGCTGTACAAGTTACTTGGTATGTATACTATCATATCATCTGCAAATAGTGATACTTTGGCTTATTCTTTTCTGATTTGAATCCCCTTTATCTCCTTTAATTAACCTATTGCTCTAGAAAGGACTTTAAATACTATGGTGAAGAAATATGGAGAGAGTCTTGCCTTATCTGTAATTTCAGTGGGATTGATTTAAGTTTCTCTCCATTTAGTTTGATATAGGCTGTAGGCTTGCTATATATTGCCTTTACTATGTTTAGGTATGTGCCTTGTATACCTGATCTCTCCAGGACCTTAAACATGAATGAGTATAGGATTTTACAACATGCTTTTTCAGCATCTGAGGAGATGATTTACATTTTTTTTTCCTTTTAGTTTGTTTATATGGTAGATTACATTGATGGATTTCCACATATTGAACCATTCCTGCATGCCTGGGATGAAACCTACTTGGTCATAGTGGATGATATTGTTGATTTATTCTTAGATTCGGTTAGCAACTATTTGTTGAGTATTTTTGCATAAATGTTCATAACGGAGATTGTTTTGAAATTCTCTTTCTTTGTTGGGTCTTTGTGATGTTTAGGTACCAAGGTGACTGTGGTTTCATAGCATGAGTTTGGTAATGTCCCTTGTGTTTCTATTTTGTGCAATAATTTGAAGAGTATTGGTGTTAGCTCTTTGAAGTTCTGACAGAATTCTGTGTTGGCCTTCGGCTTTTTATGTATGGAGACTTTTGTTGACTGCTACTATTTCATTAGGGAACATAGGACTATTTAATATATTTACCTGATCTTGATTCAACTCTGGTGACTGGAATCAAACAAGAAAATTGTCCATTTCATTTAGATTTTCAAATTTTGAAAGTAAGACTTAATGATTGTTTGTATTTCCTCAGTGTTTGTTGGCCATTTCCCCCTTTTCATTTCTAATTTTGTTGATTTGTATAGTGTTTTCCTGTCTTTTAGTTAATTTGACTAAGGGTTTGTCTATCTTTTTATTTTCTCAAAGTACCAGCTTCGTTTTGTTGATTCTTGCAATTGTTCTCTTTGTTTCTAGTTTATTGATCTCAGCCCAGAATTTGACTATTTCCAGCCATCTACTCCTCTTGGGTGTGCCTGCTTCTTCTTTCTCTCTCTTTTTATTTATCTTTCTTTCTTTTTTTTTTTTCTGTCAGGTAAGCCATCAAGTTGTTTGTGCAGAGGAATGGAAACTGTTTTACTTCTCTGTATACAGCAGCATAGAGTTTTATAGAAGCCAGGGCAAATGGTTAATTATCTTATAGAAGTTACACCATTTGGATGCAGATTGCTAGGAGATCATCTTTCAAGAGTTGGGCAGAGGCCAATGGCTACTAAATATGGTGCCTGGTATAGAATGGAGTTCAGGAGCAGCAGTTAGTGAAACTGATGACCATCAAAATACGTGGTCCAAAAATTACTATAAAACTTTTACTACTGTTTGTTTCTATAGAACATTAATATAGTTTTAGTAATGTGTGATGAAAAGTATACAGATTGTTGAGAAGAATTTAAAGTAATTGACAAATAATCTTTGGGGGCTCAAAGACTCGGTAAATGTGGATTATAATCTCTATCATAATCTTCATCAAAACATGTTCTATTTAGGCCAGAAGGATGATCTGGGATGAAGATAGACAATGGCTCTGATTTTTATAAATTGCATGTTCTATTAATGAGAATAACTAGGAAAATAGTTTACCAAATCATTGGAGTCACAAGTAATTTTAATTACTATGCTACAAAATAGAAATACTTTTTGAATTGAGTACTCACATTTTTAGCACCTGACCCAGACTGGACATCCAAGAACAGTTTCTTCAAAATGATGACATTGTGCTAAAATCTGGTATAGAAAAAATATAATCAAAAGTCGAAAAGTGGAAAAGTAGAACAGAAGGAATAGACCCCGACAAAATGTAGACCTAAATACAGCCCATTAGAGGAGCCGGGGGAGAAGGTATCAGGTACTCATGAGCGTACTCTAGCCTATTCTCAGGTGGGCTGAGATCATAGAAAGCTGTTCTTAAGTAGAGCAGTGTCAAGATCAGATCGCTCTCTGTAAACAACCTTCAGACTACATTTCCAGAACAAACTGCAAAGAGATGATGAAGGTTAATATTGATTTTCAATTTGACATAACCTCAAATCACCTAGGAAAATAGGCCTATGGCCACTAAGTATTTCTTTGAAGATGGCCTTGGTCCTTAATGTATTTGTTATTCATTCAGTTCTCAACCCCCATGTATGGTGTATTGATACTTTCTGTGGCACAAGGGAGGGAATACAGAATTCCAGCCCTCAGTGAGGGTATAGCTAGAAATCACTTTCTTTTTTTATGTTATATCTTCTTTTTTATTTTTTCTTTATTAATTACACTTTATTCACTTTGTATCACCCCCCCCCCATGGTTCCCTCCCTCCTCCCCTCCCAATCCCATCCTTCTTCTGCCCTCTGCATGCATGCCCCTCCCCAAGTACACTGATAGGGGAGGACTTCTTTTCCTTCCTTCTGATTCTAGTCAATTAGGTCTCATCAGGATTGGCTGCATTGTCTTCTTCTGTGGCCTGGTAATGCTGCTTCCCCCTCAGGGGGAGGTAATTAAAGAGCAGGCCAATCTGTTCATGTCAGAGACAGTCCCTGTTCCTATTACAATGGAACCCACTTGGATACTGAGCTGCCATGGGCTACATCTGTGCAGGGGTCTTAGGTTATCTCCATGCATAGTCCTTGGTTGGAATAGCAGTCTCAGGAAAGACCCCTGTGCTCAGATTTTTTGGTTCTGTTGCTCTCCTTATGGAGTTCCTGTCCTCTCCAGATCTTACTGTTTCCCACTTCTTTCCTAAGATTCCCTGCATTCTGCACAAAGGTTGCCAATAAGTCTCAGTATCTACATTGATAGTCTGCAGGGCAGAGCTTTTCAGAGGTCCACTGTGTCAGTATCCTGACTTGTTCCTTTTTCTCCTTCTTCTGATGTCCAGCCTCTTTGCTTTTCTGGATAGGAACTGAGCATTTTAGTAAGAGTCCTCCCTCTTAATTAGTTTCTTTAGTTGTACAGAAGAGCTAACACCAATACTCTTCAAACTATTCCACAAGATAGAAACAGAAGGAACACTACCAAACTCATTCTATGAAACCACAGACACCTTGGTACCTAAACCTCACAAAGACTCAACAAAGAAAAAGAATTTCAGGCCAATCTCCCTCATGAACATTGATGCAAAAATACTCAACAAAATACTTGCAAACCGAATCCAAGAGCACATCAAAGACATCATCCACTATGACCAAGTAGGTTTCATCCCAGGCATGCAGGGGTGGTTCAGTATATGGAAATGCATCAATGTGATCCACCACAGAAACAAACTGAAGGAGAAAAACCACATGATCATCTCCTTAGATGCTGAAAAGGCATTTGACAAAATCCAACAATCATTCATTTTTAAAGTATTGGAGAGATCAGGGATACAAGGCACATACCTGAACATAGTAAAGGCAATATACAGCAAGCCGATAGCCAACATTAAAGCAAATGGAGAGAAACTTAAATCATTCCCACTGAAATCAGGGGCAAGGCAAGGCTGTCCACTCTCTCCATATCTTTTCAACATTGTTCTTGAAGTCCTAGTAGAGCAATAAGACAATTGAAGGAGATCAAGGGGATACAAATTGGAAAGGAAGAAGTCAAAGTATCACTGTTTGCAGATGATATGATAGTATACATGAGTGACCCCAAAAACTCTACCAGAAAACTCCTACAGCTGATTAACACCTTCATCAAAGTGGCTGGATACAAAATTAACTAAAAAAAAAAAAAATCAGTAGCCTTCCTGTATACAAAGGACAAAAGGGCTGAGAAAGAAATTAGGGGAACAACACCCTTTACAATAGTCACAAAGGACATAAAGTACCTTGGTGTGAACCTAACCAAGCAAGTCAAAGACTTGTATGAAAAAAAATTTCAAGTCTCTGAAGAAAGAATTAGAAGAAGATATCAGAAGATGGAAAGATCTCCCAGGCTCATGGCTTGGCAGGATTAATATAGTAAAAATGGCCATCTTACCAAAAGCAATCTACAGATTCAATGCAGTTCCCAACAAATTACCAACGCAATTCTTTACAGACATTGAAAGAAAAATTCTCTTCTTCATATGCAACAACAAGAAACCCAGAATTGCTAAAACAATTCTCTACAATCACTTTCTTTTTAACAATAACCTTTTGGAAAAAGAAAACCATGCTTTTAAAGACTGTCCTCCTTATTGTATTCCCCAGATTCCATAAATGGCAGATCAACCTATTACAAAAGCTAAATCTGTATATGTGTACAAATTTTAGTAATGATATTTTTGTCATTATTCCCTAAGCAATAAGAATAGCCAATATTTACATAGTATTCGGACAATATGACCTATATTAAGTAATCTAAAGCTATTTTAAAGTCTATGGAATCGTATGTGAAGGCTATGCACAAATCTTGCTATTGAGAGTCAATGACTTCATGGATCCACAACAGACAACTTCTTCAGAGAGCCCAAAGAACGACCATACATGTCACATGTGCTATAGCTTTTTAATGTTCAAATGATTGTTTAAATTGGGCATCATGTTTGCTGCCAGCACTCCTGAAAATGGCCAGTCCTTTAAAAATCACCCCTTCTTGTCTGTAGATGCATCTTCTTAATGTCTTCAGGGGTCATAATTTGTGAGCTTTCTTTTAACAGAACCACATCTATGTGACATATAATGATGGTCATAGTGCATTTACTAACTTGATATTTTACAAGCAAATGAATTTCTAAAATCTTTAAAGGCAGAACTCACATAGATTAGTTATATGTTGTTAGTTTTAGCTGTCACCTTGACAGGTAAGAAAGTTTCATTTGATAAAATAATAAAAATGATTAAATGACTTTTCTAGATTAAGTCAACCTGTGGTGTGTCTGGAGGAAAATGTCTTGATTTTTACTAAATGAGAGGGTTCACCATCCCTATGTAGTTTGTCTTGATTTGTATAAGAAAACAAGTTATGTATAAGCCAGCCTTGAGGCAGCCATAAAGCAGCTTGCCTCATAGTTCATGCTGTACTTCTTTGGCTGTGAAGTGAGTTCTTTGGTCATAGTTAATGCTGTGCAGAAGAGTAAGAAGGCCTGCATTCAAATTTCTCCCTTGACTTTTCCTCACTGCTGGACTATAATCTAGAATTGTAAGCTGAAATACACCTTCTTCTTGTTGTTTTAGGACAAAGTGGGGTTAATAAAAGCAACATAATAAAATAAAAACACTTGACTTCCTTTGCTCTGTTTCCTTGCCCCTACTCCCTATCTGTTTTCACTTCCTCCTCAGTCACTCTTTCTCACCCCTTTGTCTGCTTACCCAGCAGAAAGATCATTCCACATGGAACTAAGCTAACTGTTCTAGTGTAGATTCTTTTTTTATTATTATTATTATTTTCTAGTGTAGTTTCTATTGCTATTAAGAAATACTATGAATAAAAATGGGGGATATAAACAAACAGGTGTGGGCTTATAGGAAATATTATGAGAAGCCTTAACCCCTCGTTGGAACATCCTGTGTCAGTTCTAGAACTAGCAGTGGTGGTGTCCGAGGTCTGAGTAGGTTCAGAAGACCATTGCCCCCAGGGGCGAGACGTGCTCCATGCCAATTGACTAACTCCATGTTTTCCTCCAATTTTGAAAGTCATTTAAGGTTCTTAAATTATTTTTTCCCTTTTTTTTAAATTTTTCATCAATTACACTTTATTCATTCTGCATCCCCCCATTAGCCCCCCCTCCTCCCCTCCCAATCCCACCCTCCCTCCTCCCTCTGCTTGCATGCCACTCCCCAAGTCCACTAATAGGGGAGGTTCTCCTCTCCTTTCTGATCTTAGTCTGTCAGTTCACATCAAAAGTGGCTGTATTGTCCTCTACTATGGCCTGGTAAGGCTGCTCCCCCCCAGAGGGAGGTGATCAAAGAGCAGGCCAATCAGATTATGTCAGAGGCAGTCCCTCTTCCCATCAGACCTCTACTCTTGCCTGATGCGTCTAAAACAAAAAGGGGGAACTGTAGAGAGCTGCGGAATGCTGTGCCTTAAAGATGGAGCTGGTTTCCGCCTTTCACCTTCCCGATGGTGAGTGCTCTCTGTCACGAACAATTCCACATTTGGCTAAGGCTGAGGATCTGGCTTGCTTCCATGTATGTGGACCTATCTGCATTGCCCCCGTGGCACGCCTGGGTTGGCTACCCAGAGGCTATTTAAGCTGTGGGCTGGCTTTCCCCAGGGTCAGATGATTGTTCAAGGTTCCTGAATAAACTGCATTGAAAAAAAAAAAAAAAAGAAAGAAATACTATGAGCAAAGTAGCTAAAGGGACAAAAGGGTTTTCTGGTAGTGTCAGAGAGATGGAGTCCATAATAGTGGAAAAAGCATGACAGCAGGGACTGGTCCATCACACTAAATCACAAATCAGAAAGCATAGAGAAATCTAAAAATCACACTGGACTATAAAACCTAAAATCCCACCCTTGGTGACATCTTTCCTCCGAGAAGGCTCCACTTTCCCAAATAGTATCACCAAGTGGGAACCAATAATTAAACACTTGAAACTATGGGAAAACTTTCACAGTCAAAGTGTAAATCATCCCAGCATAATAGCCTGATTGAGAGTCCAGGAAGGGAAGCACCCTTTTCTTCTCCAAGGATTCTATGAATTCCTAGACTGTGTTGCTATGGCCATATCCCCATCACATAACTAGTGATGATAACCAGAACAATGTTGGCTGGCCAAATCTCAGCCTCACAAACCCTTGAGCACCATGGAGGATGGCAACAGCACAAAGTTATAGGCTAAAAACAGGTGTTGTGCAGGAGCTCTATGGAGAACTGCGGTGTGAC
This sequence comes from Meriones unguiculatus, assembly GCF_030254825.1. Taxonomy (NCBI): domain Eukaryota; kingdom Metazoa; phylum Chordata; class Mammalia; order Rodentia; family Muridae; genus Meriones; species Meriones unguiculatus. The sequence goes on along the minus strand of NC_083365.1, from coordinate 58,507,057 downwards.
TACAAGAGAGAGAATGATAGGAGGCCATGTCTGCTTACTAGACCTGGGTCTCCCTGCTTACCCTCTTCTCTCCGAATTTACAAATGGTATCTTGTCAAAGCCTTTTTTTCTAATGGTGGTGGAGATTATGAACCTTCTCTGAACTGGTCTGACTGCCATTAAAAAAGAAAAAAATAGGCTTGACTACGTGGCTTGAATAATGACAATTTGAGGGTTATTGGTATTGGTGGTTTGTGTGTTTGTGTGGGTGTGTGTGTTTCTAGAGGCTAGAAGCCTGAGACCTAAGACCATGATGTCACACAGTTGAAATATTGATACTTGCCTAGTTCTTCTTGTGTTTCCTTATTTCCTTACCTTGGTACCTGCATGGATCAGGAGAGGACAAGAGGGGAAATCAAATGACAGAGGGAGGGAAAATAAAAGGGAAGGTGAGCACAAACATGCCTTTGGAAATACTACTAGAACATCAATCCATTTTGTAATATAATATAACCCCAATTGCCACAAAAATCCCCCATCTGAATGTATTATCACAGCCAAGATTAGAGGTCCATTCCTCAGTTGAGGGATATCTATGTTGTTTCCAGCTTCAGGCTATTACAAATAAAGCTGCTATGAACATTGTTGAGAGAATGTTGGGAGAAGAGGGAGGAAGGTTGGGACTGGAAGGAGATGAAGAGCATACAGCTGGGATACAAAGTAAATAAATTTTAATAATTAATAAATAAATTAACCATACGGAGAAACTGCAGACTTAGCAAGAAGGCAGGCTTACCTTTTAAGCTGCCAAAGGCAAAGACCAAAAAACAAAACAAACAAACAAAATTCCCACCACCTTTTCTGCTGAATGACAGTGAATGACCAGGTATTTTTCCTCCAGTTGACAAAGCATAAAGGTCTCCAACAGCCAGGTGGTGTGATCCTTGCTGCTTTCTGCTTTCTTGATCCTCCATCATTTTAGCATCTCCTCTGCTCACTGCTTTCGTGGTCCTCCATCACTTTAGCATCTTCTCTTTAAAGGAATGTGCAACTAGGGCACAACTCTGTTGTGACAATTTGAGTCACAATATACAGTGCTGCAGGGAGCAGGCAGGACAGTGAACAAACTTCCCAGTGCTCAGTTCTCCAGCAAGCCATTACACAAGCCAGTTCATGTCAAGGGAAAGATGGAAGGCCTACCTGAATTTCTTTCATTTCTTTCATCTTTCAGCCAAGCTGAAAGATGAGTGTGCAGATGTGTACACATGTGTGTTTTTTGCTACACATACAAATATGTAGTAGTTGCGATGTATATTTGTGTAGTACATGGATGTAAGTACATTGGTGCACAAGCTCATGTGTATGCACACAGAGGCTAGAACAGGATATCTGGCATCTTTTTCTATGGCTTTCCATCTTCCACTGAACTGGCAGCTCACTGTTTCAGCTGGATGGACAGTGACCTCTCAGGTTTACTTGTTTCTTGCTCAATGCTGGGGATACAAGCACCCACAGCTGTGCTCTGCTTTTTACAAATTCAGGTGACAAAGCTTACAGAGCAAGCACTCTTACCCACCGTGTGGTCTTCCAGCATATAGACAAATGTCATTTGTTCTGTGCTCTCTCAGAGGTGCCAGGTTTGCCATTTATCCATGGTTCCAACCATGCCCCCAGCCCTCCTCTAGTCTCTGTTCTGATTTTAATTTTTTAAAAATATTTATTCATTTTATTTTTAGAAATGGTCTTATGCATCTCAGTCTATCCTTGAGTTCATCATGTGGTTAAGGATGACACGGAACTTCTGATACTCCTGCCTTCACCTCCCAAGAGCTAGAATTATAACTATAACCCACTGTGTCTGCGTTATACAACACTAGGGATTTGACCCAGGGTTTTGTGAATGCAAGCCAAAAAAATCTACTGACTAAGGCACATCTTTAACTCAAAATTTACTCAACAATTTTATTTAATTGGTATCTCTAAACTTGATAGGTAGAATTAAAACAAACAAAGAAAAAAAAAAACAACAAAAATCAGAGCTCTTGTATTTCAGGCTGACCTCAAACTTGCAATGTGGCCAAGGATGACCTTTAGCTCCAGATCCTCCTTCCACATCCAGAGTTCTAGCATAATAGGTATATTCCACCACACCCAGTTTATGAAGCCCTGGAGATCAAGCCTGAACAGGATTCATACTAGGCAATCAGTCTGCTGGACAAGTTTCATCTTCAGTCTTTGCTGTGATTCCTTTCCTAAATTTAATTTGAGAGAGAGAGAGAGAGAGAGAGAGAGAGAGAGAGAGAGAGAAAGAGAGAAAGAGACAGAAAGACAGAAAGAGAGAGAGAGAAAGAGAACAAGTACATATGTATATATTGTGGTGTGTGTGTGTGTAAACATGACAAAACAAGTTTGGGGAACTGGTTCTCTATCTCCTTTAGTGGGTTTAGAGGATGAAACTGGGTTCTCCAGATTCACTCAGCTGGCACTTTATGCCCTGGACCATCTCACCCACTTTCTTCCCTGAGTTCTACATGATTGTTACCTGCCAACTTAGCAGCTGGAATTTATTCAGTTTCCATTTCTTTTGGCACTTATAACCAATCTCTATGTTATAAATTCAAATCAAACCAGATGTGCTGAGACTTTTACTGACTATTTTTTGTAATAAGCTTAATAACTGGAAGGCTCAAACAAAATTAATCAAAAATTAAAACGTAGGGAATTTAAGCCACTGACTATTTAAATAGGCTTAAAAGGTTACCAGAAGAAGAAAACTAGGATCAGTGTGTTTGAGTAATGAAAAAAGAAACTAAACTGAATTAAAGCTGGAAATGCTGTCCCTTGACTTTCAGTTTCTTTTATAAATGAGGTGTCAGGTCCTTTATTGCTTTGGGGATTAAAAAATAAACCCATTTATGTATAAATGTAAAACTGGCAAATGACTGTATGGGAAATCTCTCTGCAGACTCTCTGCAGAAAACAGGCTTTGTAAAAGAGGAAAGAACATCTGTCTTGGGTCAGATAGATCAGCGTCATGTTCAAATGACCACAGGCAAGAGCTCAACTGTTAGGACTTGCTGAGTTATTGGTTCTTGTTTGTACATGGAATAGGAGCACAACTGATAAAGGTGGGTGGTGCTGATTGTACCCAGAACCTAGTGTCTGCTGTGGATACTCAGTATAGGTGAGTTAGTCATTTCAGGGAGAAATATGGACTGAAGAGTTACAGCAGAAGTCAGCCTGCCTGATCCTAAAACATGCATCTCCTGAGTTCATTTTAGTTGAATATAAAAAGCCACCTCTATGTTCAGATTTGAACTTGGGCCTTTGAAATAGGACCGGAAAGATAAATATTTTCTCAACTTAATAGATGCATTGGGTAAGCTCTGGGTAAAGTTATTAAGTGATGACTGAAAGCCTCTATGGTCCACAGTGGAGCAAGTACTGAATCTCAACTTTCTAAAGCCAGGGGCTGTGCCTCCCCTTGCCCCCGAAGTCTAACACTCTGTAACTAACATGCCTTGTACCTGTGTCCTGTGGCCCTGCTTCTCCACACTCAGTTTCACTCTGGGACAAATCAGATATGAAAGACAAGAGAATCTCTGAGAGAAGCAACAAAACACCCATACCTCAAGGAAGGCTCTGTTCTATCACAGGGGTGGGACTGATGCTACTGAATCAAAAATCTACAGAAAGAAGACACTGAGGATATTCTCTTCATTAATCAACTTCTTCCCTCCCCCTCCACATTTATGTGTGTGTGTGTGTGTGTGTGTGTGTGTGTGAGAGAGAGAGAGAGAGAGAGAGAGAGAGAGAGAGAGATGCCAAGGTATATGTATAGACACTGGGTGACAATATTTGGTAATTGTTTCTATTCTTCCACCACGGGATCCCAGGACCAACCTCCTGCTGTGAACCATGTACCACTATATCTATTACCTTCTGAGCCACCTAGTGGACTCCCAACATTTTTTTTTAAGATAGGATCTCTCTTGATTGGCCTGCTCTTTGATCACCTCCCCCTGGGGGGGAGCAGCCTTACCAGGCCATAGTAGAGGACAATGCAGCCACTTTTGATGTGAACTGATAGACTGAGATCAGAAAGGAGAGGAGGACCTCCCCTATCAGTGGACTTGGGGAGTGGCATGCATGCAGAGGGAGGAGGGAGGGTGGGATTGGGAGGGGAGGAGGGAGGGGCTTATGGGGGGATGCAGAATGAATAAAGTGTAATTGATGAAAAAAAAACAACAACAACAAAAAAAGAAAACTTGTAAATCTCCAAGTATCTTTAATTTACTCTAGGGCTTGATTAAATTTGATTGATATAGAAAAAAAAAGATAGGATCTCTCTGATGGGTGTAAGGTGAAATCTCAGGGTCATTTTGATTTGCATATCCCTAATGGCTAATGACGTTGAGCATTTCTTTAAGTGTTTCTCTGCCACTCAATATGGCTCTACAGAGAATTCTCTGTTTAGCTCTGTTCCCCATTTTTTAAGTTTGTGGCTTTTCAGCTTCTCTAGTTCTTCATATATATTGGATATTAGCCCTCTGTCAGATAAAGGGTTAGTGAAGATTCTTTCCCAAGCTGTAGGCAGTCGTTTTGTTTTGATGATGGTGTCATTTGCTTTACAAAAGCTTTTCAGTTTTGTGAGGTCCCATTTATTGATTGTTGCTCTTAGAGCCTGTGTTGTTGGTGTTCTGTTCAGGAAGTTGTCTCCTCTACCAATGAGTTCTAGGGTTTTCTCCACTTTTTCTTCTAACTGATTTAATGTGTCTGCTTTTATGTTGAGGTCTTTGATCCACTTGGACTTTAGTTTTGTGCAGGGTGATAAGTATGAATCTATTTGCATATTTCTACATAGAGACATCCAGTTAGACCAGCACCATTTGTTGAAGATGCTCTTTTTTCCATTGTATGGTTTGGACATCTTTGTAAAAGATCAGGTGTCGATAAGTGTGTCAGTTTATTTCTGGGTCTTCTGTTCGGTTCCATTGTTCCACCATTCTGTTTCTATGCCAGTACCATGTAATTTTTATAACCATTGCTCACCTTACACCCATCAGAATGGCCAAGAAGAAAAACTCAAGTGACAACACATGCTGGAGAGGCTGTAGAGAAAGGGGAACCCTCCTCCACCGCTGGTGGGAATGTAAACTTGTACAACCACTCTGGAAATCAATCTGGCACTTTCTCAGACAACTAGGAACAGCACTTCCTCAAGATCCAGCCATACCACTCCTAGGCATATATCCAAAAGAGGCTCAAATACAGAATAAGGACATTTGCTCAACCATGTTTGTAGCAGTTTTATGTGTAAGAGCCAGAAGCTTGAAACAGCCCAGATGCCCCTCAACTGAAGAATGGATGCAGAAATTGTGGCACATCTACACAATGGAGTATTACTCTGCAATGAAAAATAAGGAAATCATGAAATTTGCAGATAAATGGTGGGACCTGGAAAGGATCATCCTGAGTGAGCTGTCCCAGAAGCAGAAGGACACACACAGTATATACTCACTCATATAGACATATAATATAGGATAAACCTACTAAAAATCTATGCATCTAAAGAAACTAATCAAGAGAGAGGACCCTGACTAAAAGGCTCAATCCCCATCCTGAAAGGAAAAGAGGATGGACATCAGAAGAAGAAGAAAATAGGAAACAATCTAGAAAGCTGCCACAGAGGGCCTCTGAAAAGCTCTGCCCTGCAGACTATCAAAGCAGACACTGAGACTTATGGCCAAATGTTGGGCAGAGTGCATGGAATCTTATGTAAAAAGTGGGAAATAGTAATATCTGGAGAGGACAGGAACCTCACAAGGAGAGCAACAGAACCAGAAAATTTGACCACAGGGGTCTTCTCAGAGACTCATACTCCAACCAAGTACCAGGCATGGAGATAACCTAGAAGCCCTGCACAGATGTAGCCAATGGCAGTTTAGTGTCCAAGTGGGTTACATAATAATGGGAAGAGGGACTGCCTCTGACATAATCTGATTGGCCTGCTCTTTGATCACCTCCCCCTGAGGGGGGAGTAGCCTTACCAGGCCACAGAAGATGACAATGCAGCCACTCCTGATGAGATCTGATAGACTAAGATCAGAAGGAAGGAGAGGAGGACCTCCCCTATCAGTGGACTTGGGGAGGGGCATGTGTGAAGAAAGGGGAGGGGGGTGGGGCTTATGGGGGGATACCAAGTGATAAAGTGTAATTAATAAAATAAAATTAAATTTAAAAAAATATAGGATCTCTCCTTGAACACAAAGCTCACCATTTCAACTAGGTTAGATGGCCAGTGAGCTTTTTGTAATCTTGTGTATTCATCCCCAGTGCTGGGCCTTCAAACTTTATGGCCATCAGTGCTCAGCTTTTATCTGGGTGCTGGGGATTTAAATTAAGGTAGTTTTTCTTACCTAGCAAGTGCTCACATTCAGTGAGTCTTTTTTTTTTTAATTTTATTTTTTTCTTGTTAGTTACATTTTATTAACTTTGTATCCCAGCTGTATCCTGCTCCCTCATTCTCTCCAAATCCCACCCTCCCTCCCTCATCTCCACCCTGCCTCTTTCCAAGTCCATTGATAAGGGGGGGGCTCCTCCCCTTTAATCTGACCCTGTTTGATCAGGTATCTTCAGGACTGGCTGCAAAGTCCTCCTCTGTGGCCTAACAGGACTGCTCCTCCCTTGGAGGGGGGGGAGGTCAAAGAGCCAGCCATTGAGTTCCTGTTAGAAATAGTCCTTGTTCCCCTCACTATGGGAAACCAATTGGTCTCAGTGAGTCATTTTGCTAGCCCCAAAATGTCCTTTTAACTCTACAATGTGAATGGAGGACTAGCTTACCTAGTTCCAGGCAGTTTTTATCTGCAAGGGATTCGGATCCAAAATTAATGGAGGAAATGTTTTAACCCAAGGCTGCTTCTTGGCAGTTTGGTTTGCTCAAGATTAACCTTCTGTTCTTTAAAGGAGCTGTTTCTCTTTAACCCTTTCACCCAGTATGATTTTCTGCTCTTCTTGGCCCTTTGCGTCAAACAGGGGTTGTATGAACTGGACACCAGAAGTATGTGGAGCAGGACAGGGCAGCAGTTTTGGGAAACTCTCCATTAAGAGGTCTGAACCCTTTTGTACTCCTTTTTCCAGTGGTGCTACTTGCTTCAAAAGCACTTCCCTCTCTACCTGAATACTCTATTTTCACAACTCTGTAATCTTCAAAAGTGAGAGAAACGAGTGGTATTTCTGATTTCCTTATTTCATCCACTTTTTGTTTCTCATATCACTCCATATCAACTCACAAGTTTTCCAATTTTTTAACCATTCTCCCAATCTTTTTAAAAAGGGAATTCAGGAAGATGAAGAAGCAAAACTAGAAAATCCCCTTTGGGAGTAAAGCAGAGAAAACTGGTAGCAGCTGCAGGAAATATTTTTCTCATATCCTGAAATGGTATATTCATTTCTCTGTACCGTGCTGTCTCCTTTATGGCATTGGAAAATAGATTTTCCATTATTCCATGTCCTACGCCTGGGTACCAATTATTAGCGTACCTTTTCAACTATTTTATTTACACTTCTTTTTTTTTTTTTTTTTTTTTTTTTCAATGCAGTTTATTCAGGAACATTGAACAATCCTCGGACCCCGGGGAAAGCCAGCCCACAGCTTAAATAGCCTCTGGGTAGCCAACCCAGGCGTGCCACGGGGGCAATGCAGATAGGTCCACATACATGGAAGCAAGCCAGATCCTCAGCCTTAGCCAAATGTGGAATTGTTCGTGACAGAGAGCACTCACCATCGGGAAGGTGAAAGGCGGAAACCAGCTCCATCTTTAAGGCATAGCATTCCGCAGCTCTCTACAGTTCCCCCTTTTTGTTTTAGACGCATCAGGCAAGAGTAGAGGTCTGATCTCTGATATTAGAAATAAATTGGGACTTTGTACAGATGTTCATTTAGGTGTCATCCACCCACAGAGCATCAGACCCGTCCGATACCTTTTTCTCAGAGGCGGGACCTGGGGCATCAACCCGCATGCAATCAGACATGCTCTTCTCTGGGTCCAAAGCGGCTGACCCTGAGTGCAGTGCTTAGCCTCGCATCCTGAGCGTATCATTTTAGCTTTTTATGGTATCCAACCATGCTTGGGGAAAATGTCCTGCTTCAATGGCTGTAAAGGCCTGAATGATCATGGCTGCATCACACTGTTGTGAGACTCTAATCTTGCATATATACCACAGGCAAACCAAGGAGACCAACACCAGAAGGCCTGCTAGCACTCCCATGCCTGCCCATTCCTTCAGATGATTCATGGCTGCAGCAATCCATGTTGATAATCCTGTGGGTAGTCCTGCGTCCACTCTGGTAGAATTTACTGTGACAATGGCCACTCTCAGCTGCTCCATCGTAGTATCGAATTCTCCAGTCCAATTACCTAAAATATAGCTCGACAATTGTTTAGACAGATTTGCAGCACAGGAAAAATTCTCATGTTGTATGCTAGTGACACAAAGTCCAGCATACTTTCATTGACAGCCAGGTTGAGCGATTTGCCATAGGGTATCAATTTGCTCCTGCAAGAGGTCAATCCTCTGATTGAACACCATCAAGCTTCCTTTTAGTTCTTACATCATTTTCTGCCTTCTCCACTCCAATCCCTTCCAACACCCCAATACCAGGTAGGAGAGAGAGTTAGTTGGTGGAGGAAAGAGCAGAGTTCTCTTTAGCTACTTCCTGCTGGCTAGGGCCAGGCCCTGAGTTTACTTCGGGCAAGCCCAATCCTCCTTTCAGTATATCTCCAACTTCTCATCTAACTGCATCACCAGCAATCAGGAGCAGCAGCGGGGAAGCCTTCTTTTTCAGAGCTCCCCTCTCTCTCTGGGCCATGGCATTTATTCCCTCTGAGTCCTCAGATTTAAACTATATGCAACTGGCAAAGAACCCCTCTCAGGGCCTGTACTAGGCAAAGAGCTCCTGTGTGCAGTCTGAATCAAGCCCATATCTTATACCTGGGTTCAAAAGAAAACCATATGATCAAGGAGCAGGCAACCGAGTTCACGTCAGAGATTGTCTTTTCTCTGCTTAGGAGGGAACCCACAAGCTATCTATGGGCTACATCAGAGCAGTGGATTTAGTTCCCCCCCACCACGTACTTGATCAGTTCTCCCTGGTCGGGCGACATAACCAGCCCACAGAGAAAGGGGATCCAAGCAGTCCTGATAGGCTAGAGTCAGACAGTAGGGGAGGAAGACTTACCCTATCAGTGGACCAGGGAAGAGAATAGGAGGGAGGACAGGATTGGGAGAAGATGAGGAACAGAGCTATAACCAGAACAAAAAGTGAAAAGAAATTGTAAATAATAATAATAACAATAAATAAGGAACATGTTTTTATACACAGTAAGACCCAAGAAGAGGGCCACTAACAACACACTAATCAGCAGGTGCATTTTCAATCTGAATTTCAAAAAAGGCAGGGAGAAACTGAGCAACTGTCAGAGACTAAAGGAATAATGGCCTCTGATGTCAAACAGGATGCTGAGATCCTGGCTGAGAAGGTGGTCTTGATGCTTGTACAATTTGAAGTGCTATACTTGATACTATGAAGGACTTACTAATAAACTTGCTTAGAAAATATTCAATTACACAAGGCAGAATGTAGCTAAAGGAACAGTGCCTCCAATATGACTGGAAGTTTTTAGAAGTCTACTAACCAGGCTTGTTAGAAACTGCAAGGAATGTTTTTTTAAACATAATTGAAAGTTGCTAAGAAAGTTTTCTGCTAACATTCACAAAGATTGATCTGCAATTATGCTCCATTCTCACAAACAAAGGAGACAACCTTCACTTACAATTGGCCATTAGGTCCATCCTCAAATCAAGGAACATGACTCTAATAGGCAGCTCAAAGTGGGCAACACAGAGACACAACCAGCATTAAGTCCTGATCTACCATTAAGTCACCTGTGCTCTTATCAGGAAAAGTCTAGTTTTTCCAGGTGGGCATGATCAACCTGATTAGTAACTATTGGAAAAAAAATTAGTGAATTGGAGATAACCTAGAATCCCTGCACAGATGTAGCCGATTGCAGTTTAGTGTCCAAGTGGGTTACATAGTAATGGGAAGAGGGACTGCCTCTGATATAAACTGATTGGTCTGCTCTTTGATCACCTTCCCCTGAAGTGGGGAGCAGCCTTACCAGGCCACAGAAGATGACATTGCAGTCACTCCTTATGAGATCTGATAGTCTAAGATCAGAAGGAAGGAGAGGAGGACCTCCCCTATCAGTGGACTTGGGGAGGGGCATGCATAAAGAAGGGGGAGGGAGGGTGAGATTGGGAAGGAGGCAGGAGGGGTTTATGGGGGGGATACAAAGTGAATAAAGTATAATTAATAAAAGTTAAAAAAATAATCCTTCATCTCTCAATGTCCAAATGGCCAGATTTACAGTCTCCTGTCTGTGTTTAAATTGGTAAAAGTATAACCTTGGGCAGGGAACTGAAAGAGATTTAAGGATCATTGCATATATGAGATGCATAAGCCTAAGTTGTATGTATGTGTGTATCTAAGCGTGTATGGATGAATGGATATATATTATATGTATATGGATGTATACAAAATCTTCTATTCAAGGCCAACTTTTCTTTGGGCATCAGGCAGAGCAGACTATATTAAAGAGCTTTCCCTTTATTAACTTTTATATATGCAGACTGATTGCTCACTGATAAGGTATATTAATTCTAGAATAGTGGACACAAAGGAGATAGTAAGAGAAAACTGAAGACTCTAAATATGGAGATGGAAGCATGAACAGTTGACATCAACATATTTCCTTCCCTGTGTTCTCAGGTAAATTGTTACTGTTAGGGATATTTGCAGAGTGCTGTACAAATTCTGCCTGTGCAGTTTTAGTTCATTTTCTTTATATGGCTATGTGTGTTGTGCATGCATATTTCCAGGTATTTTGGCAGAAGTGTGTGGTGGTATGCACACACATATGTATAAGTGCATGTGGCAGCCAGAGGTTGACTTCAGGTGACTTCCATAATCAATTTTCCCTTTTAATTTGCTGGGTCAGTATTGTTGCTGACTTGGACATCAACAATTGACTTATATATTATCTGTCTTGTCTCTAGATCCCCTCTTTGCCTCTGGGTGCTGGTATTACAGAAGGTTGCCATAACCACCTGGGTTTTAAGGATCAGAACTCTGCCTCTCACACTTTGGTAACAAGTACCTTATTCACTGAGCTGTCTCCCCATCCCTTAAGTGCAAATTTATTACAATATTTAAAAATTGAAAAGTATACATCATTCTTAATTTCATGGTCTCAAAATCTCTAGTACAGACAGAGACAAGCAGCAGCCTTGCAGGATCAGAGCTGGTGGAGAGACAACATGCCAAGTGCTTTAACAGATGCTTCATCCTGAACCACGTCCTGTAGACAGAGTCACAAGGTTATTCTGACCTTGTCTTGCTGCTCACATTGGAACTGGCTTATAGTGGAAGCCAGACTTACAGATTTTCATAAGAAAGAAATGAAGCTGACAAGAAAGAATAAGGAAGTAGGTGAAGGAATATGGTCCTCAAAATTAACTTGGAAAGTTGATTTAAAAATTCATATTAAGAAAAGTCATAAGTAGCTAGAACTTTTAATATTACAGCAGCCATGTAGACTGATGCAAAAATGAAAAGAAGCTGATGGCCATGAAACTAGATGAAATAAAACACATAGCTGACACCTGCCATTCATTTAACATAATTGAGCTCTATTTATTGGAAGTCTGTAACAAAGCAAGAGTAGTTATTTTTTTTTAAATTTTTCATCAATTACACTTTATTCATTCTGCATTCCCCCATAAGCCCCTTCCTCCTCCCCTCCGAATCCCACCCTCCCTCCTCCCTCTGCATGCATGCCACTCCCAAAGTCCACTAATAGGGGAGGTCCTCCTCTCCTTTCTGATCTTAGTCTATCAGTTCACATCAAAAGTGGCTGCATTGTCCTCTACTGTGGCCTGGTAAGGCTGCTCCCCCCCAGAGGGAGGTGATCAAAGAGCAGGCCAATCAGATTATGTCAGAGGCAGTCCCTCTTCCCATTACTATGTAACCCAATTGGACTCTGAACTGCCCTGGGCTACATCTGTGCAAGGGTCAGAGTAGTTATTTTTTTAATGTTATTCCCAAAGACAAACACAGGAACAGGAATATATATTAAGAGACAATAAATTTGGGCTAGCATAAATAATTTTTGAAATACTGACTCTCAGGTAAATAAAGGTAGTCACAGGAAAGTACAAATCACTTTGAGTTGAGAAAATACGTTTTGTGTTTCATAGGAAGTAAGTGTGTGTGTGTGTTTGTATCACCTTATTGCTTGAGTCCATCCTTTACTCCACCCAAGGTTTGCTGGTTGGCCCATAGCCTTCAGGGATCCATTTGTCTCTGATTCCTGAGTACCCCTTTTTTATGTGGGTGTTCAAGATTTGAATCCTACATGAAGGGCGCTTAATTGATTATGCCATCTCTGTGGGATTTTTAAAGAATTTTTTAGCATCTCTGGAAATCCATGTAAACCAAAATATGGGAATATGCTGACCTTGGTGTATGCAACTGGTGTAACCATGCACTAGCAATATTACTGTTGGAAAATTGTGTTTGAGAGGTGGCAGTTTGTGGTTGAATAAACCCCCTTTTATGGACATGCTTTTACATGTTAATATCCGATTTCTACTATTTCTAAGGAGGTCTTACTTTGGTGCAAACATCCACAAAGGTACAGACGGGCCAGGCTCTCTATACAAATGACTTAAGTGTGCTACTTTGTGTCAGGATTCCCTTTCCAGAGAAGTGGTGGGGAAGGAGCTACTGATTGATCTCCTCCAACTCATTTCCTGTGTTTAAATAGAAATATTGACATCTGTAGTCAGATTTCTCCTGAGATTTGGAAGGGGGTAAGCCTTAGCCTTGTATCGGAATCTAGGTCAGATTTAGGTTGTGCAGCATTAAAGTAAGAAACATGAAGAATTCAAATCAACGTCTGCTGGTAGAAAGAAGTGGGGAAATATTTGCTAAATATTATGGCTGCATGACAGTTCAGTGTCCAAGAGGGTTCCATAGTAATGGAAACAGGGACTGTCTCTGACATGAACTGATTGGCCTGCTCTTTGATCACCTCCTGCTGAAGGGGGAGCAGCCTTACCAGGCCACAGAAAATGACATTGCAGCCACTCCTGATGAGACCTGATAGACTAGGATCAAAAGGAAAGAGAGAAAGACCTCCCCTGTTAGTAGACTTGGAAGAATACGTGAAGAAAGGGGAGGGGAGGAAGGAGGGGTTTATGGGGGGATTTAAAGTGAATAAATTGTAATTAATAATAAAAAAAAACAAAAATAATCATGGTGGGATTTTAGAGTTAACTGTGTTTTAATATTTTTGAATGTATTTTTCAAAACTTCCCTGCATATACAATCATGAATTTGTCTAACAAGAGATTCTTGGGACATGGAGTTGCTGTTAATTGACATATAAATGTAAATATATTTTTTCAAAAATCTTTATATTGTAAAAATATATTTCTGATTTTCTGTACAGAAAATGTCATTACCTATTTATCATAGTTGCTGGAAAGAATATTTCAGTGAGGAATTATTTAGAACAGGTTGGCCTGTGGATATCTCTAAGGAACTATTTTGTTTGTTAGTTGACCCTGATCACTGTAGGTGCACCATTTGCAAGATTGAGCCATGCCTGTATAAGAATGAAGAAAGATAGCTGAATCCAAGCAAGCCAGCAGTATGGATTCATTTGATAACTTGAAATTGTAAGCCTAATGAATACCATTTCTCCCCAGATCGGCTTTTGACTGGGATGCTTTTTCACACCAGATCTTTCTTTCTTTCTTCTATCCTTACTTTGGGGATGATAATGTTAAATTCAATATTTGGATTTGAAACACTGTGTTGACATGATCTTAGTGAAGAGGGATGTGTGTGTTCTGTGTTGCTAATGGGGGAGATGCTGTGGTTTACATTGTGTTCATGAGCTTGCCTGGTTTTGTGAGATGTTACTTTGTGGAAAGGTAGTACTGCCCTCAGAGACTGTTGACATTAATGGACATTCCTTACAGTCTATTTATTAATGTAGAAAACAAGGCAAATTTTGGGCAATGGGAGATGACTCAGTCACGGAAGGACTTGCTTCAAAGCCATGAGACTTAAGTTTGAATTCTTAGCACCCACATAAGAAGCTGTGTGTGTTGATATGTGCCTTTAATTTCAGCAAGAGTAGAAGACATGGGATAGTCCTGGGGGCTTGCTGGTCAGTCTGTCCTGATAATCTGAAAGCTCTAGCATCAGAGAAAGAGAGATCCTATCTCAAATAGTAATATAGAAAGCAATAAAAGAAGATACTAGAAGTCAAACTTTGCCTCAAAAGTTACACCACACACACACATACACACGCACACACCAAGTGAGGGGAGACATGGCCTTAAGAAGCTGTGTATTCTACTGTGAATATGGTCTGACTAAAGATATGAGGGCTGTGTCTGAAGCTACAGATTGCATGTCAGGGCAAAAGCTTAGAGATTAAAAATAAATCTTTGATTAGAAATTGTGGATCCCATCTGTCTTTCTAAATGAGGATTGATCATCTTACCCCGTGTCTGCTCTCTTGATTATCATTTTTAGGTGTTTAGATTTTATTATGTTTATCATATCTTATAGTTCTATATAAGCGAGTATATACCTTGTTTGTCTTTCTTCTTCTGGGATATTTCACTCAGAAAGACAGATGGGATGTGCATTGAACGTATGACAGGAGGCTACTACAGAAGGCATCTGAAAGACTCTATTTAGCCGTGTTTCAAAGCAGACACTAAGACTCATAACCAAACCTATGGCAGAGTACAGGGAATCCTATGAAAGAAGGGGAGTTAGTATGATGGGGAAAGGATAGGAGCTCCACAAGGACCAAATATATCTGGGCACAGGGACTTTTCGGAGACTGACATTCAACCAAGGACCGTTTATGTATATAACCTAGAACCTCTGCTCTGATGTAGCCCTTGGTCGATCAGTAACCAATTGGTTTCCCATAGTAAGGAGAACAAGGACTATTTTCTAATAGGAACTCAGTGGCTGGCTCTTTGACCTCCCCACCCCCCAAGGGAGGAGCAGTCCTGTTAGGCCACAGAGGAGGGCTTTGCAGCCAGCCCTGAAGATACCTGGTAAAACAGTATCAGATGAATAGGGTGATGGTCCCCCCATCAGTGGACTTGGAAAGGGGAAGGGTGGAGAGGAGGGAGGGAGGGTGGAATTGGGAGGGAATGAGGGAGCAGGATACAGCTGGGATACAGAGTTAATAAATTGTAACTAATAAGAAAAAAATAAAAATTAAAAAAAAAATAAATTGTGGATCCTAGTAAAATATTTGGAAATCAGTAAAATATTTGGAAATCAGTAAAATCAGCTCTTACAGGCCTGAGCTGCCTATCCACAGTCTGCAGCAGGAGAGCGGGCCCAGCACTCATCTTTCTGAATCGTAGCTAAGTGAGGACTTGGGAAATAAAAGGGTTTAGGCTTAGGATTACTCACCATTACCATAGATGTAAAAACACTGTATGCATCTCTCAATGGCTACAGGGCTGGAGTAATTTCTACTCCAAGATTATAATCATGCTATTGCCTCAGAGGAAAGGAAAGCATTAGTCTTGATCCTCATGGGAGATAATTAGGTCATGAGGGCAGATTCTTCATTGGAGGTTAATGCAGTCTGGTGAAAGTGAGTGGCCTCCATGTTTAGCAGGTGACTGTGGGACCCTGACTTTCAGGATTTAACCAATTCACACTGCCCATCTTACTCTTCCACTTTCTACCTTGAGTAAAAAAAGTATGGGTGCTGATCTTGAACTTCTAAGCATACAGGATTATGGGTCAAATATATCCTCTTTTCTATTGAATTTACTTGGCTGCAAGTATTTTGTTATAGCCATAGAAACCACATTAACGTAAGCACTAACCCAATCATGATAACTGGATTACCTTCCAACAGTCTCATCTCCACATTGCTATCATGTCAGAATAAGTGTTTTGACACTTGATTCTGTATTGTACAGAATACAGAATTGGTCTACAAAGGAAAATGGCATGTTTTTAGAAGGATGTTTAGATAACTTGTTCAAAAGAGGGGCTTATACTAAGAAGACATTTCCACTGAGGTTGAAATAATGCTACAAAATGTAGGAAGAGAGATATGGTCAAAGAACACATTAAAATTACATTGCATAGTGCTGCTGTTTGGATTAATAATGTTGCCAGAGGCTGCACATGCATTAAAGACTTGGTTTTTGACCAAGTGCTATTGAGAGGTGGTGGAAGATATAATACAGAGAAGACAGAGTATAAAGGAAGGATGCTATACCATTGGAATGTGCCTATAAAAATATATTGGGAGCCAGACTCCCCGTGTCCTTCTTTGCCTTATATGACAGGAGTGCCTGACTTACAATGGCCTGAAAAGATGTGGTCAATAAGCCATGGACTATAAACCTCTCAAAATAAACTTGAAGTTTTTGATGTAGATTATGTTTGGTTTATTTTTTATGGTAATAGAAACTAGTTTGCAAAGATACTACTGAATAAATATTCAGTTCTTTTTTTTAAGTGTAAGGCACAAAAGTAGAACAGATTGAAAAAAATTATTGTAAGTAGGATTCAGCTTAAAACAATGAAACCATGTTCTTGGTGAAAAGACTGCTTAACAATAGAAGAGATTAGATGATGCAGCAACATCACCATGCCAACATTAAAATACCTTTGTAGGTTTTACACAGAAGGGGATTTCTGTAAGCAAGAAATCTGGGTTAGGTGATTGCCAAAGTTATAGAATTTGAGCCTGGATTTTCAATCACAGTTAGGGTTTCATTTAGAGAAAAAAAAAGCCTGCAAGTTTCTAGAGGGCACAGACATCTTCTGTTTGCTGGACAAGGTCTTAACACAGTGGATCAGAAATTTAGACAATGGCATTCAATGACTAGGATATTCTGAGCAGATGCCACAGAAATGCGGGGGTTTGGATGTAGTGGAGTGTATGGGAGAGAGAGGGATGCTACCATCCATCACTAACAGGAAACACAATCAATAGTTCAAGATCACTTGAGCACATATCTCCTGGTACACTCACCCCAGGCAGTTCATTTATACATTGAGTCACTTATTCATTGAATTAATATCAGTGCACCTAGGTATGGGATACTGTAAAGATGCACAATGAATGATGATGACTCCACAGCCAAAAGGCAAGTAACAGAAAAGGAAGAACACAGCACAATAAATATAGATAAAGGAGTAAAAATGGGGTGCTGTACTACATCAGTTTTGCTTTCTACAGAGATTACAGCAAAGAGATGAACCTTTTCTTGTGTGGTTGTTCTTATTCAAGAAGAAACAATGTACTTAGTACAGTGTTGAAGATGTTTAGGGTGGCCTGTAATTGTTCAGATTCTGCCCTTTTCTTGCTATTTGAATCCATATAAATACAGCCCCATACAACCAGAAGTGGTTGCCGTAGATGCTTATTTAGTAGTGTCACATAAGACACAGAAAATGGAATTTTGAAATGAAAATATATGAACTCAGTGGCTGGCTCTTGGTCACCTCCCCCTGAGAGGGAAACAGCCTTACCATTCCACAGAGGAAGACAATGCAGCCAGTCCTGATGAGACCTGATAGGCTAGGGTTAGAGGGAAGGGGAGGAGGACCTCCCCTATCAGTGGACTGGGGGAGGGTCATGGGAGGATAAGAGGAAGGAAAGAGGGATTGAGAGGGGAGGAGGGATAGAAAATGAATAAATTGTAATTAATAAAAATATGGGCGGTGCTGGAGAGATGGCTCAGAGATTAAGAATACTGTCTGCTCTTCCAAAGGTCCTGAGTTCAATTCCCAAAAACCACATGGTAGCTCATAGCTATCTATAATGAGCTCTGGTGCCCTCTTCTGGACTGCAGGCATACATGTATTCTATATGAATAATAAATAAATAAATAAATCTTAAAAAAATAAAATAAATTAATTTAAAAAAGAAAATATATATCCTGATCCAGAGAATATAACTGTGTAAGATAAAAGAGAATCATCAATTACAAAGTCACTTTTTTATGTGATGTACAGACTGTTACAAAACATCCTAAAATGCATTTTAGGGAAGAAATGGTTTATTTTCGCTCACATTTCCAGGTTATCAAATACCATTGTGTGAAACTTACCAAGGCAGGAATTTGAAACAGCAAATCATATCACACCTACTGAACAGAAAACAATGAATGTATGTGAGCCCATTTGTTCTCAGCCCCTCTGTACAGTTTATAGTTTGGGATCCCTTCTACCCCCAGTGAGTGAGTCCTCCTACCTCAGTTACACAATCAAGATAATTCCTACAGACAGGCTCCAAGGCTAGGTTAATCTAAAGGATCCTTCAGTGAGCCTCACTTCTCAAATGATTCTAGATATGGCAAATGAAAATTAAAAGCAACCTGCACACATGATTATACTGCAGTACGTGAGTTAAACGGAAGACCCAGTTTCCCCATCAGTGCTAAGAATGATGTCATGCTCATATCATTAAAGTGGAGCATGAGTAATGGCTTGTATAAATGGTTGAGTGCCATGTGTGGCACAGCAAATGATACCTAAGCATTAACTGTTTATTCTGCTCTCACTGCAAAGGCATCTGTTGCTCTCTTATTAGTTCCTCTGTTATTAGAGCAAGCATAAACACTCTTTTTATCCATTGATAGGTCTTTCTTTCTTGATTCTCGGGCTGAGATTCCTTTGTGCACTAGATGTGCATTGAAGTTGACTGAATAGACCTGGTGAGTCAATGAATAAGTTCTAAGTATAAGTACACCAGGGGTTATGTGCTCAGTGGAGTTTGCACACTAAGATTGTATTTTCTGTGGAGTGGTACTCTCCTTCTCTCTCAGATACTCTATTGCAGCCAATCCTCTCCCCTCTCTGTATTTCTGTTAAATCTATCTGAATTACCTTGAGATATTGGGGGATGTTGGGTGGTACTGCTTAAATTTCTTCTCTATAGTGTGAATGTTTTGTGTGTGGGGGGGATAATAAGAAGAGATCTATAACCTTTAGAGAATTGCAGCAGCAGCTTTCCTAATCTTCCTTCCAAATGCAGATTCAGAGTCATATATATCTTTGAAGTTGAAATGACAATTTTTTTTTTTTTTTTTTTTTTTTTTTTTTTTTTTTTTTACCAAACTCAAGGCGTGGTAAAGGACTGCCTCCTGGATACCTGGGTACCTGCCATTTGCAAAGTGACCTCTACTCACTTGGCAAGTGCCAGCTGCTTGTTGGAGTTGGAACAACTTAAGCCAGTTAGACATTTATCTCATTCTTGAGACCATATGGCAGCCCTGAGATCTTCTGGGTCCTTCAACTTGTCTGCTACCAACCTGTCAGAAGTGGAGCTGCAGACAGGGCAAGGGAGGCAGGCGAGGACACAGAAGGACCGATGTTGCACTTGACACTTAGTCTGACTCACACAATTAAGAAAGTTAACTAGCAGGGGAAGAACAAACCTGAAGAACAAGAAAATTTTTATTTTGTAAGAGCCTATGTATTTACTTTTTTACATAATCAGAAGGAAGTGATAAAGGACATTCCTGTTAGCCTTAGATGTATTTTGGTTAGAATCCCAAGGATGCAATCAAATAGATTTTGAATTCAGGAACTTTGCTTATCTTTAGCTGGTCTCAGTTTCCTTGTGTTTAAAGATACTGTGTGTGATGGTTAATCTTAATTGTTGCCTTAACAGAATTTAGAATAACAGTGGTAACACATGTCTGGATGTGTCCATAAGAATTTCCAGGAAGGTTTAAAAGAAAGGAAGAGTCACCCGAACAGTAGGCTTCTCCATTTCTATAGATGGGCCACTGATTTAATAAAAGGGAGAGGGTTAAACACCAATATTTCGTTTCTTTGTGCTTCCTTAGTATTTTTTGTTTGTTTTTGTCAGGTGTTTGATTACATTAGTAAGACAAATTACTAACACACTCTGTCTTTTTTAAATAGAGACTAAGAACACACACACTGCACACACACACACACACACACACACCTATTTATCAATGACTTTTCTTTCAGTGCTCAAAGTTTACCTAATTTCTCTTTATCTGTTCTACATTGAACATGAAAATAAATATCTTCCAAAACAATATAGGTTTCCAGATGTGTCACTACAGCATCACATTAAGTTAAGAGTGCATACTGGTCTTGCAATGGACCCAAGTTCAGTTCCTAGAATTCACATCAGGGTAACTGATAAATGCCTATAGCTGTAGAGGACCAAATGACCTCTCCTGGCTTCTGTAGGCACTGAACGTATGTGTTCATACCCACCTACACACGCACATACCTGTAATTAAAAAAAAAAAAAAAGTAAATCTTAAACAGTACATCGTGACTTTTCCATAATTTTAGGATTGTGACTACAGAGACAGGTAGATTTCTGTGAGTCTTAGGCCAGCCTGGTCTAACATAGGGAGTTTCAAATCAACTGAGCAAAGATGTATTGTGATTTTTAAACCATGAATTATAATCCACTGAGAACAAATGATGGTGGAAACTATAAATGAGATGCTTTGCATCAAATTGCCTTAGCATAAATAGGACCCTGCATTTTGTTCAAATAGGTAAATAAATCTACCATGATTCAAATATTTTCTAACAAAGGCTGTGACACTTGTAATTTATGTTCTTATGTTTCTTAATTATTATTATTATTTCATCATATTTGTTTATGTGCATGTGTGTATGCATATGTATACATGTGCATGCAATGTGGACTCCATATCATTCATCTGGTTAATCAAGTAGGCTAGGCTGGCTAGTCATCTTCAAGGACTTAATGGTTTTGGAGTCCCTAGAACGAAGCTGACAAGTGCCTTTCATCACACGCAGCATTTTTGGTTGGTGTAGATTTACTTTATTTTAAGTTACTTATTTGTGCATGCATCTGAGTGTGAACATGTGTGCACACACAGGTGGCCACAGAAGTCAAAGGTCCTGTATGTCGTTGGACCAGGTGGTGAGCTGCCATATCCGGGTACTGGAAACTGAATTCTGATTCTGTGTAAGAGATATGTTGTTAAGCACTGCACCATTCATCTAGCCCCAATGGCCAGCATATTGACCAGGAATATTTTGCAGCAGTGCTGGGGACTAAACTCAGGTCTCTGTGCTTGTGAGGCAGACACTTTCCCAGCTGAATCATCTCCACATTCCTTATACACATTCTTTTGTGTTTACCATATCACAGTGCTCTCTCTCTCTCTCTCTCTCTCTCTCTCTCTCTCGGCTGTAATGTAGATTCACGGGGCTGTCCCTGTGGGGATGTGCATACTAAGGAACAGAATGAATCAGGAATATGGAGGTCAGACAAGCCTCCACAGAATAGAGAGCCTGAAGTGGATCTCCACAGCTGCCTGTATGTTCAGAGTTAGGAAGGAGGACATTAAACTAAGTGACCTGAATAGAGTAACAGACTTTCACGAGGTAAATTTTTTGGCCCCCAAGTCCAATGTTAATGGTCACTTCAAGGTGGGGAAAGGTGAGGAAGTCAGGTCATAGGAAGGCCTACCATAGGCTCCACAAAAGGTGGGACCTAAGGAAATGCTACCAGGGCTCCAGTGATAATGTTTTGCCAGGTGTTTACAGCTCTCCAGAGACAGGTGGCATGACAACGAAAAGGGCCACTGTGATCTTACACGTGGACCTGGGAGGCTGAAGGTGACAAGTAAAGCACATGTGCAGAAAGCATCAAAGCTAAGAGAGTCACTTGGATGCTGCACATTGGAAAACATGATATTTCCAAATACACAACTAATTTACTTCAAGAAAATGCCCAAATCTGAATGCTTGGGGTTGGTGGGTGTCAGTTTTCCTCAGTCAAATATTCTGTTTTGCTTTAAAGGAAATGCAATTCAATCTTCACACTCCAGATACAAATATTAATTAAGAAAGAACCCAAAGAATCAATTAAACAATGAACAAAGTCACTATTATTTGTGGGCAAGCAAGAATGAGGACAATGGAATGTGCTGAGGGCATAGTTTCCAAAGGTTGGTTTCGTTCTTTCCCTCTCTCCTTTTCTCCCTCCTCTCTGCCTCTATTCCCTTTCCATCTCCCTCCTCCTGACTCCCTTCCCACATCTCTTCAAAGCAACTTCTCAAGTACATGTCACAATATTTTTACAGATTATATTAAATCACACCTTGCACAGAATTTTATGGCATCCAAGTGCTGCTATACAAAGACTTCAATGAGATTTGGGTATGTGTAAACATAGGAAGAGATGCAAATTTATGCATCAATGTGTGGGTACTTGTATGCATGTGTTTGTGAAGTCTGGATGTCAACCATAGTTGCTTCAGAGGAGCTGTCCATCCTGTTTTTTGTTTTTGTTTTTTCCTGAGACAAGTTTTCTCATTAGCCTGAAGCTCACCATGTAGAAGGCAAGACTAACTGGCCAGTAAACCTAGGGATTCTCCTGTCTCCATCTACTAGACACTAAAAATGAGTACACTTCATCTTGCCTGGCATTCTATGCGGATTCTAAAGGCTTAACTCAGGTCATCACTTGCAAGGCAAATTTGTTACCATGTGAACTAATCTTCCTACTTCCAAATATTGTGATATTTTAAATTTTGTATTGGTTAAAAACTATATTAAATTATTTAATATGCACATGCATATATATATAGATTAAGCAATATTTTATACACACAGCATATAACCATATATAAATGCATACAAAAATCTCTCTCTCTACACACACACACACACACACACACACACACACACACAGCTAGGATGGGCTGAGACTAACTCAGGTCTCTTGAGATTTAAACTATGTAGTGGCTTCTCCAGAGAAATTTCTTCTCCTACTTCAGTATGATTTCTTGCATTCACATCTTCCTTTTCTAATCTGACATGTCTGCTTTCCTTAGTCTCATGCAGTTCCGTACTCAAAAGATGGTTCCTTTAAACCTTTAGACCTTGGCAGCCCCAGAGTAGAATGTTCTCACCTGTTACCATGTAGCTATTGCTTGGCCAGCAGTCTTAGTGTGAAAGGCAGCAGGAGGAGTTCTTCCTAGGTGTAGTGCCAGCACCTGCTCCTCTATGTCTTACCCTCCTGCTGAAGCTTACTTTCCAGTGATCTCTTTCATCACAAGAATCCTTTGCCTCCTGGGTGATTAATTTTGACACAAAAATATGCTATGAAAATTATTTCCTACAAAATAAGCCGCACATAGAGAGCAACCCAACAGAATAACAAATCTGACCTAGCCTTTGCTGCCCGACTTAGACCTCTCCATTTTTTTCCACTACTACTCAGATGCTCTTTCCTTGCCTTTTCCTGGTCCTTCACAGTCTCCTTTAGCATCTTTGGTTCTGTGGTTCCTTTTGCTAACTGTGTCTCCTGTCCAGTATCTCCATGATTCAGAGGAGCTCTTTTCCTAGATTGCCTTATAAAAACCAACATGTTCAGTAGCATCAACATCTGCACATCATATGTGTTTGTATGAGTGTACATATATGTGTGCATGTCTGTAAAGACCATAGGTGACAAGTCTCTTATTGACTAACACTCAGTGAATTTGCTATGACAGCTGGTTAGCATGTACCCAGATCCGTCTTTCATTGGTTAAAGAGTGCTGGAACTACAAACATGTCTTATTATGCCCAGCTTTTCAAATGGATGCTGAGTGTCAAACTCAGGTCGTTATGCTTGTACAACTATCTTACAGATGAGACATCTTTCCAGCCTGGACCGTGCTCTCTTTCTATGCTTAAGAAAAGCCTAGTCTTGAAAAGAGGTTAAGAAACTTACTTGAGCACAGGCAATTATTCATTTTGAAGGTTTTCCAAACCAGGTGCAGGATTACAGACTTGAAAGGATGTGTGTGGCACTCTCCTTTGTTCTTCACTCTCACCTCTCTGCCTGTGAGTACTTGATACCACTTATCACAGCTTGACTTCAGGCTCTGAACATGGAGCATATTTCAAATGCATTTACCAATATCCCAACATAGAACCCACATAGAACCCCAGGGAAAGGGAAGCCAATAGGCCCCATCTATTCCAAATTAGCTCCTTTTTGCTACTGCAACACAATAGCCACAAGAGTCCCATATACTGCCCAGTGTAGACTGTTTTGCAGGACCTCATTTCAGTATAACCAAACTCTACATGAGATGCAGGAGAGAGACAAAGAAATGAGAAACAGACAACAGTCAGACAAGCAGACAGAGACAGAGAGACAGAGACAGAGAAAAGAAGGTAAAACAAAACAAAATACAAAGAAATAAAAATCAATTATTTTCTATCTTGTGGCATTTAAGTCCAGATAAGAAAAAATGAACAAGGAGATGGAGAATCTAATAAAATGTCTTGCTTAAAAGAAACTGTGTTCCTCCCACTTGGAAGAGGAGAGTGGGCTGTAAATGAAATATAATTCTATGTCCTTCTTCCCAGATCCATATTCAAATGTATCTCAGTGATCTGATGTTTAATGCAATGTTTAATCTTTTATTCATCTGACTCCCATCCCACAGTCTTCAATATGGTTAATTATTCTTCTATTCTTATCGAAGTGCCTAGTTTTGTCAGAAAAAAATGGATGCATATACACTTAACAAGTGGATTAACTCCTCATAATGCATATTCAGTCTTGGTTGCTTTGACATGTGATGCAAAGTATCACTGCCTTCCACTAGCCATCAGATGTGAATGGCCACAAAGGAGAACCTGCACATCACTGCTTTCTAAACCAGCCAGCAAACAGAGTGATGAGATGAAGCAAGAAAAAGATTTTGGTTGTTCCCACAGAAGAATGTCACCCTAGAGTCTCTTTCAATTCAAAAACCACATGCACAAGTATCCTCAAAGTATGATCAAAGGAGAACTGGCTGGATCCTTCCAGTGACAAGTCCTTTTACTGACTTGAATTAACACAGCTAAAATAAACCTTTTCTCCATGGAGTTTCTTTTTGTCAAGGTAGTTAGCCATACAAATCCATTTCTCCTTATTCCTTATGGTTTTAGGGATTTCCATTTCTCCTGTATTCTCTAAATGACTTCTCCCTTTATTTTATCCACTAAATAGGTTGGGAGCTCACCCTGGTAAGTGAATGCAAACAGTCTGACAGAAACGAAGCTATCTTAAAGAGGCACTGTGCCTCTCATTTCCTATAAGAGTCTTGAAACTGTGGACTATAAGAAATTAGAATTTCATGCTTAGGTGAAAGTAAAAGGCTGAAGATTGGTGCCAGCCAGGGGGGACTTGTATTCTAAGAAGTGATTTCACATACTTCTGACAACCTATTATTCTACTGCAGACAAAAATAAGTTAATGTGAGTAGGATCACACCTGGGGAATTCTTAGCTGTGCACTCTTCTTGTGCCTTTAACTGGCCTATTGAAGGCAGGTGGTTGACCCTGGTAACTCCTGTATTATGATATCTTAACTCTATTCCTTGAGGTACATGCATGTTCACAAGACCAGAAGGATAACCATCCACCATAGAATAATCTACAAAAAAAACACAATAGCCTAAAAGTTCTTTTTCATATCACTGGCCTACTTTCTGCTGGCTCCATGCACACTAAGGAAAGTTGTAAAAAAAAAAAAATACGTAAGTGTGCAGTAGCAGAGGAGGATGGGGGATCATGCTAGAAAAAACAAGCATTTGGGATTTTTTTTTTTTTTTTTTTTTTTTGGTAACTGAGGCCTATTGGCAAGATTTAGGAATGACAGGTAGCACCAAGGTTTGCATCTTCAGCTTTGTAATAAGTTAGTTGTTTCTTGTATGATTGAGAAAAAAAAAAAAAAGAAAATATTTTCCTAGTCCTTTTAGTGACAGAATGATTGATGTTCAGTTATTTCTTTTTAATGAGTTACATAAGTGACATGATATAAAAGCACAAAATGAGGTCCACCAATATTTTTTGAGGAATACTAGAAAAGTTAAAAACCATCTACAAAATCATAAGACTGAAAATGGGTACCTTTATGGCAATATGCCTGAAAGGGTGATTAAAAGTTTTATATGTTAGATATCCATTCAATACTTGAGTCTAATAAAATTCTGTAAACAGTAGAAAATTTACAATTTGGAAATCAACCATCATTGTAGAGAAAATCATGCCTCTGCATATTTATAAAGGTGACCCAAGTGTAACAGAAAAATAAGCTTCTGCATAAATCATACAAACATTTTCCAAAAGGGAGTATAGGGAGACAGGATAGATAGCAAGGTGTTAACTATTCAAATATGGTGTTTTAGAAAGAAAATACAGAAGAGAAGAAATGGGAAGGTGATACAACCTGTTGATGCATGGAAAGGATAAACTCACTGGAGTGAGTTCAGTGTGTGTTACTCTGTGATTTTTATATTAATAGCCATCTTAAGAAAGCCTACCTAATATCCAGTATATATAAAGAACTAAAGAAGCTGAAAAGCAGCAAAGCAAGTAATCCAATTAAAAAATGGGGAACAGAGCTAAACAGAGAATTATCTGTAGAGGAATATAGAATGGCAGAGAAACACTTAAAGAAATGCTCAACGTCATTAGCCATCAGGGAAATGCATATCAAAACGACCCTGAGATTTCAGCTTACACCCATCAGAATGACCAAGATGAAAAACTCAAGTGACCAACACATGCTGGAGAGGTTGTGGAGAAAGGGGAACCCTTCTCCATTGCTGGTGGGAATGTAAACTTGTACAGCCACTCTGGAAACCAATCTGGCGCTTTCTCAGACAACTAGGAATAGCGATTCCTCAAGATCCAGCCATATCACTCCTAGGCATATACCCAAAAGAGGCTCAAGTACACAAAAAGGACATTTGCTCAACCATGTTTGTAGCAGCTTTCTTTTGTAATAGCCAGAAGCTGGAAACAGCCCAGATGCCCCTCAACTGAAGAATGGATGCAGAAATTGTGGTACATCTATACAATAGAGTATTACTCTGCAATGAAAAATAAGGAAATCATGAAATTTGCAGGTAAATGGTGGGACCTGGAAAGGATCATCCTGAGTGAGCTGTCCCAGAAGCAGAAAGACACACACGGTATAGGCTCACTCATATAGACATAAAATATAGGATAAACCTACTAAAATCTCTACACCTAAAGAAAGTAATCAAGAGAGAGGACCTTGACTTACATGCTCAATCCCCAGCCCGAAAGGCAAAGAGGAAGGACGTCAGAAGAAGAAAACAGGAAACAAACTCGGAACCTGCCACAGAGGGCCTCTGAAAGGCTGTGCCCTGAAGACTATCAAAGCAGATGCTGAGACTTATGGCCAACTGTTGGGCAGTATGCATGGAATTTTACGTAAGAAGTGGAAAATATTAAGATCTGGAGAGGACAGGAACTCCACAAGGAGAGCAACAGAACCAGAAAATTTGAACACAGCAGTCTTCCCAGAGACTCATACTCCAACCAAGTACCATGCATGGAGATAACCTAGAACCCCTGCACAGATGTAGCCCACGGCAGTTGAGTGTCCAAGTGGGTTCCATAGTAATGGGAAGAGGGACTGCCTCTGACATAATCTGATTGGCCTGCTCTTTGATCACCTCCCCCTGAGGGGGGAGCAGCCTTACCAGGCCACAGTAGAGGACAATGCAACCACTTTTGATGAGAACTGATAGACTAAGATCAGAAAGGGGAGGAGGACCTCTCCTATCAGTGGACTTGGGGAAGGGCATGCATGCAGAAAGGAGAGGGAGGGTGGGATCGGGAGGGGAGGAGGAAGGTACTTATGGGGGGATACAAAATGAATAAAGTGTAATTAATAGAAAAATTAAAAAAAATTAGAGTTCATTATAAAAAGAATTGTGTAAATGCAACAAAATATATAGAAAATATATAGAAAAATGACAAGCCGTTTGAATTAATGCATATAAATTTAATGAAATATAAATAAAAGAATAGAGAGAAATTAAGATGAGCACAGGCAAGCAGGGCAAACAGCAGGCATGTTTGTGTTCGCTTCTCTATGCATTTATCTGTGGATATGACGTGACCAGATGCTTAAGAGTCCTGGTGCCTTGACTTCCATGCAGTATCGGGCTGTAACTTAGAGTCATGAACTAAAAGAAATCATTTTTCCACTAAGTTTTATATTGTCAAGGTATTTATCACAGCAACAGATATGAGACTGGGCCACAACCCTTACACCAGTCCTTACCTGGAGTAACCAGATAATAAATGTAGCTAAAAGGACCTTCCTTTACCGAACATCCAGGCAGTACCAGGGACTGTCTTGTTAGCTCAGAGCCTTATTTTCTTAGGAGAAAGTGAGAAGGTGAAACCAGGTATTAGGGACATGTGCAAAAGACAAGAGCAATCAACTATTGCTGAGACTAATAAAGATGTGAAAGGACCATGAAGACAGATGAACAACAGAGCAAAAGTGACTTCCACCATCTCTGCTCTGTGCTCAAAAAATTTAAATTGAGACATAAAGATATTTATCATTGGAACCTTTTAAGATCCAATTAGCATTTACTATATACAAAGATTTTTTTTTTTTTTTTTTTTTTTTTTACTGTGAAGAAATGTTTGCAACTGTAAAAGCTGAAAAGTAAAGGTCGCAGAATCCAAACAGGATGAAATGCTATAGGCTTAACAATTAGTTCAGGTGAGGGAAAAGGTGATCTTAATTGCCTTTGAAAAAAGTTAAAAGATGGCTAATCTTTTAAACTAGTTGTCTTTACAAATCTCTACAAATTGGTTGGATAAATAACTTAGACACCAAGCTCAAAGAATCCAAAGCTGCTTTAATGGAAGCAGCTTTCTAATGCATTTTGACAGCCTCCTTGGAAATTAAGACTGAGATTATATTACAAAGAAGTTAAGCCCACATTGAAATTTATTCACACAACCCTGTCATCTCTTCCAGAGTACCCAGCTTTGGCTCTGAGTAATTTGTTTGGGTATGTTTCCTAAATGTGCCATTTAAATAAATCTTACTGGTGATTTGCATTTTGTCATTGTTTGCCAAAAAAAAGGGGGTGTGATGAAAGATGAAAAAGAGGAAGACAGAGAAAGGGAAACTGCAATAAAAAGGTTCAGTAAGTTTGCATTGGCAATATGGGTTTCTGGGTAACTGGGAAATCAAGAGGAAGCAATTTGGCTTCAATGTGCATCAAAGCTCTGGAATTTATCCTGTTTTGTGTCAACAATTCATTCCACTGGGGATGTGCTACAGAACACTCCTAAATTTGTGCAGCTATTATATTTGCTGATTGATGTTTCTCCATGCATTGCTTTATCTTTTGTTACTTTTATGTTCTGTAATAAGTATTGTAAGAAAGGAAAGACACCATTAAGTGATTACAGATTGTGGTAGATTCGAATTGTACAGACTTACTACGGTCTATTGTATAATAATGGACATGTAGAGTTCTGTGTAACATAGTCCGCAGTGTCTTCAGACAGCATAATTCCCAGTGATTTGCAAAAGATGGTCAGCCAAGTTGTTATTCTCTATAACTGTTGGATCAGAAGGAAAGTGAATTTCATAATCCTCCTCAACCAGGCAAAGCATTAATGTAGGGAAATGGAAGCTAGGGGGATGCCTGGAGATAATGAGAAAAATTACAGTGTATAAATGTTATATAGTGGTCATTACATTCTTTTATGTGTCCAAGTGAGTCAAAGCACCTAGATTGCATAGTGCCCATGTGGAAGTGAGCTCGTCAAGTGAGCTAGCCCATGAGCTTCCTCACCTCACTGTGGGAACACTGGGAGCACAGACGTATACTAGCATACCTCAATTTTACATTGGTTCTAGGAATTTGAGCTCAGGCTCTCTTTCCACTGAGCTATTTCCCTAATCCTGATTATTATATTTTAATCTGTTCAGAGTTCATCAGCTGCTGCTATGTTTGTCTCTGCCTCACCTACTGCCTGACACATGCTTGGTTATTTGACTGTGTTTTGCCATATTTTGAAGCAGACCTGAGCATCTTAATCTGGAGTGCATACATCTCCTTCATTCTGGAAGCCAGTGCAGTAGGGACAATGTGCAGTTCCCTCATCCCAGCTGAGGAATCTGAACACATCCCTAAGGGTACACATCCCTTTGTCTCAGGCTTTACTCCATTGAACAAAGATTTGGTGGTATTTAGGTTTACCAAAATATTATGTTTTATCTTTTACAAAACCTATATGTGATTTCTTCCTGTGTAAGATTTAAAAATACTGTCAGCTTCAAGTTGTCAACAGTTCCAGGGTACACTGGAGTTGAATAGCTTTGTTATACTATAAACTGGGTAAAGGACATATTTTATACATTTATAGTTCCTAATTTTAGTGCCATTTTGTGCTTTCTGTATTCATTTAATAAAACTTGAAAAGACATAAATAATTCATTGCAGCACTAGAATCGCAAGCACAGCTCCTGGCAGCGTGGCTTGGATTCCTATGGATGCAGGGATCCCATCTTGAGGCTATCCTGACTCAAGAGAAAGGAGAAATGGATACTGAACATGCAGAATGTTTTCTGGATGCAGGAGACTAGCATCACATGAGTTTTCCTGCCATCTTTATAATATTCCTCTGGACTTTCCAGGTCTGTTGCTTTGATTTAACAGAGAAGGAAACCAAAAGGCACCGAGAATTTCCTTGACTGGATTCACTGGAGAAGAGTACAGTCATCTGGTTGGCCTTTATTCTTAATCTTGATGCCACCCCTCAGGATGCACGGCCATGTTCAGTTTTCCATCAGTGTGTCATGATTTCATGCAGCATCTTTTACTTACTACGTATATTGAACTTTGTAAGATATCTTATAAAGTATCCTGTATTTTATCTTCTGTGAAATGCTGGAAAGATTCTGCTGAAAATATTGTTTATGCCACAGACTGGTAATAGAATAATTGAAACAACGATATCCTCAGATGACACACAGGAATGAACAGAGGTTGAAGAGAGAGTGATGGGGTAGACTAAGGTCAAACATTAAGAAAATATTAATCCATGGCACTGTGGAAAAATGTGATGCCTATTGGTGGGAAGAGTGTATATGAGTGTTTGTGTGTGTGTGTGTGTGTGTGTGTGTGTGTGTGCATGTGTGTGTGTGTGTGTGTAATTTGATGTTAATTCTGGCTTTAAAGCAACTAATTCTTTCATAATGAAGGCCACATCAGCATACATATAACTAAACACAAAATAGAGAAACATTTTAAAATAATGGTAGGATTAGATAGTATGAAGTGCATCAGGCCAGAGGAAAAAGAAGCCTCCTGGGAATAAAAAAATGTCAAGCAAGAAGGATGGATACTTTCACAGGAAGATAAATCTGGGATCACATCCCAGCTGCACTGTGGACATTTTGCACAACATCTAGATCTTAGTTTCCTTATTTCTAAAAGACTCATAAATAAGAAATGATGTGAAAAGACTGATGTGTCTTTTCCCCGAGGTGTTCTCTGAATCCAGTAAATAGCCATTTCCTTCACTTGCCTAAATAATTAAGAACTCTTTAATTAAGGAGTCAGTATTTGACATGTGTGTGGAGAATAATTTCAGTTTAACTAAGCTCATGGAACTAGTAATTAAGACAGTAAACATTTATAAATATCATCCATTACACTAGAATTTCATACTGTATGAACAAACTATTCTAAGGAGCATGTAAGCATTATATGGCCAATGTACCTAACATATTATTTGGATTAATATTAGCATTATTATTAATATTTGTTTTAACCATCATGCACACATAAACACTCATTTACACACACATTTGTGTCTCTGTGTATATGTGTGTATGTCTGTGTATCTCTGTATGTATATATGTATACATATATATCCATGTGTATATGTATGTATTATGTATATATATGTACATATATAAATATATATATGCATGCATGTGCACGTATGTGTATTTCCAGTGTTATGTTGCACATTAACTTTTGGTTGTAATTCCCATGAAGAGAAAAGTTCTGTCCAGATACATATTGTAAGGAGAAGTCTGTTTAGCAAAGTTAAGCAAGACAAAAATTTGACAGAGAAATAGTGTGAACCTCAAGGTAGAAAGCAATCTAGTGGGTACTGTGCTTTAAAGATTTAAAGACACTTTGTTAATATTTGTGAGGTGCACATATTCTTGTGGTAAGGTGATCCTTTTCACCATGAAAATCATGGTAGACTAGATCTTCCTTGTAAGGTAGTTCTTTCCACGATTCTCACAAAATGGTGAAGATTGTCAAGTTCATGGCTGAGCAATCCAGGAGGAGCAAGCCAGTAAGCAGCATTTGTCTGTGGCCTCACCTTTACTTCCTGCCTTGAGTTACTTTTCCTACTTCCTTTCATGATGGAGTATAAATTGTAAATTTAAATAAGTCTTTTCCTCCAAAAGTTGCCTTTTGTCAGTATTTCATAACACCCATAAAAAAATAAACCAGAACATCTGGAATCCCTATCCTGAGGAGTTGGAGACAGTGACTCACTGCCTAGCCAGCCTAGTGACCTCTGTATGTTCCAGTTCATCGAGAGATCTTGTCTTAAAAAATAAGGAGTAAAGTGAGTGAAGAAAATATTCAGCCCTGTCTTCTGGTCTTTATTGGCATTATGCACACACATACTTGTACACATTTGCACACACACACATATACATGGAAGCACAGATGCATGCATGTATGCACACATACATACATGCACCCATATACCTCCAAAAAGCAAAACAAAAACAAAAGCAAAAGAGGAGAAACAGGATGCCATCTGCCACCCTCAGGGACTTGGGAACTCAGAACACCTGTTAGTTGCTGGCAGACTATCTTATCTAAGAAATGAGGTTATGTGTAGAATTATCACTCAGAATTGTGTTTTAAAGCTAGGAAAAGATGTGAAGCTTGGACAGAACCTGAGTGTCTCTCACCTTCCATGCAGTTTGGTGCAACACATTTAGCCAGTGTTAATCTTCTGCATTGTATCCGTTACCTCCTGATCTCCCTGGAGAGGGGCAGCAGAGGGCATGATTAACACCAGTGATGGAAGCACTGTTACAGGCAATTGGAAAAGTCTGATCAATTCTCAATTCCAGGGCATCCTTTTCATCTTGTTTTTGTTATTGTTTTAGTCTTCTTAAATTTTAACAACTATAACTTTTTAAATGAATGAATTTATTATAATCTATTCACTTTGTACCCCAGAAGTAGCCCCTTCTTTTATCTCCTCCCAGTCCCCTCCACCCTCCCTCTTCTTCCCCTATGCCCCTTCCCTACTCCACTGATAGCAGAGGACCTAATCCTCTTCTATCTGACCCTAGTCTATCAGGTCTCATCAGGGCTGGCTGCATCATCTTCCTCTGTAGCCTGGCAAGGCTGCACCCCTCCCCCCCGGGAATGTTATCAAAGAGCCAGCCGTTGAGTTCATGTCAGAGACAGCCTCTTCCCCAGTTCTAGGGAACCTACTTGGAAACTGAGCAGCCTATGGACTTCCTTTGAACAGGAGGTCTAGGTCCTCTTCAGGCATGGTCCTTGGTTGGAGTACCTGTCTCTGCAGCCCATGTTTTCTGGCTCTATTGGTCTCCTGTGGAGTTTCTGTCCTCTCCAGATCTTTCTATCTCCCTCTTCTTCCATAAGTTTCCTGTACTCTGCCCAAAGTTTAGCTATGAGTCTTAGTATCTCCTTATATCATGATGAGTAGAGTGTTTCAAAGGACCCCCGTGGAAGGCTCCTGTCCTATTCCTTGTCTTCTTCTACTTCCAATGTCTATCCTGTTTGCCCTTCTGAGTGAGGTTTCAGCCCCTTCCCTAGGGTCCTCCTTGTTGTTTAGCTTCTTTAGGACTATAGATTTTAGTACACTTTTTTTTTAAAATAACAAATGAAATTCAGGATAAAATATAAGACAATTTTCCACTTAGCCCCCAAAATTGCTAATTTAAAAATAGCTTGCTATTTTCAACTCAATGTCAGATTCTTATTGTCAGTTGTATCCTACTGATATTGAATAGCTACATGCGGATGCTCTAAAAAGACATAAATATTAACAAATAATCTTTTACTTTCTTAGTTGAGTAAATTCACAGTATCTTCTAATAACTGTAGAAACAGTGGGGGCCATGTAGCACATATGTGTCACTGAAATCACAGTCCTGGGAATTTTGCTTCAGTTTATGTGGACTCCAGACTAATGATAGAGAATCCAGTTTCTGCTGATGATCAGAAGTTAGCACTGGGCATCTTGAAGTCTTTTAATATTGCAACCATTTTCCTAGGACATTTTGGAGTTGCAATGTTGAAGGTTCTTGGGCATTTAGGGTCCTGGATAGGCTCTTTTGTAGCCCAGGTTGACCTCAAATTCATTACATAGACAAGGATGAGCCTGACTTTCTCATCCTCCTGTGTCCATTTCCTTAGTGCTGGTATTATAGAGGTGTGCCACCATGCCCATTTTTTCAGTGCTATGGTTAAACCCAAAGCTTCATAAGTCTCCCATATGAGCTACATTCTCAACCACCATGTGTAGAGACAATGGTATATGGCACTTCATTGATAAAAGAGGCCAAGTACATTTTGTGCCATTGAGTTTATATAGTGACTTTCTTTGTGTTTAGATTACAAAGTTATCCAGTGTACACTGATCATTCTAAAGATCTATTACCATAATTACTGTAGACTCGGTAGACTAAAAAGCCAGAAATTTATTTCTCATAGATTAATTGTTTTCTTCCTGAACCTATCATGTGCTGAGGACCTACTTCCTGATCTGTAGGTAGCTTTCCACTTCTGGTTCCTCATATGGTAGTGACAGAAACAGAAGTGAAAAAATTAGTGAAGGAGGAAAACAGAGGAAAGGAGAGAGGAAGGTATCTCTCTTTAATCTTGGAAAACACTAGTACCAGATTTGTAGGCATCATATCCTGGAGCTGGCAGTCATAATAAGATAGCAGTGGTGAAATGTAGAGAAAGATTATTCCATGTGGCCACACATAGGGGTCAAAAGGCCTCCCCATTTCTCAAATCCAACAGGTCTTCTATTAAGACTGAAATAGAAGGCAAGATGTGAGAATAACTGTGAAGCTCTGGTCAGGGTGTGGTCCTGATCATTGCTAGTTCACTTCAAGTACTTCCTGCAAAGGTTTGACAAGTCATCATTGTGTGGCTTCTCATGCTGGGAGACAAATTCTTCCTTGGGCTGCTACCAGGCCTTTACTTCCCCTCACTATGAATGTCTGAGGAAATTCTAACTTCTCAGGGTCCATCGTTTCAACCACAGTAAAAAAAATAATTCAAACACAATGGGTGAACCTTCAAAAACAAACTCAACAAATATCATGACACTGGGTGATACATATTAAATGTATTAACTTTCAGAGACACACAAACATCCTATGTTCAACTTTCCCCACACCATGTTTTTATTCCAGAAGGTAAATAGGTAATAGTATTTGGTATGCTCATCATTTCTACCTTCTCCATCCTCCTTGTCGTCATTGTCTTTCTCCTACTTTTC
Source organism: Meriones unguiculatus (assembly GCF_030254825.1). Lineage (NCBI taxonomy): Eukaryota > Metazoa > Chordata > Mammalia > Rodentia > Muridae > Meriones > Meriones unguiculatus. The sequence continues at coordinate 58,471,539 of NC_083365.1, read as the reverse complement.
TGCCTGAGGTAGGGGTTTTCTATTTTTTATTTATTTTTTAATATTTTTTAAAAATAATTTTATACATTCACTTGTATCCCAGCTGTAGCCCTCTCCCTCTTTCCCTCCCAATCCTCCCCTCCCTCCCTCATCTCCTCCCTGCCCCCTTCCAAGTCCACTGAGAGGGGGTGTCCTCCTCTCCTTCCATCTGGCTCTAGCTTATCAGGTATTTCAGGATGGTTGCAATGTCCTTATCTGTAGCATAGCAAGGCTGCTCCTCCCTCAGTGGGGAGGGGAAGCTCATGAGTTCATGTCAGAAACAATTCCTTTCCTCCTTACTAGGGAACCTACTTGGATACTGAGCTACCATGGGCTATGTTTGAGCAGGGCCCTCTTGGCTTCCTTTGGTCTGTGAATTGCAGCATTGTTATCCTGTACTTTATGGCTAATACGACTTATAAGTGAATACAAACATGTGTCTCTCTGGGTGTCCGTTACTTTATTCAGTCTAATATTTCCTAGTTCCATCCATTTTCCTGCAAATTGCATGATGTCTTTTTCTTTTAATAGCTGAGTAGTATTCCATTGTGTAAACATATCACAATTTTTTTTTATCAGTCTCTGGTTGAGGGACATCTAGGTTGTTTCCAGTGTGTGGCTACTATGAATAAAGCTGCTGTGAATGTAATTGAGCAAGTGCCCTCCACAAGAAATCTTTACCTTTTCTCAATAATGCAAAAATAGATATTGCAAAAGATTTTGAGAGACAATATGAAAGCCCTGAGGTTATACATGGAAACAAAAGTCATTGGTAATATTCAGTAGCACTTCCCCTTCAAAGTCCTTTGGCTTCCTACTTTGTTATGACATCAACAACTACAGGAGTACCCAAGCCAAAATAAAATTAAAAAAAAAAGTGACAAGTAAACTAGAATCTTTGTGGAAATATCGGTAAAACAGCAAAAGCTCTCTTTACATGTATGTGTAGTTCAAAAAGAAAATTAGCACTGTTATATTCATTACCCCTACAGCGCAAAGGCTTGCATTTCTTTCAGCAATTAGAAAGATACTCCTTTTTCTCCTCCTCCTCCCTCCTCTTATCTCTCTCTCTTTCTCATAATATTGGCTAGATATTTATGAGTATACATGCACAAGTATGTGTATGCATGTGTTATGGGATCCTACCAGATATGATCACTCTGAAACAGTTTATAGGCCACTGTGTTTGTGAATCTTTGTTCCAGATGGTCAGGACTAAACCCAGGTATTCAGGACCTAAGTGTAGCCCAGAGCAATTAGAGAAAGGGGCTTTTAAAGGCAAAAGAACCTATCCTGGAATCTCTGTCTGCAGCTACATGTAAGGAGGAGGTGGCAGAGGAGTTGTTACACGTTTCGCAAGCAGGGAGTTTAACAGAAGCTAGAATAATCTAGCTGGGACGTTTTGTCCTCAGGTTCCTAGAATAGAGTTGGGTAATTTTCCATGGGATTCTCCATCATAGAGATCAACTATTAGTTAAACTTGAAATGATAATCAGGAAGAATAGAAGATGGAGGAACATCTGCACTGTCTTACTCTGTCACACATGCAGAGGCCAGAGGTACTTATCAGCTGTTTATCAGTGAACCTATACCTCACTACCTCACCTGGGCTAGCTGGCTAGTAAGCCCTAGAGAGCCTCTGGGTTTTGGCCCCAGCATAGAATATATGTGTATCTGCACCCAACTTTTTATGTATGTCTTGGGGATGGAATTCAGGTCCTCATGCTTGCACAGCAAGCATTACTGGATGAGACATCTCCCCAGCACCATATGTGCTCTTGGCTGCAGTCGAAAGCAGGTCGCCAGGTATTTAACTTGGGTTTCATTTACTTGGAGCCAGACCTCAAAGTTTGCAGCAAACAGCAAGGGGTTTGGTCTCAGTTTACTAAATTACTCCCTTTAGTGTGAAAAATCTTTCTGCCTACCTTTCTTTTTCTTTTCTGCTCTCACTCCCATTGTATTCCAAGAACCCCTTTCAAAACTGCAAATATTGTTTTTTTCCCTATGGGGCAATCACTGCCTGAACAATTTTTAATTTCCAGATCCACCTGCCCAATAATGTCCAGTAAGAGATGAAAGAAAAATATGTGCAGGAGAGAGGAGATTTTGATATAATGTGATTCTGCCAAAGGCTGATATCAAAGTTACACAGCCTCTACTGAGATCCAAATCTCAGGACAGTGAAATAAAAAAGACACATACAAACTGCTTTTATGCTACTTTTCCATGGAGCCTGTCATCTCCTCTAAAATTATCAGTTGTGGAAATAGGTGATCTTCGAAGGAGACTGCTTACCTGATTGAGACGCTGGAGTTTATCTACTGGTACAGACACTTGTATCTGGGGATAAGCCTGAAAAGTTCTGAAAGATGATACTATAAAATATAGCCACAGCAACTTTCTGGTCATCATTTGGTCCTCATGAAACCAGCACCAAGCAGAACCTGCCCCTGGTTAATTGCAATTGTAAAAGACTGTGAGGCTGGGGGAGTTACCAAGCTGACCATCAGCATCAGATAAGCTATCAAAGAAGTAACAGCAAGTACCACTCTCCACCACCTTATAATTCTTTCCTCACCCCTCCTGATAGGCTGATGGCATGGAGCTGTGGACTCCTTCATGCTGATACTTCATGTGCTCCTCTGTCACCCTTTAGTCTGAAAATGAAGAGCCCTAAGTTCAGCTGTGGTAGTCAGCTTAGTCAACTTTCAGTTGCAATGACTTTCCAGTGGCCCTTAAGTAAGAGTGTGCCTTAGAATTCCTTGAGTTCCCATTGGTAGCAGTGAGCAAGACATTCAGATACCACATACATATAACTGGGACATTATACTCTGGAGGCAGAAGGATTGAGATTCTGAGGCCAAACAGGCAAAATAGTAAGACTTTCTTTCCAAAACACTAACAAAATATTTGAAATTCAGTAAATGAATTCCCACATTGTGACAGTATGTTGGATTAAACAGGTCTTGTGCTGTCTTTGTGTGTGTGTGTGTGTGTGTGTGTTTCTGTGCGTTTGAATGTGTGTGTGTGTGTATGAGTATATGTGTGTGTGTATGTGAAGTATACGAATGTATGTGGTTTATGTGTACATTTGTGTATGGATGAGTGTGCTGTACATATACAGAGTCCAGATGATATGCTCATGTGTTCTCTTCTATCATTCTCTGCCTTGGTCCTCTGAGGTAGGCCCTTTTGCTGAACTATAAGCTTGCGGATTTTAACTAGGCTGATAGCCAGCCAGTCTCAGCAACTCTCTGGTATCTTCCTCCTTTAGTAGTGGCATTATGTGCATAAATGGGACCACACCAAGCTCATAATGTGGGTGCTGAGACACAAATAATGGTCTTCACGCTTGTGCAGAAAATACTCATTTTTAAATGAGATTCCAATTTTAGTTTTGAAATTAAAATATAATTACATTATTTCTTTTTTCCCTTTCAACCCTCCAATATATCCTATATTTTCCCCATTTCTCTTTCTCAAATTAACAACCTCTTTTCTATAAATTGTTCATTTTATAAATTTGTTCATACATGTGTGTATTTGTGTATTGTATACAATGTATACATACACACTTCTGTATGTGTTCTTATGTGTGTATGTGTGTGTGTGTGTTTGTATTAAACCTCTCCAGTCTGTACAGTGTTCACTGAATGTAGTTGATTTCGGGGCTGACCATTTGATAGTGGATACCAACTGAGGGGCACTTCCCTGCAGAAGACTCTTTCTCCTGCTCTCAGCATTCCTTAGTTGCCTCTAGTTCCTTGCCTAGGGTTGAAACCTCATGAACTGTCCCATTCCATGTTAACAGGTCTGTTGGTGTTGTCCTTGTTTGTTTCTTATTTAGCCATGTAGGTGAGCCTCCGTGGTTGTAACTTCCCTGACATTCTTAGCAGACTCAATTTCACAGGAAACTTTCTGTTCCTCTGACTCTTACACTCTTTGCTCCATCTCTTCCATGATGACCTCTGAGCCTTGGGTGCTGGAGTCTTTTTGTAGATGTATCATTTGGGCCTGGGTGTTCTGTAGTTATTTGTTCTCTAATTTAATCAGTTGTGGTCTTCTGTGATGGGTTCTCTGTCCCTTTCAAGGAATTTTTTATTTGATGAGAGGTGAGGACTTCAATTATCCATGTGTACAAGAATAAATACTTAGAATAGAGTTAGGAAAGATCATGCTGGTGGTTTTATGTTTTCCACCAAGATCCCTGACCACACCAGCCCTGGGTACTGAGCAAGGCAACAAATGCTCCTAACCACTGAACCATATCTTCAGACAATGTGAAAATTTTTTTTTTCAAATAAAGAGAAAAATGAAGTACATATATAGCTAGACTGTGATGGTTCATTCTTATTAAAACTGAAACTTACATAGGTATAGAGTGTGGCCTACAAAACAAGCATGGATCTTGGAATGCAATTCCATTTCAGACTAATTTCTAACTACTAGGTGAATAGATGATTTGAAGATTTATTTCTCTGTTTTTCCTTTCCGGTATTAGTATTTTTAATTTAGTTTTTTAAAAAGCTTTTTAAAATTATGCTGATAACATTATATGCTTAGTGTAATAACTGTCCTCAAATAATGTTGACAATTATTTCAGTACAACATCTCTCCTTCCAGGAGAGGATTGCCAGTTATCTTACAGCTCACAGTGAATATAGATGTGTTGGAAACTGGAACTTTATGTTATTATTAATATTTAAATCTTTGGGTGTCATCCTTGCAACTTATTTTATTTATAAAATTTAGGTGAGCACAACGATAGGGAGAGAAACATCCTAAAAAATAGTGTTTGGTACTTAAACAACAACAACAACAACAACAAAACCCTGTAAGACCTGAGAGGACTTGTCACCCAAATTGGATCAGTACCAGAGAAACTAGGGTCTTCATGGTTTTGTTCGTTTTGTTTTGCCTTGTTTTTTTGTTGCTATTGTTGTCATTCCCCAAATGCCTGAGTGGAGAAGCCTGCATATTTCTGTTTACATGGTTTGGTACTCTAGAGCTCACTGAACTTTCTTCTCTCTTCAGACATTTGCAGGAAACATGAACGCTGACAGTGTGGTTCACCACAAGCTGCTGCACTCTGTGAAAGCCCGCTTTGTTCGCTTTGTGCCCCTGGAGTGGAGTCCAAATGGAAAGATTGGCATGAGAGTGGAGGTCTACGGATGCTCCTACAGTAAGTACCCACATGTACCAAGTCACAGAGCTGTGTGGGTGAATGTCGTTGCCTACGGAATGCCAGATTATTTATATTGAGAATTACAATTTGTGTGTGTGTGTGTATGTGTGTGTGTGTGTGTGTGTGTATGCAAAAGGTAGCCAGTTAGCAACCTCCAATATTCCTGAAGAACATGGTCCATCATTTGACTCAGGAATTTTTCCCTTGGTCTGGGAATTTCCAGCTGAACCTATGCTAGCTGAGCAGTGACCCACAGAGGTCTTATCATTTCCGTTTTCCCACTGCTGGGACTACAGGTGTGTACTATAATATCCAACTTTATTTGGGCTCTGGGAATAAAATTCAGGTCTTCATGGTTGCAAAGCAAGCACATTAGAAGCATAGCTATTTCCCCAGCTTGTAGTTATCTCATTTTATTCTTAACTTTGTGTGTGTGTGTGTGTGTGTGTGTACCTCAGCTGAAAAGTAGAAAGTTTCTTATACTCTGTAGAGTTCTCTATAGGGATGAGGCAATAATGAAATAAAACATCAACAAAAGTTCAAAGCTAAGACCCCTTGGGTCTTAGAAAACCATTTGCCACTTGCAATCTGAAATAGCTACACTCAGCTTTTTCCTGGAAGTGTTGTGAAATATTGTCATGCTCTTCTTCTACTCAAGACCCATGAAAGGAGCATTTGTTTCATTCTTCACTCTGAAAGAAGAGGAGGTTTCTACCCAGGGTAACTCATAGTATTCTCTTCTTCTGCAGTCATGGTATCAGTGTGTTATCCTGAGAGTTGTTGATAGTGAATTTGAAATAGGGATCCATCTTGAAGTAAAGGAGGCTATAAACATGGGCAGAACTGATAAGAGTTCTAGAACACTGGTTCTCAACCTTCTTAATGTTGCAATGCTTAATTCAGTTCCTCTTATTGTGGTGACTTTCAACCATTAAATTATTTTCATTGTTACTTAATAAATGTAATTTTGCTACTGATATGAACTATAATGTAAATATCTGATATGCATATCTGATATGACCTCTGTAAAAGGACCCTTGTACTTGCCCCTCAAAAAGATCACTGCCCAGAGTTTGAGAGCCACTATTCTGGAGGAAGGAGTCATGTAAAAGGCCTGATACTCTAATTCTCTCTTGTAGGCAAGGTGCTGAATCTGCAAACTGGGTCATTATGGATTAACTTTCTTCTTTTAAATAGTGACATTCTCCTGCTGATGTTATAACAATATCCAATAACACTTAAGTGGTGAACACACTCAATCGGCATGCTTTTTATGAAACATAGTTATCTTAGCTCCGTTTCCTATTGCTGGGACAAAATTTCTTGCATGTTAAGGGAGAAAAATGTTAATTATATCAGCTCACAATCTCAGGCTACCGTACATCACTGCCGGGCAGTCAATGTGGCAGAAAGTTGAAGGGGCTAGTCACATCACACTCACAGTTAAGAGCAGAGAGTGATGATACATTGCACACATGATAGTGCTCAACTGGTTTCATCCCTCCCCTCAATCCAGATCATCCTGCTCAGACAATGTTGTCATGCAGAGTGGGTGTGTCCTCCCACAGACAGGCCTACAGCCCAACTTAATCTAGACAATCAATATCTGGGACTCCCTTCACAGATGACTTTTTGCTTTCATGTTGGCAATTAAAATGATCACAACAGTTCAATGAATTACTGTTTGGGGACATAGAAAGACCTCACTTGTGACATACTAGTGTTGTTCATCAAAGCTGGGTCAAAACAGCTCATGCCTCAGAAAACTTTGAAGTGCTTCCTGTGAATGCACTTGCTTCTACAATGAGATATGCACTGAATTAAGATTTCTGGGAATAAGTCCTCTACTCAGATGTAGCAAATGGGCAGCTCAGTATCCATGTGGGTCACCTAGTAAGGGGACTAGGGGCTGTCTTTGACATGCACTCTTTTGTCTGCTCTTTGATAATTTTCTCTGGCGAGGTGGCCTTTCCAGGTCTCAGAGGAAGTGGATGCAAAGTAGTCCTGAAGAGACATGATAGATTGGAGTCAGTTGGTAAGGGAGGAGGGCTTGTCGTTTTTGAGGTTTAGGGAAAAAGGAATAGGGAGGAAAGGGAAAGAAGTTGTGACTAGGAGGAGAAGAGAGATATAAAGTGAATAATTAATAAAAAATATCAAAAAAGATTTCTGGGAATGAAAACACAAAATATTAAATATTAATGATTCCTACATAAACTATAGGCTAATGTGTATCTGTCAGAGAAATGGAGTCCTGAAGGGAAGAGATTAACAGGGGAAATGACTGTATTTATCATGAGAAGACATTTTTAGAAAGAGTATGATTTATGAGGGAAGCATGACAGCCTATCCAAAAAAAGAACTTTGCTGCCTGTGAGTCTGGGGCCTTCAATTCTCTCTGTACCTGATCCCTTAATGAGGACCTTTTGTCTCTCCTAGGATGCTTCTGTGGTTCTCGTTTATATTTACTTACTTATTATCTAAGAAACCTCATAATGGAAAAATACTGATAAAGCTTATTTATGTTTTTCTAATGCCATCCCTTTGTACCTAATAATTTCATTTACATTTTAGTATGCGCACACACACAGACATACAATGGTGTACATGTGGATATTAGAGGACAACTTGTCAGGAGTCTGTTTCCTCATTTTACCGTGTGGATCCTGAGGACTGAGCTCAGTTCGTAAATCTTGGCAGCAGGAATGTTTACCCACTGAGGGGTTATTTGCCAGAGGACTTTTATTAGTCTTTCAAGTGTCTCCATACTTTAACTTTTACCCAGCATGCTATTTCTCATTATTTTTATACCTTTTGTTCACTCATAGGGTATGCCAACCCAAAAGATTAGAGTTTCAGTTAGATTACAGATATCATATATGTGTGTAAGCTGGTTCACGTGTCTCTGCAGTGTTACCAGTACATGTATGGGCATGTATCTAAAGGCCAGAGGTCAATTTCAGCTATCCCCCAAAAGGTACTGCCCATTTTGCTTCTGTGAGACAAGGTGTACCACTGACCTGTGGCTTGACATGTGGGCTAGGCTGGCCGGCCAGTGAACCTAGGTATCAGCCTGTCCCTCTCTCCCAGTGCTGGGCTCACAAGCACATACCACCACCCTTAGCCTTCTCACATGGGTTCTGGAAGTCAAACTAATTCCCTTGTGTTTGCAAGAACTATCTCCTCTGCCTATAAGCTGCCAGGTCAAAAGGTATCTTTGAGCAACATTTTAGCTTTATCTAATGATAGACTAAGGAATGACTTATGAAAGTCATAATCTATGCTAACAAATTAACCTCTCCCCAGAAAACATGTCCATTTTTTTCTGAAGTAGAAAGATACCCACAATCTTGGTTCAATCCAAGATGTTTCTGACTTTGAGGGAATCCAGGCCTTCCCTCTCCATTGAAGGTACTCCTATATCTGGTGACTTATCTCAGGGAATAGAATTCTTTCTGTAAAACTGGCCATGAATGGGTGTCAGCCACCTTGGGAACTATTCAAGACAGAGTGAGCTTCCTAGTTGTGTATTCATAGCTAGAACTGGTTTCCCACAACCTACACATGTCTTTCTGTATAAAAACCCAAGTCTTCACCATGGCTTCTGCAGCCAGTCTGTTCACTCCTCTGTTCATATGATACATTGGCTGAGTGAACTTGGGGCAGCAAAAGGTTTATTTAGTTTATAAGTTTATGTCATGGAAGATTGTCAAAGAAGCAGCTCAAGGCCGGAACCTGAAGCAGAAACTGAAAAAGAATGCATGCAGTAATTACTGGTTTACTACCTGGCTCATTTTCACTTGTCTTCCCTAAACAGCCCAGACTCAACTGCCCAAGGATAGCACTGTCCATTGTGGAAGTGGCCCTTTTTCGTGAATTCACCCTCAAGAAATTGCCACATGAACATGCCCACAGGCAGAGTACATGAAGGCTACTCTTCTCAGGCATGTCAAGTTTACAATCCAAGCTAGACACCTCAGGCACCCCATTCTACCATCTCTGTATCCATTTTGCCCCTGAATTGTTCCCATTAACAAAAAAACCTACCATATATGTCACTTATTCCCCTGACTGCCTGATTCAGTAATATAATTGAGACTCCACAAGCAAAATTCCCAGTGAACATTGCTCCTATAACTTCCTTCCTTCCCCTCCTCTTTCCCTACCTTCCATCCACATCCCTCATCCCCTTTTCCCTTCCATCCGTACCCTTATCTTCCTCCCACTATTTTTCTTTTTCTGGTAATTAAAAAGTTATTATTATTATTACTATTACTATGTTTTTACAATTTATTCATTTTTTATCCCGATGTAGCCCCCTCCTAATTCTCTTCTCAGTCCTACCTTCTCTCTCTCTCTTCACACATATCCCCTTCCTACCATCCACTGAAAGGTAGAGTTCTCCTCTTCTACCATCTGACCCTTGGTTATCAAGTCTCATCAGGACTGCCTGGATCCTCTTCTGTGGCCCCACAAGGCCACATCACCAGGCTAAATATCACTCAGAATGGCAAACAGAATAGACACCAGAAGTGGTGCAAGAGAGGAAGCAGGACTGAAACCTAAAACAGAGGTCTTCTGAAATGCTCCACCCACCAGTGGATCAAGGCCAATGCTGAGATTCACAGCTAAACTTTGGGCAGAGAACAAAGAATCTTATGGAAGACAGAAGGACATGGAGAGGACAGGAGTTCCACAAGGAGACCAACAAAGCTAAAAAAAATCTGGGTCTTGGGGGGCCTGCAGAGACTGCAGCACCAACCAAGGACCATGCATGGAGAGAACCTAGAACCCTCTCTCAGATGTTGCCTATAGGAAGTTTAGTCTCCATGGTGATCCCAAATAAGGGAGCAGGGGCTGTCTCTGTAATGAACTTGGTTGCTTGTTCTTTCGTCACCTTCCCCTATTTTAACTTTCTTTCCTGGACTCTTGCCCACAGACCTCAACAAAGTACAGTAAGATGTCTCAGTGGATAAAAGCTATTGCTACAAAGCCTGATGACATTTGTTGTATGGAATCCTTGAAACATATGGTGGAAGGAGAGATCCAACTCCCAAAAGTTGTCCCATGGTGCACATCCCTCTCAGACATAGAAAATAGTAAATATTGATAAATTAGGCTAGCCTAATTGTTGATCAACCATCATGGATGATTCATTGTCCTTGTCTGTGCTAAGATTATAGGCATGGACCGCCATGTCTGTCTTTTTGCAGAGGATCTTGGAATTGAGTTCAGGTCCATAGACTTGGGTGGTAAGTTCGTTACTGATTGAACTGTCTTCAGAGCCTCCTTGAAAACTTTCTAACATCACATATAGCCACATTCAACACATGAACTGTGCTTAAAACATACACACACACACACAAATGGCAACTGACTTTAACATTAACTCCACTTGTTACCTTGGGTAATCTTTTTTATTAATTTTTATTTTTTATATTAATCACAGGTTATTTACTTTGTATCGAAGACGTAGCCCCCTCCCTCATTCCCTACCAATCCCACCTTCCCTCTCTCATCTCCTCCTTGCTCCTTTCCAAGTCCACTGCTAGGGGAGGTCCTTGGGAAAAGACATTCAGCTACAAAGGAAAGATCTTTAAAGGATTTAACTCTGCCCTCTCTCTTGGCAGCCCTTCGCTTGACACTTACTTGAAAATCCTGCTCTCTTGAACTGATCTTCCTAAACGGTTATTAGCAAATTGCAAAAAGTGTTCTGGAAAAAAAGATGCTGGCTTACTTTGGGTAATTTTAAGTCCTTTATAAAAATAGAAACAATAATTTTCCTTGCTTTATGGTTGCAATTCCTAGAAGTAGTATTTGGGATGTGATTAATCCTCAAATAACCTCTGTTCATTAGATATTTAGGCCACATGTTCCTTATTCTTTCCTTTCTATTCAGGTATACATCTTTTTTGGTATGTTAGAGAAGGGTGATTGGGATTTTACATTCCCAGTCCTAAAGAATTTTGACACCTTTCATAAAACCGTCTAGAGACTTGAAATTACATTAAATTTTCTCTAGGGCTTCTGTTTGAATTTCTTTATGTATGGGAAGCTAATTAATTTTAAAAAAGCATTATAAATTCTGATAAAGCATAATGATCTTCAGCCTCCCTAGACTCATTAAGAATTGCAATCCTCTTTTTGTACCCCAGTTTGCTCCCTCTACACAAGACCTTGCTTCTAACTGATTAATTACTGCCTAGTGATAGCATCCAAAATTCATCACTTTCTGAGCCAAAGTCATGTTCTCTTTCCCCAAATAAATCCCTTATCATCATCTGTGCTCCAGCTGCCTTCTTTGCAGTTGGTCTTAAGATCCAGAGTCATTTTTCAAAAGTAGCAGAAGTCATGGAAGTTTTAAATTTCAAATTTGGGATACTAAGGTTAGTAGAGTGCTATCGTGGGATGGCTAGGAGGCCTTGAACACAGCTAGGCCACCCTTGCACGTGTATGGAACAGGAAGACAGTGGTCAGATATGAAACATGGAGGACCCAGATTCCACCCAGTAAATCTGACACTGAGTAACCAGAGCCCGACATTCTTGCCAGATTGTTGTAATTCCTTCACTGAGAAGAGGAGAAGACAGAAGTCCAGAAGACCATTGAGGGGTCTTCCTCTTAGAAATGACTGAAAAACCTGAGAGGATAAACATGCAGATCCATAAGGTAACTGAAGTGTGGTACACAAAAACACTAAGGACTTCTGTCTTAACCCATGGCTTCTTTAAATGTTTCTAATTGATTGAGAATCTGAATTTATATGTTAGTCCAATGTTTTTCCATGCTGTCTTTGGGCTATGGAGGTGTAGGAGACAAACCATGTCCTGTAAAAATGTGGACTGTCATAGTAATGGGAAGAGAGACTGCTTCTGACATGAACTGATTGGCCTGCTCTTTGATCACCTCCCCCTGAGGGGGGAGCAGCTTTACCAGGCCACAGAGGAAGACAATGCAGCCACTCCTGATGAGACCTAACAGACTAGGATCAGAAGGAAGAAAAAGAAACCCTACCCTACCAGTGGACTTGGGGAGGGGAGTGTGTGGAGAAGGGGGAGGAGGGGAGGGGTTGGGAAGGGAGAAGGGGGTAACTAGAGGGGGGGATATAAAGTATAATTAAAAATAAAAAAGAAAGTAAAATAATAAAGTAAGATTTACAACTTTGAAAAAAAAATGTGGACTGTCAGAAGCTGGCATAGGAACGCTCATGGCTGGGAGAGAACAGTCAGTAAGTGTTGCCCTGAAAATAGGAGGACCTGAATTGTATCCCTAGAACCCAAGTTTAGAAAAATGGTGAGCAGGTTCCTCCATGGAGTGGAGGCGTAGTCATGCAGAACCCTTGGGCTGCTAATCAGCATATCTACTAGCCTCCTTGTGAACTCCAATCTAGTGAGAGATCATGTTTCAAAATCTTGGATAGAACCTGAGGAACAATACCCAGGGTTATATCCTCTTACTTCCACATACAGTGTGCATACAGGTGCTCCATTAATGCACACAAACAGCTACACACATGTACACACACACACCACAGCACACACATAGACACACAGATACACAAAACAAACACCACAAAGCAAAACTAAACACTGTTTATAACTCTGGAAGTTGAAGAAACCAAGTCTGTGTAGGTAAAGCTGGGGAGGATGAAGAATATCCACAGAAGCCAGTCTGTCCTGACTAACGAATGCCTCATGGATGAGATCTGTGCTTGGCCCTGAAGCTCTGCTTGCCTTATGCTAACAATGGTTACTTAAAAGAAACCAGCCATTCTGCAGCCAGTTTCCACACAGAGTCCAGAGCCTTGCCTGACAACATGGTTTACCTTTTGTCCCTGTTGAAGTGGTCACTTTAATGATGTATATATTGACCCACTGGCTACAATCCTAAGCATCGAGGCAGAGTCATGAAGAAGACCATAGGATGTATCCAAAAAGATGAAATCATGGAAATTTTTTATTTTTTATTTTTGTGTTCTGTGTATGTAGTGTGTGTGTGTGTGTGTGTGTGTGTGTGTGTGTGTGTGTGCATGCTTATGAGTATGTGTAGTACAGTGTATCTGTGTGGTAGATGTGCATGAGAGTATAAGCTCACTTATGAGTGTGGAACCAGAGAACTCAAGCATCCTGTTCCATCACTGTCTTGGTCTCCTGAGAAAGGGTCTTTTACCGAGCATAGCACTGGATTGACTTTAAGTAATCCTTTTTGACCCTCCTATCTCTGAACTCTGCAAGACTGTATTAACAGACATACAAATGGCTATATTCCCTTTCATTATTTTTTTACGGTGGTTTCTGGAGACCTGGAACCTTTTTCTTGTGAAACAAATCCTTGTATCCATTGAGTCACCCTTAACCTTTCAACTGGCTTTTTAAATGGGAATGGAAGAGCTGAACTCAGGTTCTCATACTTTCTGAACAAGCATTTTACTGAGCATACCATCTCCCAGGCTGATGGCGTGTGTTTTCAGGAAAAGCCATATCTACAAAAGAAAAAAAAAAATAACTTGCAGCTTTCTGCTCCAATTTTGACACTCAAATGAATGGCTTTCCTGAGCACCTTCATGCTACATCTGACAAGAACACTGAGAATGGAGTAAACCAAAGACACAGCCAAAGACTGTGTGATGCCCTTTCCACAAGGGCTGCTTTCCTACTGTCAGCCTTGCCCCAGTCATCCCTTTTCTTCCGGTGATATGTGAAAAATTACTTATGAACAATTTCCTCCTTAATGAAACCTTTGTCCATGCCTAAGAGTATTCACTTCTCAAGACTATCCACATTGTTATTTTCATTTGAAGTCTTGTCTCCCAGTTTGCCTCACAGTGTCCTACTCCATTATTCCTATCCCTTAATAGTTATTTACATCTTATTGTTTTACTCTCACAAGGCCCTGTTAGAGTAATGAATTGTAAGAACAGCAACACTTCCCTTTATTACATACCATTCAATCATGGTGATTCATTTATGTTCACAATATTGTGTGCGATTCCCCAGATGGCTTGACATACCTTCTTTGTCTTATTTGCATCAGACATAGAATGGAACAAAATTAATTCAGAATGTTCCCAACATGAAACTGAGGAGATGGTTTAGTTGATACAGTGCTTGCAATGCAAGAATGAGGACACATTGGGTACCTAGCATTCGTACTGGATGGAAAAATGGGTTAAAGGAGCTGGGTGTGATGTTACAAGCTGTCAGGGACAGAGATGGGAAAGTCCTTGGGGCATGTTGGGCTGCTGGTAGAGTGAGTAGATAACTCCTGCAAAACAGCATTTCAGGTTGTCCTCTGGCACCCGAATGCTCCCTCTCTCCCTGTCTCTCTCTGGTGCTCTCTTTCTCTCTCTCTCTGGGTCTCTTTCTCTTTCTCTCCTCACACACACAAAGCAGAGTGAGAAAGAACAAACCCAATGCATACAATGAATTCATGTATAAAAAAAATCTACTATGGGAGTCCTCTAACATGATTTTGATGTGATCATTGTAATTTGTAAACAGTTTAATTACACTATGAATATTAAGCCCATTCATATATGTATGCTGATAATTAGTGCAGAAAATCCTCATTAAAAGAAGCTAGTTTGTATTATTGCGGAACCCTCTTGGACACTGAGCTGCCATGTGCTATATCTGTGCAGGGGTACTAGGTTATATCTAAGCATGGTCTGTATTTGGAGTATCAGTCTCCAAATACACCCCTCTGCCCAGATATTTTGGTTCTGTTGCTCTCCTTATGGAGCTCCTGTTCTCTCCAGGTCTTTCTATCTCCCCCTTCTTTCATATGATTTCCTGGGCACTGCAAATGTTTGGCATATGCTTTGATACCCTTCTGGGTAGAGTATTTCAGAGGCTCTCTGTGATAGGCTCCTGTCCTGTTCCCTGTTATCACCATGTTCTGAAGTCCATCTCGTTTGCCTTTCTGAATAAAGACTGAGCATCTTACCTGGGTCCTCCTTCTTGATGAGCTTCTTTAGGTGTCAGATTTTAGTATGATTATCCTATATTATATGTCTAATATCCATTTATAAGTGAGTATATACCATGTCATGAACTCATGGGCTGGTTCTATGATCATCTCCACCTGAGGGGGGAGCAGCCTTAACACTCCACAGAGGAAGACAATGAAGCCAGTCCTGATGAGACCTGATAAACTAGAGTCAGATGGAAGGAGAGGAGGACCTCCCCTATCATTGGGCTGAGGGAGGGGCATGGGAGAAGAAGAGGAAGGGAGGATGGGTTTGGGAGGGGATGGAGGAGGAGGCTACAGCTGGGACACAAAGTGAATAAACTATAATTACTAAAAATAAAATTAAAAATTAAAAAATGCTAGTTTGGTTTTCTTAGCAAAATGAATCCTAGTGTTTAGTGCAGAGATGGTATAAACCAGGCTTGGCAGTATATTACTGAAATCCCTGCATTCAGGAAAGTTGGAATTAGAGGAACAGAAGTTCAAGGATGCCCTCAGCTACACAGCAAGTTTGAGACCAACATAGTCTACTAGAGACTCTGTTTCAGAAAAAAAAGAAAAGAAAAGAAATAGGAAAAAAGAAAAGAAGGGAGGGAGAGAGGACAAATGGAAAGATAGATGGGTAGGTGATTGGATGGATAGATAGATGAATATCTGGGTATAAGATTCTCAAAGCACTTTAGTTCTTCATATATACTGGATATTAGCCCTCTGTCAGATAGAAGGTTGGTGAAGATTCTTTCCCAATCTGTAGGCAGTCATTTTGTTTTGATAAGTGTCCTTTGCTTTACAGAAGTTTTTCAGTTTCATGAGGTCTCATTTATTTATTGTTGTTCTTAGAGCCTGTGCTGTTCATATTTTGTTCAGGAAGTTGTCTCCTGTGTCAATGAGTTCTAGGGTCTTCCCCACTTTTTCTTCTAACAGATTTAGTGTGTCTGGTTTTATGTTGAGGTCTTTGATCCACTTGGACTTCAGTTTTTTTGCAGGATGATAAGTATGGATCTATTTCCATGTGCTTGGGTTAGAATTGTAATCCAGAGTTTTGGCCTCTCTTTCTTTGAATTTTTCTGTTTAAGTTGTCTTGATTCTTTTCCTGTTTCATGCACCTGCTCATCAAACACAGGAATTCCTGAATTTTTGTTAGAAAAGCTATCCCTAAGCTATGACAGTTTACTTTAAAAGCTCCCTTTGTGCTGAGGCTTCATCTAAGGTAACTGAAGTTGCTGGTAAATTCTGGAAAAGTCACAGAATGGGTGAATATTTTTGAAAATTCAGCTGACTATGGAAACTCTTGTGCTGTATTGATTACGAGCCGAAGGTCTTCAGTGTAAGCAAATAATGGGAATACAATTTTTTATTTTCATATAATGTATCATGAGAAAAACTTCAAATTATATTTGTATTGAACATCTTGTATACTCTGAGTAGCTGAGTCTAAGTGGGACTAATTCTCTCAAAGAGGGACAGTATTTTCTCCAGTCAGCTTTGACCTTCAGCTCTCTGATTCTGAGACACAAGCTTTCTCTTCCCAGGCTCTCACTGGAGTTGTGCTTCAGTCCTCTTGGGAATTCAAGCTTGAACTGTTTTAGTCCGGAAAACCCTTTTTTAGCTGGTCTGTTGACAGGTTCTCAAACTTATCAAATATGCCAGAATTTTTGTCATGAATTCTTTCTCTGAAAATAAGCTCGACAGCTGGGTCAGCATTTATGGGGGCAGTAGGAACTCAGCCCTCATTGGCATTGTGGAGCTGATAAGGGCAGTAAGGTGGCTGAACAGGATTTGCCTTGAAGGCCAGTAATCAGAAATATACCACTTACCCTTACTGGCAGATTCTCAGGACCATGATTAGCCTATCAACAATAGTCTGGAAAAGTCTGTCAATTAGTCATCACAGAAAGAAACCACAGACTGTACCAAATATAGATTACAATAATGAGATCGTAAAAATCCATTTTGAGAAAAAGAGAAAGATTATTCACTCCAGTAAGTACCTAAGAGTTATGTTTCAGGTCATTGGCATTGAGGGCAATGTAAGGAACTCTCAGGAATCAAGTACCCGCTAACCGAAAAGCAGCAAAGGAACACAATGGTCCTTGGAATGTCCCAAACACCACGGTCTCCTAGGGAACCCACATGGCAGTTGTGGGTCCTTGCTTTGAGAAATGGTGACCATCACTTCATAAAATCCCTGAGACTCTGGGTCGCAAAAGCAGAACCATTTGTCTTATTATCTTGCAAATTTGTAATGTCAACTCGGAATGACAGGCACACCTACTGAAAGCAGAGAGCAATTTTTAGAAACCACACAACACCTTTCCCCACTTTTTCCCTTTCTCATTGGCTGAGTGATCAGGAGCATATGATCTTACACATTTTCTAGATCTCATTTTTCCTCTGTCACTTATTTTTATTTTTTATTTTTTTCTCAACAAGTCTACACATGAGTTCATCTCTGTTTCCCCTCCGTTTATTTTAAATATCATCAGGCTGTAGGCTGCTAGGCAACCTTGGCTGTTAGTAACTATTTTAAACTTCCAGTTTGGGTAGCCAGGTTGGCCAGGCTAATAGAGTTGGAGTGGGATTCACTAGCTTAGGGGTTCCCGGGATTTTGTGTTTGAGGGAAAAAAAATGAACGTAAGTGACAGAGGGAAAATAAGACCTAGATAATGTGTAAGACTGTACATTACATTAGTATCTGGACCTAAGATGACCCAAGGTATTTTTATTTTGAAAATGAGCCAACAGATTTTATTTCTTACACATGCCCAGAATTTCTGCAGTGAGTTCTTAGATTCTTAGATTGTGGCCTGTATTTCTGCCATAGAATACTGCTGTGATATGAGGATGGGGCTAGACCCAGCTGATCTTTTCAGTCTCTAGATCTGCCCCCGTGTGTTTTTTCTTCTTGACATCTGTCTGCTGGCAATACCCTTGACTCTTAGAAGCGCTTCCCCTGATCTGATATACTCCTGACACTCTACTTTACCTTGGAGGGGGTGGGGGAACTTCTCCTATGGTCTGCCACAGCAGAGGGAACTGTTCTGCTTCTGCTGTGTACAGAATTGTGTCTGTGCTTACCAGCTTAGAGTTTAGAACCAGAAAGGTTTATCAGGCTTGTCACTTCCCATCCAGGCTGTGCATCTGGAATGTCTAGGGTGCAAGCACATATGCCAAAATGGCTTTATAGAAGCAAGCTGTGGAGCTGGGAATAATTCTCCATGGCTAAAACCCTTGCTGTACAGGTATAAACATCTAAATTCAGGTTCCAGGCACCCATATATAAACACCAAGCAGTTGTAGAATCCAATTTATAATCTCAGCACTTAGGAAGTAGAGACAGGGTTTCCTGGAACAAGATGCCAACTTAGTCTAGATATCAATGAGCTCTGGTCTCAAGTGAGACTGTCTCAATAATTAAGATGAGGGAAGATGCTCTGGCCTTCATCTACACATATTTGCACACACACGTATCTTCCCCATATCAACACACACAAGCACAACACACACACACATCATAAACATACAAGAAACAAAAAAGAAAAAAGGGAAAAAAGAACAAGCATAAATTAAGAATATCTGAGAGAGATGGTATCATATAAATCATCTAGAAGAAAGAGACCTAGTAGAAACCTAGTGGGCATCAGAGGAGTGGAACTGAGAGAAGACATCAATATTGACATATAGATTACTAGAACACCACCACACCTACACCAGCAAATGTTATAACAGATCACATGCAGTATACAAATGCAGGAGAAAATAGTCCTTTGTAAGTGACACACAAGGGTCACAATCCTCATGATCCATTTCCATCAAGCCTCTGACTTTCTCTGCTCTCTGATCAACTCCTACTCTACAAAATGCTCCCTTCATGAACTGTCTCTACTTCTAGCACTCCACCTGTTCCTAATCTAATTCTTTGTTCCAAGGTGTGAGAACATGGAAATCAGTGTGGGTATACTCAAGACTCCAATCAATGCCTATTGCAAAGCTACCACAGGTCCAGGCTAAAAACTTTCCAAATACATGTGCTCATTTTTGCTCAGGTTCTCTCAGGATAAGCCACTACTTTGAATGACATTGAACTTTGTATGCAAGGAGAAATGCAGAAGCCTAGAATCCAGGAAATTCCGCAGTAACTTGTGAAGGCACATATTCCTCAATATCACATTTAACTTAAAAATTATTGTGTGTTTGTGCATGTGTGTGCACATGCACACATGTTGTATATATGCGGGGATGTGCATATACTGTAATGCACATGTGGAAGTCAGAGAAAAAATGGTCAGTTTCTCTTCTGTTTCTATGAGTTTCGAAGAATGGACTGCACTGTGAGGTTTGAATAGCAAGGGATTTTCTTGTTGGGCCATCATACCTGCTCCCCCCTTTCCTTTAATTTGCCACTCTTTTCTTTCTTTCTTTCTTGAATTGAAGCAGTTTATTTTACATCCCTGCAAAGCTGGGCATTACTGTAGGGAAAAGACAAAGGTGTTTCCTGTGTGGATCTGCAACAAATCCAGTTATTTTTGTATCCCTAATTGTATTTCCCTGCCCTGTCTAGTTCTCAGTGGTGGAGTTCCTCAGAAAGTACAACCTACCCAGTGTGTAGATGTCAATATGATTTGACATCATATTGGCTCAGGACATAAAGCCTTATCTAGTATTTTCTTGGAACTTGATAGTCCCTATTTGTCTCAGTGGGCTCAGGCCATAGACTGCCTGTAGCTTTGTAACCTGAGGATAAACTGAGGATACCTAAACTGGCCAGCACTGGCTGCCAACTAAGGAAGATGGGGACATAGCACTTCCTGCTTATCTGGGGTTCTTTTTTTTAGCTTTTTTTTAACTTTTATTAATTACACTTTATTCTTTTAGTCTCCCTCCATAAACCCCTCCCTCCTCCCCTCCCAATCCTACCTTCCTTCCCCCTTCTTCACACATGCCCCTCCCCAAGTCCACTGATAAGGGAGGTCCCCCTCTCCTTCCTTCTGATCTTAGTCTATCAGATCACATCAGGAGTGACAGCATTGTCATCTTCTGTGGCCTGGTAAGGCTGCTTCCCCCTCAGGGGGAGGTGATCAAAGAGCAGGCCAATCAGTTCATGTCAGAGGCATTCCCTCTTCCCATTACTGTGGAGCCCAGGGCTGGAGAGATGGCTCAGAGGTTAAGAGCACTTGGCTGTTCTTTCAAAGGTCCTGAGTTCAATTCCCAGCAGCCACATGGTGGCTCACAACCATCTATTATGAGATCTTGTGTCCTCTTCTGTTTTGCAGGTACACATGCACACAGAATAATGTAAAAATAATAAATAAACAAATAAATCTTTTCTTTTCTTGTTTTTTAATATTATAATAAAAATAGATTCATTTTAAATACAAACATACCACAGTTTTTTTCTTCCTCAACTCTTCCCAGCTTCTCCCTACCCATGGATTCATTCCCCCTCTGTCTACCTTCAGAAAAGACCAGTTCTCCAAGAAACACTTACCAAATAGGAAAAAGACAAAATACAATATGACAAAGCAAAAGCTCTCATACCAACGTTGAACAAGGCAACTTAGCACTAGGAAATCAATCCCAAAAGCATGGAAATTAGGCAAGCATACACCCGTTCCCACTGCTAGGAATCCTATACACTACCATAATAGCCATAACATACATGCAGAGGACTTGGTGTAGACCTTCGCAGGCCCCGTGCTTGTTGCTTTTATGTTTGTGACCTCCATGACTCCTGCTTAGTTGATTCAGTGGGCTATTGTCTCCTGGTGTCCTCCATACCCTCTGACTCCCACAGTCTTTCTGTCCCCTTTTTCATGGGGTTCCCCAAGCTCGGAGGGAAAGGACGTGATGGAGACCTCAAATTTAGACTCTCTCTGCACAATGTCTAAATGTGGCTGTCTACATCCACTCCCATCTGGTGCCTGAGGAAAACTCAGTGGATCTATGAGTAAAGTAAAAGATCATCAGGAGTAATTTTTTTATTTTGTTTTTTACACCAGTCATCTTCGGTTTCATCCTAGGTCTGTGGGTTATCAAGTCTATGGTTCCTGGCTATGCAAGCAGTGTGGGGCATAGATTTCTTCTCCTGGGGTGGGCCTCAAGTTAAGTCAGGCATTCGTTCCATTACTCCCACAAATTTTTTTGCCATCATTGCCTCAGCACATCTTGCAAGCAGGACAGATTGTAGATAAAAGATTTTGTGGTTATGCTGGTGTCCATGTTTTTCTTTAGGCAGCCTATAGATGACCTTCCTGCACCAAAGAGACTAGAACATAGGGGTGAAAGCTTTGCACAGGCACCATTTCAACCTCTCCATGCTCAATGAGGTGTGTGGATATTGTCTTAGCAATGAGGCCTTTATGTCAGTTTGAAGAGAGCAACTCTCTGTACTAACATCAACCTGAGTTGTTCAGAGATCTCCACAGAGCTCTCTTGTACAACAACTCAACCAAATGCACCCTGTTCCTGTCATTGGGAGCCTTGCCTGGCTGCAAGAGATGGCCAGTTCCAACTCTGTATCACTCATTACTAGCAGTCCTCACTAGGATCACCCTCATAGATTCCAGAAAATTTCCACTACAGTACGTTTCCACACAGCCCTCAAAATATTGCCCAATTCCAGCTGTCTCTTTTTTCTTGCTCTCTCTCCATCTCCTGACACCTGATCACCAGCCTCCTACTCTCATTGCCACCATCTCCTAGTTTGTCTGCAAAATCTCTTCTATTTCCCTTCCCTGAGAATTGTGTGCTTTCTCCCTAGATTCCTCTTTACTTAGCCTCTCCAGGGTTGTGAGTTTAAAGGCTAATAATCCAACTATTCTCTTGCTCACTTTGACTTTTCATAATATATGTTTTCTTCAAACTGCACAAAGTTCTTTACATCTCACAAAATCCTTGAAACACCCCATATTTAATGAGCCCAAACTTGTCTTCAATGTCAAACAATTCATTACCTTGTGTATGCCTTAGGGCAGGTGCATGATCTTCTGAGTCTTGACTTCCTCATTTTTCATAGGAAGAAATCTATGGAGAGCACATGACTGTTTAACCTAGTGCACACACATCTCCGTAAGCCATTGCAAAATTGTGAGAGAATGTGGAAGGAATATTTAGGTCTGTCCATTATATTGTTGTTCTTAATAAGCAGTAATCATGTTACTGGGGAGATAACTCTGTTAGTTCAAGTGTTTGCTATATAATAAGGATGACTTGAGTTCGAATCCATAAAAAAAGCCAAATATGAGGGCATACATCTGTAATGCCAGCAATCCTACAAAACATTGGGAATAGAGAGGGAAGAACTGCCTGGAAGCTCATGAGCCAGTGCATTTGCAGTACACATCTTGTACTCAAAAACATAAAAAAAGAAGACTCTGCCTCAAATAAAAGGTAGAAGAGCTTTTTATGGTATCCAACCATGCTTGGGGCCAATTTCCTGCTTCAATGGCTGTAAAGGCCTGAAATGATATGCTCAGGATGCGAGGCTAAGCACTGCACTCAGGGTCAGCCGCTTTGGACCTAGAGAAGAGCATGTCTGATTGCATGCGGGTTGATGCCCCAGGTCCCGCCTCTGAGAAAAAGGTATCGGACGGGTCTGATGCTCTTTGGGTGGATGACACCTAAATGAACATCGGTACAAAGTCCCAATTTATTTCTAATATCAGAGATCAGACCTCTACTCTTGCCTGATGCGTCTAAAACAAAAAGGGGGAACTGTAGAGAGCTGCGGAATGCTATGCCTTAAAGATGGAGCTGGTTTCCGCCTTCCACCTTCCCGATGGTGAGTGCTCTCTGTCACGAACAACTCCACATTTGGCTAAGGCCGAGGATCTGGCTTGCTTCCATGTATGTGGACCTATCTGCACTGCCCACGTGGCACGCCTGGGTTGGCTACCCAGAGGCTATTTAAGCTGTGGGCTGGCTTTCCCCAGGGTCAGATGATTGTTTAAGGTTCCTGAATAAACTGCATTGAAAAAAAAAAAAAGGTAGAAGAGAACTGACTCCTGAAAGTTGTTTTACAATATAGACATACACACAAAAGCAGTGCACACCTATAAACACACACACACACACATACAAAGACAGACAGAGAGACAGAGAGAGAGAGAGAGATATTACAAACCACACAATACAACAATACCTTAAAAATAAGATCTCATTGATTCTTTGAATTGTTTTATTTGTTTCCAATTGATTGATTTCAGCCCTGAGTTTGATTATTTCCAGCCGTCTACTCCTTCTTGGTGTGTCTGCTTCTTCTTTTTCTAGGGTTTTTAAGTGAGCCATTAGGGTGCTTGAATGAGCTGTCTCGAATTTCTTTTTGAAGGCACTTAGTGCTATGAACTTTCCTCTTAGCACTGCTTTCATTGTGTCCCACAAGTTCATATATGCAAGATTAGAGTCTCACAACAGTGTGATGCAGCCATGATCATTCAGGCCTTTACAGCCATTGAAGCAGGACATTCTCCCCAAGCATGGTTGGATACCATAAAAAGCTAAAATGATACGCTCAGGATGCGAGGCTAAGCACTGCACTCAGGGTCAGCCGCTTTGGACCCAGAGAAGAGCATGTCTGATTGCATGCGGGTTGATGCCCCAGGTCCCGCCTCTGAGAAAAAGGTATCGGACGGTCTGATGCTCTTTGGGTGGATGACACTTAAATGAACATCTGTACAAAGTCCCAATTTATTTCTAATATCAGAGATCAGACCTCTACTCTTGCCTGATGCGTCTAAAACAAAAAGGGGGAACTGTAGAGAGCTGCGGAATGCTATGCCTTAAAGATGGAGCTGGTTTCCGCCTTCCACCTTCCCGATGGTGAGTGCTCTCTGTCATGAACAATTCCACATTTGGCTAAGGCTGAGGATCTGGCTTGCTTCCATGTATGTGGACCTATCTGCATTGCCCCCGTGGCACGCCTGGGTTGGCTACCCAGAGGCTATTTAAGCTATGGGCTGGCTTTCCCCGGGGTCCGAGGATTGTTCAATGTTCCTGAATAAACTGCATTGAAAAAAAAAAAAAAAATAAGATCTCATCTCTAACCTGGAAGCATCTTATGGTATCCTGTATATCTATATATTTTCTTTAAGTATCTTATAGCTTTAAAAGGGACTATGTCAAGATATTTATACAGCAAATAAAAAAATTAATGTCTAAAACTTGACACTATCTACAAATTGAAGTCCAAATAAGCCAATCACACAGAGGAATAATAACATCTAATGATGAAAATCTTTGTTTAACAGCAACAGTAAACATTATGATGCATTATTATCATTTTAAATCTGTTTATCCAAGTGATATCGGGAATGCTAGGCATTTCCAAGGTGTCTGGAGAAGGGATTATTTATTCAGTGTGTGCACTTAATCCTTCTTCAAAACTTCTCCTGAACTCCTGCTTCTCCATCTGTGAAATGGCTGTAGCAATTCATGCGCAACTTAATTAATACTGTAAATGTCCAGTGTATTTGGCTGAGAAAAATGTTTCTGTTTATAAGTGGTGTTAGGAGAAAAGCTTGCACCATCCTACCAGGTTGAATGTGTGCTCAAAGAAGGGAACATCTCATTGCTGTAAGAGTTAGAAAGTATAATGGATACCACAGGCATCACCAATCAACTGTCAAACATTGAAACATGAGTTGTGATTTTCCTCCTCCCTAATACTGTGACCCTTTAATACAGCTCTTCATGTTGTGGTGACCCCAACAATAAAGTTATTTTCATTGCCACTTCATAACTATAATTTATAACTCTTATAAAGCATAATGTGAATCTTATATGCTGGATATCTGATATGTGACACTTATGAAAAGGTTGTTTGTGCCCCAAAGTGGTCATGACCCACAGTCTAGAGGGAACTAGACTTTTCATTGTGAATCCCCACCTAGAACCTAAGAGTGGGGCAGTTAATATGTTATGTCTGCAAATAATCACATCACTATGATCAACACATATTGCCTTGGGTAACTATTTGTTTTATGGGGAGATATAAATACATATTTGACATAGACAAGGAATTGACAGCAGCCCAAAAACAGATTCTACAAAAACCCAGTTTGAAAAACCCATGAGTTTTGGGGGATTAGTTATGGACCATAGGTGAGGAATTAATTACAGGAGCAAGCATGAGCCGTCATCATTTTGTTTTTGCATTGCAAAAAAAGCCCACACCAGCATAGGCACCAAATCACCAAAGCTGTATCCTTGGAGTTGCCTGCACAACTTGTAGGCAGCTGGATAGATCAGAAAATCATCTTTCCCCAGCAGCCATTCTTGGAGAAGGACTTTATGAATCTTTTATATTTTTGGAACTTCCTGAGAGCTAAGAATTATTTACTTCTTTAGCCTTAGTGAGAGTTTTTCCAGGGTAAAAAATAGTTTCTCCTTTTTTATGGGTTTAAGACAGTATAATCTTATGAGTCCCATTTATATTTCTCTAGCTTTTTTTATTCTTTCAATCCCTCTACTGCATGTCCCCTGAGCCATGGGAGTTGATACAGATGTCCTATGTACAGTTGAATACTCATATATACTCTCAGACTTTTGAAAAGTTATGAAGGATTCCCCATTCAAAACCCTGTAATAATTCATTCACACCAGTCTTCATACCGCTTTCATCTCTCTCACACAATCTTTTTCACTGGACAGCTTCTTTGGGTTAATAATGCGATGAGATAATATTGAATATGTTTTCACATGTAGGTGTCTTTAATTCTATACTTCTCATTGTGACCTTGTTGGCTAGGCTTTTGTAGGCCTCATCAAACAGAAAAAAGAAACAAATGTAACTTGTGCAAGTCAAGAATTAGCTGCCTGGATTGCCAACTAATAAGCTACAGAACGAGAATAGAATATTTTTACATGTTTCTTCTCTACCAGAAACTTAGATTTCTTTAAGTGTTGTGGACCACATGAAGATCATTCCTGTGGAGCTAATGCATGTCTTTAATATTTCATCACATCAATAAGACTTCTAGACTATCCAAAAACTTCAAGAGTATATAGAATGAAGATCATAATAGATGTGACAGGGAGTAATGAAGGGGAGACAATGATGTTATTGGAAAAGGAGAGTTCTAGAATGTAGAACTGAGGAATTCAGGGCTTCAAAGGGTTCTGGTGGCCAATGATACTCCAATGTAAGATCATGAACTAAAGTGGGAAGTGTAAAATAATAACAAGGTGTATCTCTGTGTGTATGCATGTAGTTTTAAAACAAGCATATCACTATGCATAATTCTGCAAAGAAATGAAGACTATAGGTTTTATATGTTTGACACTCTCAAGAACTCAGTCAGCCTTCTTCTCATAGTAGTCTTCTATGGCTTCTAAAAAATGAAAACACAATTGTCCATCTTTGTTTTTCCACAACACACACAGAACATGGCCTGAGAAGAATCAGACTCTACTAAAAATATGTAATTATAGGTAACCAGTGTAGGATTGTGGCAAGAAACTAGGCACTGGAGAGTGGAGCATCAAGATCAGCATAGGAAAGAAGTCCATTGGAAGAGGAGGACTAGACTCCATTCCTTTGTCTGGGCATCAGATAGACAGATAGAGTAAGTATGAGAAAAAGCTCATACTATACACAGGTGGAAGAGGAAGGTATATAAATCATCCTACAAACTGTCATGTGGCTCCTGGCCTAAGGCATTTAAATGAATGCATTTCCTCCCTTATTTCTACTTCCTGTGTGCCTTTCTATTCTTCTTCTGGACTCCATCTCTCTCTCTCCATGTTTTTTCTCTTATGTTTTCTCTTTGTCAACTGGTTGCTTGCTTTGCCTCTGCCTCTTGACCTATGGTTGACTTTATTTAGTACTATTTACAGAAAGCTCATGGATTAATGGTGTGTGCTAGGGCTGAACAACACAAAAACTAGAAACATTTTTTTTTCAGTACACAATCTTGGGGTTCACAGTGTGATTGATTATCCTGCAACAAAGGAGTGATGTTCTCCAGGCTGTGAGAATTTGGAGTTTAAAAACTGCATTTTTCCCAAGTAGGCAGGATTAATGCTCCTGTGAGTAAATACTGATTTTCAGTTCCTGCTCATGTGTCATCCCTTGCACTGTGTTTCTCAGAAGGCAGGGAATAAGTATGCTGAAAAGTAGAGTCCTTGCTGTCCATCACCTGGTCTTATCACTGAACTTCCTGTGTTCTTTGTCCTTTCACCAAACTCCCAACTTTGTGCAACTATGTCCATCTCTTCTCAAGTGTATCATTCAGCACCAGCATACTGATGCTACCTTTGTGCAGCTGGGCCTTTTGAAACTGGTCAGTCTCACTATAACTTACATTCACCTTTTCAAGAACTGATTGGTGCTATGTGGTTTGTCTGTGCACTCCTGGGCAGACAAACTCCAGCTGCCACTACAGCGGCAGAGTGAAAGCCATCAGCAGAGAGAAAGTATCCGCAGTATATATATGTGCACAGGTGGAATATTTCAACAGCACCAGTGAAAGCTGGTGGAAATAAGACTCAGTAGGAAACTTGGGCTCAACCTGGCAAACACTGGGCAGTAAAACATGACACTAGAGTGAAATAGCACCATTAGTTGGTGGTGTGGTGCCATCAAATAGAGCATTAGTTCACAGTCTCAAGAGCCTTCTTTCTAGTGAACCCAATGACGATTGGTAAGGTATTTCATATTGATTTAAAAAAACAGTGTTCCTGGTAAGGTGGCACATTGGCATATATTATAATGTTTTATCAAGTGACTTGTGTTAGCACAATTAATTATTACATTATCAATTTATTTGCTTATTTCCTTGTTTATTCATTCTCTGATTATTTTATACATTTATACAATGCAATGTGTTCATAAATGTCTCCACCCATGTCTTCTCTTCCAACATGTCCGTATTCTTTTCATGTCAACACTTTATTCATGCTTGTGTGTGTGTGTGTGTGTGTGCTCTCCACATGCACATGTCATGTGAGTGTGGCTATGCATTGTGGTGGATATCAGGTGTCTTTTTTTAGTTTCTGTCCACCTTATTTAATTATTTAATTTTATCTTTAACTATGAGTATGTATTTGTGGGTGGAAGTATGCACACATGAGAGTACAGGTGGTTTCAGAGTCCAGAAGGCATTAGGTGACCAGAATTGGGAGTTAGTCTGTTGTGAACCACCTAGGAACCGAAAGAGCATCACTCACTCTTAGCCACTAAGTCTTCTCTCCAGCCTCTTTGTTTGAGAACAGGTCTCTCGTTGAACCCGGAGTTTGCTAGCTAGATTTGCTAGCCAGTGTGTCCCCCTGATCTCCCTGTCTATATTTCCATAGTTAGTGGATAATAGGTACTTCTGGTTGTTTGAAAGAAATGTTGGGGAGCTGAGCACACTCCAGTACTTATTGATGCACAGCAGACATTTTACTCACTGAGTTCAAGTCCCAGCACTGAAGTTTTTTTGTTTTTTTGTTTTTTGTTTTTTCTAAAAGACAGGCTTTGCATGTTTCTAATGTGGATGTCTTAGGTATAAATTTAAGTTGGTAAAAACATAAAGTTGCATAGGTCATCTAGATGGCAAACTATACCTCTCATGTTCTATCTAGCCATTATGCTCATTACCCAAGATAGGACAACAGTGCCAAGAGGTCAACAGGTTCAGCTTGACATCTAGTGAGCACAGTGCTAACATAGATGTAGTGCTAGCATAAAGTGGGAAGGAGACCACTAGGAGACTCGAAAAACCTCTCTAAATATGGCCAGTTGCTTTTTATAATCTGGAGTTATCAGGGACATTTTTAAAAACTATATATGTAAAGAATAATTTGTGGAATTTTCCTCTGAGGGTAATTATAGAAAAACATGATTTTTCTTTTCATTTAAAAATCTTGTTTATTAAAGATAATTCAAAATCCTTGAACAGGAAAAAAATAATTAAGTTGTCATTATTAATACTCAATATGAGAATTTTCATTGCTAGTAAATCCTGGAAAACTGAGGCTTTGTGGCTTCTGGATTTCAACTAAGGATAATTCTATCCTGTCCTCACAGTTCTTAACATCTGTTTTACCTTCCTAATATGATACAGGATGAATTCCTTCCAAATTGTAATTAAATAGTCTTTCATTTTGTATTATGGAAGCAACAACAGATAACAGTACATTTTTGTAATAAAAATAGTGAAAGAATATGCAAGTATCCTGCAATAATTCTTTCAATGGCCTCTCCAGATTGCTCAGTGGTAAAGAGGCATGGCAACATGAATTCAGCACACATGTAAAAAGCTTGGCTAAGTGACACACATCTCTAATCTCAGCCTTCATGTGGAAACAGGAGGTCCTTGGAGCTCACTGGACATCCAATCCACCTATTGGCTGAGAACCACATTCAATGAAAAATGCAAGTTGGGGAGGCATGTCAGCTGGTAGAGAGAGTGTGTGCCATGTAAAAAGCCTTGAGTTGTTTCCGGTACCAGGACATAAAATCAGCCACATGTTACACTATTGCAATCCTAGTACTCAGAAAATAGACAGGACAATGAGAAGTTCAAAGCCATTCTTGGAAGTGTTGTGAATTCAAGAACAACCTGGGCTGTCTCAACAACAACAACAACAAAACCATGAGGTAGAATATGAGAGAAGAAGATATTCAGTGCTGACCTCTAACCTCCACATACAACTACATGTGAATACCTACATATGTACATGATTGTGAACACAAACACACTATATAACAATTTCTCTACTGGATTTCTTGGCAGATACTTGTCAGTTTGTATATATGCATATACTTCATAAGTTTGTTTAACTCATGACTTCTTTACTTTCACTTTCTGTGCTGTCATACTGACAGAGCTCGGGAGTAATATGATAAATGACATGAAGCTGTTAAATACTATATGATAACATGCATGGAATTTGGCTAAACAGATATCAAGAAAAATGAGAGTAAAGAGCTGGGATTTAAAAGCTAGAGTAGGGACAAAAGGGTAGTGAAGAAAGAAAGAATACAACTAAGTTGAGGTTGGATTAAATAACGCTCTGGTATTCTATATACAATTTTAGTGTGAAGAATAAAAAAAGCATAATCAATGTCTATTCACCTCAGATAGTGCATTGAAGAGAGACCAAAGAAGAATACCACCAAAGTCCAATTCGACAAACATACAAGTTCATTAGGCTTACTTGCAGAGCATTAGTGAGGAATTAATAAGTGGTGTTGGTGATAGAATAACACAGCTTCACTGCAAGTCTCCATCTTATTGTGGATGACAATGTCATGGAAGTTACACAGCATCCCCCTTCCCTAAACTTCCACTATTTGTGTACTCATCTCACAAGGCCACTCCCAGCTGGGAAGGCAGAAAAGAATAATGGCTTGACTACCAGTTGAGGGTCCTATGACCCTCCTCCCACTTCCTGTTACTAGGTAGTGGGAGTAGCTCCATTCACAATTATCATAGACTGAGATACTTTTATATTGCATTGGCTAGTTCTTTACCATGCTATGAGGCAGAACTAATCTCTACTCTAATGTCATAATGGGTGAGCATGTTATGTGCAGAGAAAACAGGCTGTACTGCTCAACAAAATGCCATATTTCAGAAACTAGATAAACTTATTCTGAGTTGACTTGAGACAATGTGTGCACATATTGAGAGATTTCATGGTGCTACATACGTTTGTTTAACTAAACAAAAGGAGTGTCTCAGATAAGAATCAATGCCAAAGCATAAAAATAGTGACTGGATGTTTTGCATAAATCTCTGAAACAGCATATTACCAGCCCAGAAAGCACATATATGCTATTTTATCCCTCTGTTTAAATTATCAGTCTCCACTCACTGGCTGTTCTTTCCCACTAAACCTCAGAAATATCTTCAGACTTCTCAATGCAGGGTTCTAGAAAGGACTTAACTAATCATCCACAGCTGCCATAATAAAGGATATCTCTTTTTCAACTCCAGCCTAGAGCTTAAGATGAAGACATCAAATGGTTATAATTGTCACAATAAAATTAGCAAATGAGTAAGTCATAAGAGGTTATTACTGACCAGTCACTGGTCCCAGAAAAGCCTGATGCAGGTGTCTGTGGTGCTGCCATCCCACCTTCTTAAACACAGGCTGGCATATCACTCTCAGAGCATGAGCCTGCACCTTTATGGCAGATCACATAGCCTGAAGCAGGCCACAGACAGCTCCCTGCAACTCTTTCTGGGGCAGAGAGCTTAAGAACATTCTGTTATTCACTCCTGAAAGGTTATAAAATATCAGGCATTTAATTTGTTTGGAGGATGGGTTCAAGACTCCTCAGAGGGATTTCTTCACTGGAGCTCTAAATGTTGCTTTCTAAGGAAGCTCCACTGAGCTCTCTTTGTATCCCTAGTATAGTAGCTAGGTATTTCTCTCACTTTCCCTGTCTCCCTCTTTTTTTTTTTGTTAATGAAACTCCTCTACAAGCTTGAAACCAAGTTTCCCCTTCCTTCTCAGGCTCCATCATTCCTAGATCTCCATGCATTGTACTATTTTTGTTTAATGCTATCCCTCCCATCTGGAGGGCAATCACAGCCTTGATGCTCTCTTACTTAATACATCTCACTGGAGGGAATTATGTGGCAGCTCCCACCCAGGACCTGTTGCTGTTCTTCCCTTGTTTTGTTTGACAGTCACTAATATCAGTTTCCACTTCAGTATGGTGTTTATCTGTTGCCAAAAAATGAATGATTCGTTGGATTCCATTTAAGTTGGTTTATTCCATGTGCCTTCTTATAAGACAGATCTTCCAGATTTCAGGAACATTCCTGTGACCTGAGCATCAGCAAAGATGAGAATCAATAATGGCTGCCATGAGGAAACACACTGATGTGCCTTTCTCTCTTCTCTTTGCTCTTAGAATCGGATGTTGCTGACTTTGATGGCCGAAGCTCACTTTTGTACAGGTTCAATCAGAAAACAATGAGCACCCTCAAAGATGTGATCTCCCTAAAGTTCAAAAGCATGCAAGGAGATGGAGTTCTGTTCCATGGAGAAGGACAACGTGGAGACCACATCACCCTGGAGCTCCAGAAGGGCAGGCTAGCCCTCTACCTGAACCTGGGTAAGCATAAGTGTGATTGTTGATGCCAGAGGTGAAGCTCAGGTTTGGTCCTCAATCACTGCCCGCACCCTCTTTTGCAGCAGCCTCTTACTGAGCTCAAAGCTTACTGATTTGGCCAGAGACTGACAAACAAATGCCAACGTCTTCCTGTCCCTATTTCCCCTTCCTGACCTCTCCCAGAAGCTGAGGTTTCTAAGCATGAATTGCTGCAGCTGGCTTTTAAACTGAGTTTTAGGTGTTGAACTGAAATCATCAGGCTTGTGCTGCCTTATCATGCACTGGCAATCTGTTATGTATGGAGTGGTGTCTGTGTGTGTGTGTGTGTGTGTGTGTGTGTGTTTTATGAACATGAATATACAGGTGTTCATACATATGCTCATAACTGTGGAGAACCGAGCAAGACACTTGGTATCTCATCCTCTCTGTACTATTGCCTTAAGACAACCTCTCACTGGCCCAGAAACTTGTACTTAGGACTAGGCTCAGCGGTCAGCGAGCTCTTACGGTCCAGCTATTTCTGTCATTTGGTGTTGGGTTTAAAGGCACTCACAGCCATGCACACATTTATTATTATTATTATTATTATTATTATTATTATTATTATTATTTTAGGATATGAATGTAGGAATTCAAATGCAGGTCTGGACATGTTCATATTCACTGACATTTTTACAAGATCACTATTACATGCATGGAAGCATCTTCCTGCATATCAAATGGAGTCACTGGACTACTGTCTAAGTGATTTACTTCCTTCTTCTTCATGGGAGTAGAACTGCACTTATTTTCATATATTTCATCTTCATAAAGGTAGAACAGCACTTATTTTCAATTTCCTCCTGCCAGAGGTATCATTCTCTGATAAAGACAATAAGCTACACATCACTTTTTAATATCTTTTAATCTACATACTTACAATGATAAGAATTCAAATTTTAATTAACTTAATTTTTTTTAAACATGTACTTGCTGTAATGAGTGTCTCATAATTGAGCTGACTCGGCACATTGAAAAAAAAAAAAAACACAACTAAGTGCCAGGAGAAATCACAAATAGTTTTTTTTTTTCCTTAGTGGAGGTAATAATTGCCAGTCTACATTCATTGTAACCATCCTCTCACCCCAGTACAAAAAGAGGGGCTCCCTTAGACCTTCTCATGGAGAAAAAGAATGACAATACAGGCCACAGGAGGTAGGTTCTGAGTTCCTAAGTGCAATGAAGAGAACCAAATGAGTTTTCCTCTAGGAAAAAGCAAAAGAAATGATGTATGTTGAAGCAAAAAGAAAGTGGCATATTTTATTTTAAAATTAAAGATATTCATTGATTTATTCATATGTGCTTGTGGTGTGTCATCACACAGGAGTAAAACTTTGGGAGAACTTTCCAAAGCTGGGTCTCACTCTTTTCCATGTGGTTCCCTAGAATCCATCTCAGGTTATCAGGCTCAATAGCACCTGTCTTTATCCTGCTGAGCCATCTTTCTGGGCCCTAAAGGAAATATTTTGTCTGAGACTCCTCCCTGTTTCCCTGTTAATATTTATTAGTATAAAGGAGAGGAAACACATTACCTTTCACATTTACTGTCTAGTAGACAAGAAGGAAAAATGCAGTTTAATACAGGGTACAAGCTCAAAGTATAGAGGGGACATTAGAACAAACTACAGTTTAGTCATCTGGAGAACATGAGAATCTACATTGTGTAGCCTCAGTCCAAGAAGAAGGCAATGTGGGCCTTTATTCTGATCCTTCTTCAGTGGAAGCTCAAGAAGCCTCTTGGCCTCTATGGTAGATAAAAGAAAAAGGTACCATGGTGGGTAGGTACCTCTTAGGGACCTTTCCTTCTCTGAGAAGGAGAGGAGGAATGGGAGTAATGGGAGGTGAGAATGGAACTGAGAAGAGAAGAGGGAAGAGGTTGGGATCAGGCAGTAAAGTGTTAATGAATTAAAGAAGTAGAAAGAACCTACTGATTTCCAAGTTTAATTCATAAAATCAATGCCTAACACAAGAGATGAATATAAGCCACAGGATGGGGAGATGACTTTGTTGCTACTTTTCTTGTCATACGAGAATAGGACCTGAACTAAATCCCAGGACCTACAAAAAGCCAGATGTGATACATGCTTGTAACCCTAGTCCTGGGGAAGCAGAGACACAAGGATCCCTGTATCTTGCAGGCCATCCTTCTTAGCTTTTTTGGCGAGTTCTAAGAGAGTATGAGACCTTGCTTTAAACAAACAAACAAATCTAAAACAAGATGAAAAGTAATTTAAGAACTGCCCTGGAGATTTACCTTCTCTTTGTGTGCCTGCCCATGCACACATGCATGCACACACACATATTTAAGCACATACTAAAAATAAGGAAGAAGGATAAACTGGAGACAATATATTAACAAACTACTGTTAAAGTGGCAGTTTGCATCATCTAGTTATCTGTGCTGTGTTCTTTGGTCAGAATTGTTTTTATGGTGAAATTTCACTAAGTAGTTGTCCTCGTCCTACTTTCCAAGTATAGAATACAGATTTTTTTTTTAATTAATCACTGGGCCTGAGATTTACTCTTTAATCCATGGGGGCAGAGTGTCTGCCCTCCCAACATTCATGGGATTCTATTCAATTGCCTTTAGCAATTTGTCCTCTGTAAAATTACAAAAGTAAGAACCATACAGGCAGATGGGAGAATCAAAGGGCAGAAGAATTGTGTGATTGGTGAGTTGTTAAGTACTGAAAAAGACATCAACAGAGCATGCAGATTATTCATCCTTACAACACTTCAATGTATTTGAACTGAAGTAGAATATTGGGTTATCCCAGGACATACAGATGTGGAGCAGTGAGAATCTGGTCATGGGACACTCGCAGAGCTATGTGTACTTTGGGGGCCAGGTGAAGGGTTCAGTGGTAAAGCCATGGGCTGAGTGACAACTTATCCAGACAGTGGTGAGTTTCATCAACTCTAAAGAAACCAGTGAACATATATTTTATAGCTCTTTAGAAATTCAGGCACTTTATTAAGTCACATGACATGTGTTTATAGAAGAGTTATCACCTCTTCTGAAAGACACTTCTCCTGCCTCCAACTCTGAATGCTGAAATTATGGGCACCACATGCCCCGGTTATGCAGTGATGGACATGGAACCCAGGACCTCATGGGTGTTAGGCAAGCACTCTAACAGCTGATCTACATCTCCAGTCTCCCTATGTATTACTTCTAACCACATTCCATGATGCCTGTCAGTTAAGTAAGGTCTTGTGACTGTATACCTGGAAAACATAGATCTGAAGGCTCTTTGAATCTTACCTAGTGTCCTGACACTGATCACTAAGATGCTATATGTCCTCATCAAAGAGTACTGTACTAAATATCAGGTGGCCAACATTTATGTATTACGCTCTGAGGACGATTGTTTAAGGAGACCTTATGTTCTTTGGAATTCATTATGAAGTAAGAGGAAAATGTTTTGGACAATGAGAATGGGTGTGAAAAGTTCTTTATAAATTCTGTAACTTATTAAACAAACGTATGTTAAACTATGTACTCATTACCTGCCGCTGTGCCAAAATACCCCACCAAAGCAACTTAAGGAAGGAAGGACTTACTTCATCTCACAATTCAACAGTACAATCCATCATAGTTGGTTAGATATATCCAGAGGAGTTTATAACTGGCCACATTGCATCTGCAATCAGGAAGCAGAGATGCATGTTCATGCTCAGCTCACTCTCTCCTCACCTTTCACTCCCAGTCCGTGACCCATGACAAGTTGCTGCTCACATTTATTATATTTACGGTGGGTCTTCTTACCTCAACCCAGTCTAGAAACTCTCTCACAGACATGTACAAAAGTCTTTATTCTACATGATTTTAGGGCCTGCAAAACTGGCAGTAAATATTAACCATTACTTACTGGCAATTAAGCAGTGAGGTTAGCACTATTGGTCTAAAAGTTTTACTTGACATTTCATCAAAGTTAACTTGTATTTCTTTGCTTTAGTGATACCAGTGATTTGGCCTGTCTTGAGAGGACAGCTGGTAGAAGGGGAATCAAGCCACTTGGAATCACTTCCCTTGTTTTTGTTTGTTTTGTTTTGTTTTGGGTTGTTTGTTTTTAGATTTATTTAATTTTATTTCATGCTTATTGGTGTAAGGGCATCAGATTCCCTGAAACTGGAGTTATAGACATTTATAACCTGCCATGTGGTTGCTGAGAATTGAACTCTTGTCCCCTGGAAGAGCAACCAGTGCTGTTAAGGACTGAGCCATCTCTGCAGCCCTCCCACCCCCAACACACACACACACACACACACACACTGTCGTAATATTTAATGTTCTCACTTGGCTCCTTAAGAGATCACTTGTGAGTCATGCCTATAATTTTAAAATTTGCTACAGAGTTATGCCAGGAGATCCTGGCTAACCTGTGGAGCTGTAATTTGCCTTGGCATTTTATGTAATGTCTTCTGCCATTGTATTTCACCACTTTCTTTCACCAAAGTGCTCAGCTCTCCAATTCATCCAGTTGTTTTCTTGATGTTTTCAGAGTAAGAGCCCCTCACTTCTCACAATACTCTCAAGCAGCAAGCTGGCAGGGATGAATACAGGTGGTAAGAACACAGAGACAGGGGAGAATGGGAGCATCATCCTTTCAACAGAGAGAAAAATGGGGAGAATATTAGCTCTGGGGTCAAGTGGACCTGCGCAGTAACTAATTCTCTGTGTCTTTGTGTAAGTCACACAGCTTCTGTGACACCAACGTTATTTTTTTTTCCTGAGTTGTGTTCAAGAATGCTTAAAACAATGTATGAAGGGGTGTAGAGAGATAGCCCAGTGGTTAAGAGCACTTCCTGCTCTTGCAATAGGACTGGAGTTTGGTTGGTTGGATCTGTGGTAGACCTCTCACAGCTGCTCATAACCTAGAAGATCCAGTGCCCTCTTCTGTTCTTCATTAGTGTGCACATGCACACAAACACATAATAGTAATAGTAATAATAATAATAATAATAATAATAATAATAATAAATCTTTTAAAATGCCCAAAGAATACAATTTTAGCTGTGTAAGAACTTGATAATGTTTGAGAGATGACTCTTTGGTAACTTGCTTGCTGCTTGAGAATGAGGGACTGAATGTGACCTCCATAATCCACATAAAAAGGCTGGGTTCAGTAGCACAAACTTATAACTCCAGGACTGGCAAGGAAGAAACAGGTAGAATCCTGGAACTCTCTGGCCAACCATCCTGTGCTCCCCTTCCCATGAAAATGGGAAGCAGGTGAAATAACATGAAGCTAAAAGTGTAATCATTAGGACTGTCAAGATGACTCAGTGGTTATGAGTCTCAACATCTGCTTTGATACCCTGCTGGGTAGAGTCTTTCAGAGGCCCTCTGTGGTAGGCTCCTGTCCTGTTGCTTGTTTTCTCCTACTTCCAATGTCCATCCCATTTGTCTTTCTAAGTGAGGATTGATCATTTTACCCCAGGTCCTCTTTCTTGTTTATCTTCTTTAGGTGTACAGATTTTAGTATGTTTATCCTATCTTGTAGGTCTAGTACCCACTTATAAGTGAGTATATACCATGTGTGCCTTTCTGCTTCTGAGATACCTCACTCAGGATGATCTTTTCTAGGTCCCACCATTTGCCCGCAAATTTCATAATTTCCTTGTTTTTAGTTACTGAGTAGTATTCTATTGTGTAAAAGTATCACAATTTCTGTATCCATTTCTCCATTGATGGACATCTGGGTTGTTTCCAGCTTCTGGCTATTACAAATAAAGCTGCTACAAATATGGTTGAGCAAATGTCCTTGTTGTGTACTTGAGCATATTTTGGATATATGCCTATGAGTGGTATAGCTGGATCTTGAGGAAGCACTATTCCTAATTGTCTGAGAAAGCACCAGATTGATTTCCAAAGTGGTTGTACAAGTTTGCATTCTCACCAACAATGGAGGAGAGTTGCCCTTTCTCCACAACCTCTCTAGCATGTGTTGTCACTTGAGTTCTTAATCTTAGCCATTCTGATGGGTGTCAGGTGAAATCTCAGGGTCGTTTTGATTTGCATCTCTGTGATGGCTAAGTACATTGAGCATCTCTCTAAGTGTTTCTCTGCCATTCTATATTCCTCTACAGAGAATTCTCTATTTAGCTCTGTACTCCATTTTTCAATTGTATTGCTTTATTTATTGCTTTTTAACTTCTTTAGTTCTTTATATATTCTGGATATCAGCCCTCTGTCAGATATAGGGTTGGTGAAGATCATAACCAAACCTTTGGCAGAGTGCAGGGAATCATATGAAAGAAGAGGGAGTTAATATGACATGGAGAGGACAGGAGCTCCACAAGGACCAAATATATCGGCACAGAGGTCTTTTATGAGACTGTATCTCTAACTAAGGACCATGTATGAATATAACCAAGAATCCCTGCTCGGATATAGCCCATGGTAGCTCTTTATCCAAGTGGGTACCCTAGTAAGGGGAAAAGGGACTATTTCTGACATGAATTCAATGGCTGGTTCTTTAACCCCCCCACCTCTGAGGGAGGAGCAGCCTTTCTAGGCCACAGAGGAGGACATTGCAGCCAGTCCTGAAGAAACCTGATAACCTAGGGTCAGATGAAAGGGGAGGAGGAGATGAGGGATGGAGGGTGGGATTGGGAGGGAATGAGGGAGCAGGCTACAGCTGTGATACAAAGTTAATAAGCTGTAACTAATATTTAAACAATAAAGATTTAATTAAAAAAAAAAGAAAGATCACTCAGTGGTTAAGAATGCAGAGGAAGAGCATCCAGGTCTCAGTACCCACATGGAGAGATTCAGAACTGGCTACTACTCTGGCTCCAGAAGATTAGGGGTGTTGTTATTGCTTTCATGAGCACCTGCATTCTAGTGCACACATATACTCACAGATATAGACACACAAACTCCCACATAATACTAAAAATAGATACTTAACTGTCTGCTGGGAAATGGCTCAGCAGTTAAAAACACAGTTGCCCTCATTGACAAACTGGGTTCTGTTCCTAGGACCCACAAGGCAGTTCACAACTCTGGGTTCATAATTTCAGTTCCAAGGAACTCACTGTCCTCTTCTAAACTCTGGCATTCATATGATGCACACATATACATGTGAACAAAACATTCAAGCATATTAAATACATGCAAAAATCTAAAAGTTGTACATCTTTTAAAAGTGCAAACACTTTTTTCCCATATTCATTAAAACAAAGCTTAAGAAGTACTTATTTTATCTTTAAACTAAAGGGAAAATTCCTTTTAATCATAAATAAATTTCCTTTATGTTTCTGTCATAAAGCCAGCTTCTTTCTCACTGTAATTTGTATTCTTCTCAGCTCTTCTTGCCCATTTTTATCTTTTCTTAATAAATTGAAAATGTGTTGAAATGGGGTATTTAAAACTCAAATGCAACTGAGATAAAACAGGAAACAGGTGTCCTGAGATAAAAACTTTAGTAGTTTGCTGAGAATTATCTTTTCTATGGTTTCCATAACAACAGTATAAATTTCCAGGGGAGGCTTCATTAGATGAACATTGTTCTTTCTTCATCAATATAATTTGAAGCTACTAATCTTCAAATAGCAGGGTTGTTTTTTTTGGGGGGAATTTATTTTATCAAAACACTTTTCACTAACATTAATGTAAGATACGAATTTTAGTGAAAAACAACTAAGGAAGGATTGGATGGAATTTATTCACACCTTCCTCTTTTGGAGTCAATTAAGAAGTAAACTTGTTGGCAGGTGAGATGGCTCAGTGGACAAAGGTACTTTCCGTCAAACCTTACACCCTGATTTCAAACCCTACGTCTCAGGAGAGAGAAGGAAAGAACCAACTCCTACAACTTTTTCTCTGACCTAGGTGTGCTCAACATTGCATGCCCACACTTACACCATCCCACATAAATAAGTAAATACATGTAATAAAAATTGGAACTGTGCATATGGACATATCTCAGTGTTGGACCATAGGAAGAACTCATCCATCATATTCAAGACACTGAACTCTTCTTCAAAGCCGCCAAAGAAACATGTGAAACTCCTTGTAATTCAGAAGGCATTCAGTAAGTCACAAAGGATAAATATAATTTAATAGTGTTCTTTCTGTCTATTAAGAGTTATTCTAACTCTAAAATGTAGAAGAAAAATATTTTTAATAATGTGGTAGATTTTTGTATATTCATAGTTTTTATTCGATTTTCAGCAGTGTTCAGTGTGCATTTGCACATTTCTATTCTACTAAGATACATCATGAAATAAGAATTTTAAGTGTTGGATATTTTATATATTAACTGTCACTTTTAATTTCATCTAAAATATCATATTCACCCATATTTAAAAATGCTATGATAACTCACACACAAACACACACATGAACATACACAGAGAAGCATGCACACACAGAATTCACAAAGATTTCAAAAAATATATGTCAATAATGACAGCTTCCCTTTAAAGTTGAGACAAATTCTCTGTGTGTAGCGGTGGCTGTAACTGTTTCGGTGATTGGACTCAGTTCATACAGTAGTTACTCAAAGGTTGCAGCTGGAATAGGTATGTCTGCTCCTGTGTGCACAGACACACTCTGTATGACCACTAGCTTCCTCCCAAGGTGATTCAAAATTTGCTTTCTTCATTCACAATCTTCAAAAAAAAATGTGTGTGTATATTTAACTATGTTTATTTCTAAATGTGGAAACTTTTCAATCTTATTCCTGTAGCCAATACTATAAGCATTGTTGTCACCATGCAATTATCGGTTCCTGAAAACACTACTTTTCCTGTTGTGGAGTGTGTGTCATTTGAGCTAGAACCGGGTTCTGGAATCTGAGGGAAAAGAGTTCGTGATTCCTGCAGAAGGCCTGGTGGTATGTACTTGTAGAGTAAGATTCCATTCTGCCTTCCTCCCTCTGCAGATGAAAGCAAATCCCGGCTCAGTAGCACCGAGCCCTCAGCCATGCTGGGTAGCCTCCTGGATGACCAGCACTGGCACTCAGTTCTCCTGGAGCGTGTGGGCAAGCAGGCAAACTTCACTGTGGACACGAACACACAGCACTTCCGGACCAAGGGTGAGACCGATGCCCTGGACCTTGATTATGAGGTGAGTCAACCCTCCCCGTAGTTTTTCAGGAGTGAGGAGTGGGAGGAAGGGTTGTACATTGAGCTATTGGTTTTTTTTCTTTCTTTCTTTTTCTTTTTGCTTAAGTTTATTCACTTTACATTCCCATTGTATCCCCCTTTGTCCTCTCTTTTAGGTCTCACCCTCCAGCTGTTTTCCCCCTGCCCCTCTCCTAGTCCTCAGAAAGGGGGGACCCTCCTCCCCTACCGAGTGACTCTAGCCTATCAAGTCTCATCCGGGCTGGCTATATCCTCCTCTGTGGTCCAGCCAGACTACCCATCAGGAGCAAGTGATCTGATCGAGAACACTTTCTGGGAAAGACTTTAGATTCTCTTAAGTCATTCCCTTTTATTTTATTTTCCAATTTAAAATTGTGATTTTTTTTGGTCCTACTGATTTTATATTTTCTTAAATTTTATAACTGTTAAATGTAATAAAAAGTTACCTCATGAGACTTGTATATATGTGTATAATCCCAAAGCTGGAAAGGTAGAATCAGGAGGATCACTAGGGCTTGCTGGAAAGCAACTTAAGAGGTGAGCTCCCAGTTGAGTGACTTTATCACTAAAAATTGAAAATAAGTGAGTTGAGTGGCTGGTATCTCACCAGGGTTAGTAGGTAAATACATTTGTTGCCAGGTATGATGATCTGTGTTTAATCCCTGAGTCCTACATAGGTTAAGGCAAGAACCAACTCAGTTGTTTTTTGACATTCTTATGTCCTCCTTGGCAGGTGCATATCTCTCCCACACTAACTTACTAAATAAATAATGAATAAACATGTTAAAATAAATA
This sequence comes from Meriones unguiculatus, assembly GCF_030254825.1. NCBI lineage: Eukaryota > Metazoa > Chordata > Mammalia > Rodentia > Muridae > Meriones > Meriones unguiculatus. The sequence continues at coordinate 58,429,393 of NC_083365.1, read as the reverse complement.
AATAATCTAAGAGAAGAGTAAGAGAAAACATGCAGTGTGGAGCTCTGACTGCTATATGAATGTGCACACACATGCATGAGGACTCTTTGCACAAGGAGTATTCACATACCAAACACACTTTTATGTTTGGAGTGTAGAGATTTATTAGACAGGAGTGGGGAGAATGAGACAGAGAGAGTAGTAGAGAATAGGAGAAGAGAAAGAGGAGGATGGTGGTGGGGAGGGATCCCTGAGAGAAAATCACAGAGGAGGAAAGGGGAGAAAAAAACAAGGCAAAGGGTAAACAACACTTCTTAGTATGTATTAAAAACAAGGACATTTGCTCAACCATATTTGTTGGAGCTTTATTTGTAATAGCCAGAAACTGGAAACAACCCAGATGCCCCTGAGTTGAGGAATGGATACAGAAATTGTGGTAAATCTATACAATGGAATATTACTCAGCAGTAAAAAAACAAGGAGATCATGAAATTTGTAGGCAAATGGTGGGAACTGTGAAAGATCATCCTGAGTGAGGTATCCCAGAAGCATAAGGACACACATGGTATATACTCACTTATAAGTGGGTATTAGACATATAATATAGGATAAACCTACTAAAATATATACACCTAAAGAAACTAATCAAGAAGGAGGACTCTGGCTAAGATGTTCAATCCCCATTCAGAAAGGCAAAGAGGATGGACATCAGAAGAGGGAGAAAACAGGGAACAGGGCAAGAGCCTACCACAGAAGGCCTCTGAAAGGCTATGCCCTGCAGACTATCAAAGCAGATGCTGAGACTTATGGCCAACCTTTGGGCAGAGTGCAGGGATTCTTATGAAAGAAGTGGGAAACAGTAAGATCTGGAGAGAACAGGAACTCCACAAGGAGAGCAACATAACCAGAAAATTTGAACACAGGGGTCTTCTCAGAGACTCATACTCCAATCAAGTACCATACATGGAGATAACCTAGAACCCCTGCATAGATGTAGCCCATGACAGTTCAGTGTCCAAGTGGGTTCCATAATAGTGGGAACGCGGACTGTCTCTGACATGAACTGATTGGCCTGCTTTTTGATCACCTCCCTCTGAGTGGGGAGCAGCCTTATCAGGCTACAGAGGAAGACAATGCAGCCATTCTTATGAGACCCGATAGACTAGAATCAGAAGGAAGGGGAGGAGGACCTTCTCCATCAGTGGACTTGGGGAGTGGCATGCATGAAGAAGGAGGAGTGAGGGTGAGATTGGGAGGGGAGGAGGAAGAGAGCTACGGGAGGATACAAAGTGAATAAACTCTAATTAATAAAAAGGAAAAAAAAAAGAAAATACAGTAAAAAAAATAAGCAAATGACATTAAATATGACCAAAAGTCTTTTTAGTTTTGGTATTATATTAAGAAAACCCATCCTTCCTCCTTTTGCTTTTTTTTTTTTTTTCAATGCTGAGGTTTGAATCCAGGGCCTCTTTTATGGGAGGCGAATGCTCGACCACTCTGCCTCCACCCTAAATATTTCATCTACATTTCATAATTTTATTTTTATTTTCTAAGTTTCTCTGGCTGGCTTAGTGGGCTCTCTGTGGCTGTCTGCTTGTGATCTTTTTGCTCTTGCTCTTCCTAATAAGCAGATGCAGTCACATCACTGAGCCTCCAAGCTTGAATTCCTTGTTTTTATTGGCATTCACACAAGCAACTGATAACACATTTTTTGTTTTGTTTTGTTTTATCCAAGTTTCTGCTAGAATGTTGATTGCAAGGCTTAATTAGCCTTCTACTTCAAGTGGAGGTGGCTGATCAGACATTCAGAGACTGGCTGAATTACTATAGTCATCAATAAAATAATAGAAAATTACCCAGGCTCTTTCAGACATACACAGAGCCTGGGGCAAGAATACAAATGGAGAGCCACATGCTGTAATCTAAATATTTAAAGAGTTACAAATCAAGCAAAGGATGTAGTCAATAAAATGTATTCGACTCTCCTAGCATGATCAGATTGCCTTCAAACTCACACTGCACCATTCCCAGCTCTGTTTGTTCTATAAACAGTTCACTTTTACCATCAGAATAAGGGATGGGAAGATAGAACAGTGTGGCTTTGGATGGTGCATCACATTTTTAAGTCAAAAGACTCGCATTTGTCGGGAGGGTCATGGCGGGAAACAGTAGTGACCATAGGTGGTCTTCTCAGCTGACCTGTGAACACTGTTCCTAAGAAGCAGAATGTGGTCTGTGGATCACAGATGAATGCTGTGTCCCCTACTGGAGGCCCTGCCCTCTCAGCATGCAAAGAGCAGATCTTTTCTAGAGAAATAAATGTATATACAGTTTGACCAGTTGGCCAACGAACACAGTGACTCATATACAGACACAACACCCATAAAATGTATGTTAGACCAATTTGACTGGGGCATCCCCTGGGCTCTGTGGGTCTGTGAAAGCTACCCATTTACTTATTTAGCAAGAGGAGCCACAGGCATTTCTCATGGTCTGGTCTGGACCCATACTCTAGTGCAAGATCCAGTCACACATGGAAAACAGTGCAGTGGCTCCTGGGGAAGATCCACTGGGCAATTTGTACTACTAAGAACCCACTGGCAGCAGCTGTTACTCTGTTTTGCTTTCTTTATTTTTCTTTTCAAGGGCTGAAGCTGGCTTTTGTAAAGCATGGATCTGTTTATTATCTGTGTCTTGGGCAATGGTTAGGCTGATGGGTTGCTAGAATACTGGGGCTATGCAGCTTTGAGTTTTCTTAAAATCAGGATTGAGCTGAAGAGATATCTGTCAGGAAGGTGCTTGTCATTACTGCATGAGGATTTGACTTCAAAAGTGTTGGATGTTGTGGTACCTATTTATAATCTCACTGTTGTGGTAGCAGTGATAGGTGGATCCTTGGAATTGTTGAATTGTTGAATCAGCAAGCTCCAGGATCAAGGGGAACCCTGTCCGTTTTAGTTACTTTCTACTGCAGTGACAAGACACCATGATCAGGGCAACTTATTTGGACCTCTTAGTTTTGAGGTTAGAATCTCTGATCAAAAAGTGGAAGTTGCAGACATTTGAATTCAAAGCCTAAAAATACAAATTTCATCAGAAAATTAATATTTCTGGGTTTATTTCTAAGGACATCTACTACATCTGAATTCAGGTGTCCAGGTTGAGCTGTCCCTACTAAAGTTTCAAGTGACCCAGAGGAGATATGGCTCAGGTGGGAAAGCATTGTCCTTGTAAAAATGAGGATCTAAGTCCCATCCTCAGAATATTGTTCTAGCATTCATTATATTGCTGTGATAAACGCCAGGAGGAGAAAAGGGTTTATTTCATCTCATTCATTCTTCCAGGTAACTGCCCATCACCATTGAAGTAGAGTGAGTAACACAGCAGAGACTATAGAAGAATACTGCTTAGATTCTTTTCTATAGCTCGAGCAGCTTGTTTCTTCTGTAGCCCAGGACCACTGAACCACAGGTGCCACTGGCCACTGTGGTCTGGAACCTCCCAAATCAATCATTAATCCAGAAAATTCCCCTAAGAAGGTCATATAAGCCTATTTGATGGAAGTATTTTCTCAATTTAGGTTTCCCCCTTCTGGATGACTCAGATTATGTCAAGCTGATTAAAACTAAATAAATAAATTGTGAGTCTCAACATCTGCTTAAATCCACCTCTGAAAGGTGGACCCTTTCAAAGGACCTCTATTGTTGGCTCCCATCCTGTCCTCTCTCTTCCACCACTTCTGGTGTATGTCCTGTTTGCCATTCTGAATGAGACTTAAACATCCTCCCTAGGGTCCTCCTTGTTGTTTAGCTTCTTTAAGTCTGAGAGCACAAGGAATATTATGAAAGAAGGGAGGGATAGAAAGACCCAAAAGTGACAGAAGCTCCACAGGGAGACCAACAAAGCTAAAATTTTTGAGTCCAGGGGACCCTGCAGAGACTGGTTCACCAACCAATACCATGTATAGAGAGGACCTAGATGTAGCTTATAGGAAGCTCAGTCTTCATGTGGGTCCATAAATAAGAGGAGCAACGAATGACTGTTCATGACAGAAGACAGTTCATGTCTCTGTCATGAACTCAGTTGCCCACTCTTCGATCAATTCCTCTGGCAATGCGAGCTTACCAGGCCACAGAGAAAGTAGAACCAGGCAGTCCTGATGAGACTTGATAAGCTAGGGTCAGCTGCCAGGAGAGGAGAGCTTCACCTTTCAGTGGACTAAAGGAAAGTGATGGGGGGAAGAGGAAGGGAAGTTGGGACCAGAAGGAGTGAGGAAGGAAGCTACAATGGGGATATTAACTTAATATTTTTTTTCCCTGAAAATACTTGATAAGCTAGGGTCAGATGGAAGGGGAGGAGGAACTCCCCTGTCAGTGGACTTGGAAAGGGGCAGGGAGGAGATGAGGAAGTGAGGGTAGGATTGGGAGGGAATGAGGGAGAGGGCTACAAAGCTGGGATACAAAGTAAATAACCTGTGATTAATATAAAAAAATAAAAATTATAAAAAAGAAAGAAAATTAAATGAATAATTTTTAATTAATAAATAAACAAACAACCTAATTAAACAACATACTGATGTTCAAAGAAAGCCTGTTGTGCTGGCAAGTATAAACTCAGTGCTGGGAAGACAAATAATATGCATTGCTGTTTCTTACTTGCCAACCAGCAAATTAGTGAACATCAAGTCTAGAGGAGAGATATTGTCTCAAAATATACAGGGGACACAGCCTCAAGAATAAAATATTCCAGGTTGATTGTTGTGTGTGTTTGTGTGTGTGTGCATGCATGTGCACTCAAAACCTACACATTTAGATCAATGTTTTAAAATATTTTATTACATTTTTGTTATTTATTACCTCTGTATATCTGTTGGTATGTGTTTGTTATTACTTACCTGGAGGCCAGAGGACAGTGTGTAAGAATCCATGTTTTCCTTCCACCATTTGGGTCCTTAGGACCAACTCAGACTGGCAGGTTTGTTGACAACTGTTTTTACCTAATTAATTATCTTACCAGCCTTCAAAACAGTATTTAAAAATAATGAGAATTTACCTAAAAATTAGGAATTTTACAGTGCCACAAATTTATCAACTTTGTCTCTATTTCAAAGAAGGGCTGTACCTTCTGATAGCCATGGTATTTCCATATGGCTCAGTTAATATCCAGCTTGGTTATATTTCAGAGGAGAATGGAACAGAAGACATTAGCTCACAGGTGTTACTGGAGAATTTCCATCACCAAACTGAGTACCAGATCAAAGGCAGGACAAAATACTCACATATTTTGAGAGACTTTAAAAGTGAAAACTTCAGAATCCTCATTTAAATTGAGCTAGGCAAAAGTTTAGTAAAGGAGAGAGGGACTCATTGTCATAGAAGTAGTATTAAGTATCAGAAAACAAAAAAGACGGCAGGTATGAGACAAAAGAAAAGTAATAGGGTTAAAGGAAAAGAGAGGTATGTTTTGGGGCTTCCTGCATTTAACAACAAAGAGGGTTTTTTTCCTCCAATTCTAGCTACAGCTTCTCTGTGAAACCAGAAAACCCATCAGATTCCTGGAGAGAGGGTGTTATTCTAGGCAAGCTGTGAGTGGATTGTGCAGTCTCCCCGTAAAATTGATTGTGTAGTCAGTTTCATCTGATGCTAAGATCAAAGAAAGGCACACTGTGTAATTTGACAGGACAAGCCAGTGAAAAGGCCACACAATTGTCAAAGAGCATAAGACTAAAGCAGAGAGAGAAGGAAATTGCTCATCATAGTTTTTGATCCAATTCAAAGAGTATTGTTTTGTTCTATGATAGACTCACATACTCAGAAGTCAGGGGGCTTGATAAATACCTCAGGTGATAAAGTGCATGCTGTACAAACTTGAAGACTTTGATTTCATCCCCCACCCCCTGGAAAAACGTCAGCTTGGCACAGGGTCATGGGCTTATGTTCCAACACTGGGGAGATGGAAATGGAAAGATTTGGAGGCCTCTTTCGCTACCCAGTCTCTCCAAAGGTAAGCATTGCATTCAGTAAGAGATCCTATCTCAAAAAGGAAGGTGGAAGTTGATTGAGAAAGACACCCAATGTTGAACATTGGCCTTCACATCATGCACATACATGTACATGCTCATCTGTACACACATGTCATGCACATGAACACATCTACATATAAAAATGAAAAAGAAAAGTTAAGCCCTTGAAGCAAATTTAATTTAAAATATTTTAAAGATAAACTTATTAAATTGTTATAGAAAACAGCACAGGATAATTAATACCTTTGAAAATAAGAATTAGGATAAAAGTGTAAAGGCCAAGGTATATCTGTCATAATGCACCCTAATTTAGTATATATTTAACTTATGAGAGTATCATATAAAATGTAAACAAATACATCACTTAGGAGATAAGCAGTCTACTGCCACTGTAAAACCACTGGCCCACTCTGCCTTACTGTAAGCTGCCCTGTAGCAGCTTTCTGGTGGGAGGCATTGGAGGAAGATTAAGAGGAGATTGACCTAAGCAATGCAGTTGTACAGCTAGGTAAATGACCCAAGGGACAGAGTTCCTTCAAAAGGAATAAGAGGAATATCATCCCAAATATGAGCGACCCTGACCCAAGGACACAGACTCACATTGCCTCTGATATTATAGCCACGGTGGTAATACAAAACAAAGAATATCATTTATCAAAGTAATTTTAAAACACAGTTAGGAACAGGAAAGTGAGATGTACCTGCTATAAGTCTTGAATGTTTTCTGATGACGTTCTTAAAACTTTTGGCTGGTGGAAGCTAGCAGACTATCTGTATATTTCAATAGGGAATTTTCCCGATTACTAGGATGACAGGACAGACACAGAAGTGGACAAGGGATAACTATGGAGGGGACTCTACAGAACTCAGAACTTCAATATTTCTACTGAATACAATGCAAAATTACAATTCACCGTGAAGAATGCTTGCCACAGTTGTAACGTTTTCCTGAGAACCTCAGTTCACAAGTCAAAGAGAAAACCAAACTGATGACTATCATATTTACCTCAACAAGTCAGGAGAACAGTTTACAACCAATCAATTTCAATCTTTGCAAATAATAGTTTTCATAATTTATGCATTGAAGATCATACATGAGAGTGACTTATTCAGAGAGACAATTCCAAGCAAAATTTTAAATTTTATTATCATCTTTCACAAATCAGATAAACATCAAATTCAAATGGCAAATGAATGTGCTTACTAATGCAGAATTCATTTTTTTCCATAAGGTAGAATATATGGTCTTCGGAAATACTTAGAGAAATTAATGTGTATGAAGAAAAGTTACAGTACATGAAGCAGTTTTCCAGCTTGACACCTGAACTCCATTTCATATGAAAATTGTAGTGTCAAATTAGCTACTGGAAAATCTAAAAGTGGAATGCATTCTCCCACTGGGACCCCATCCACTCTCAGGAGTTTTCTGTTTTGTTTTGTTGTTTGATATTTTGTTTGTTTGTTTTTACTTTTTACATATTTTTTCTAAGTAAGTTTAAATTTTCTCTGCTAAAAAAATAACCCTGAAAGTATAAATTGTGAAATGGATATTCATAGTCAAGTATACCTTAGTATAATTTAAATTTTCTGCTATTACTGGATTCAGTAAAAAATATAAGTATCTTATAACACTTTTACTTTGCCAATTTAATTTTTGTAAAAACCACAAACTAAAAAACACACCTTTTAAAAATGCAAAATTCTCACATTAAAAGAACTTGGATAATGCAATGAGTTAAAATACCTTTGTTTATAAGTTATCAATATTTTCAAATCTCCTTCAAGATTTATAAACATAAATTTCTTAGTTCATACCAGACAAGTCTAGACTTGAACAAAGAAATTAAAACTTCGATAAATTTTCTCCTTTAAATGTGTTTATGTCCATTTTAAGTCAAATAAAATGATGAGTTCACACCTCCTAGCCAGGCAGGACTTCCAGTGGAGGGAGGGACACCAACCCACCCACAAAACCCTCAACCCAAAATTTATCCTACCTATGAGATGTTCAGCTATAAAGATGGAGCAGATATTGAGGGAATGTCTAACCAATAACTGGCCTAACCTGAAACCCACCCAAGACACTATTACTAATACTGTGCTATAATTGCAAACAGGATCTTAGCATAACTGTTCTCTGAGAGGCTCTACCTAGCAATGAATCAAAACAGGTGCTGAGAACCACACCCAAACATTAGGTGGATCTCAGGAATCTTGTAAAGAAGTGTGTGTGGGGGGGAAGCATAGAAAGTGCTCCTTGAGGGGACAAGAACTCCTCAAGGAAACCAACAGTTAACTAATAGAGACCCATGGGGGGTACAGAAACCAAATCATCAAACAAAGAGCATGCATGGCCTGAACCTAGGCCCTTGATACATATTTTGCTGATGGACAGGTTGTTCTACATATGAGTGCCCTAGCAAGTGGAGTGGAGGTGCCCCTGACATGTACTCTGTTGCATGGTTTCAGATGACTTTCCCTTAGTGCACTGCCTTATCTGACCTCAGTGGAAGATGATGCACTTAACCCTGATGTGGCTTGATGTGGAGGGTTGGGCTGGTTCCCCTTTTCTCAGGAGATGGGGAAGGTAGAAAGGAGGAAGAGGGTGGGAGGGAGGGGTCAGGAGGAGAGGAAGGAGGGGTTTGAGATAGGAATCTTAAATAAATAAATAAATTTAATAAAAAAATTTTAAAAAGAAAAAAAAAATGATGAGTTCACAATGAGTTTGTAAATGTAGGACTGTGCTACAATTCACTTGACTGATAGGATAAATATGCCTTCTACATGCTCTAATATTCATTTTTGGAAAAATAAAAACAAAAAGTAAATTTGCACTTTATTCTTACTTATACCAATACAGAAGAAAGTAAATAACCAATACAAGAATGAGTGAAAAAACATTTTCTCAATGAGGAAGTCAGAATCACTGGATTGTGCAAATGAAAAATGCAAGTTTTTTTTTTTGTGTGTGGTTGTTGTTTACATGCTTTATTTCTAGAAAGATCTTTATTATTAACAGTTAAAATTCTTTAAAATATTTTTACCAGGTCTTAGGAACTTTTGACCAAAAAAATAAAAATAAAAAATGAAAGTACAGAAAATAATATTGTAGAAAAATGTGCTGTATGCTTATTCTATGATTGTACACTTCAAATTCAAAGAAATTACCTTAAAAGATCACCCAAAAATCTGTTTTAAGAAAAATAACCATACCATTTGTCTTTCTAAGTGAGGATTGATCATCTTATCCGGGTCCTCTTTTTCGTTTATCTTTTTTTTTTTTACTTCTTTTTTTTTAATTATTATTAATTACACGTTATTCACTTTGTATCCCCCCACAAGCCCTTCCCTCCTCTCCTCCCAATCCCACCCTTCTTCCCCTTTCTTCACTCATGCCCTTCCCCAAGTCCACTGATAGGGGAGGTCTTCCTCTCCTTCTTTCTGATCTTAGTCTATCAGTTCTCATCAGAAGTGGCTGCATTGTCATCTTCTGTGGCCTGGTAAGGCTGCTCCCCTCAAGAGGAGGTGATCAAAGAGCAGGCCAATCAGATTATGTCAGAGGCAGTCCCTCTTCCCATTACTATGGAACCCACTTGGACACTGAACTGCCATGGGCTACATCTGTGCAGGGGTTCTAGGTTATCTCTATGAATAGTCCTTGGTTGGAGTATGAGTCTCTGGGAAGACCCCTGTATTCAAATTTTCTTGTTCTGTTGCTCTCCTTGTGGAGACCCTGTCCTCTTTAGGTGTACAGATTTTAGTATGTTTATCTTATCTTATAGGTCTAGTACTCACTTATAAGTGCATCTATATGTGTGTCTTTCTGCTCCTGGGATGCCTCACACAGGATTATATTTTCTAGATCCCACCATTTGGTTACGAATTTCATGATTTCCTTGTTTTTATTTGATGAGTAGTATTCCATTGTGTAAAAGTACTACAATTTCTGTATCCATTCCTCTGTTGATGGACATCTGGGTTGTTTCTAGGTTCTGGCTATTGTGAATAATGCTGCTACAAACATGGTTGAGCAAATGACAGGATAGGAGCCTACCATAGAGGGCCTCTGAAAGACTCTAACTAGCAGTATATTAAAGCAGATGTTGAGTCTCATAACCAAACCGTTGGCAGAATCATATGAAAGGGGAGTTAGAGCTCCACAAGGACCAAATATATCAGCATACAGGGGTCTTATATGAGACTGTTTCTCCAACCAAAGACCATGTATGGATATAACCTAAACCTCTGCTCAGATGTAGCCCATGGTAGTTCAGTATTCAAGTGGTTTTTCCTAGTAAGGGGAACAGGGACTATTTCTGACATGAACTCAGTGACTGGCTCATTGAGCTTCCCCTCTCCCCTGAGGGAGGAGCAACCTTGCTAGGCCACAGAGGAGGACATTGCAGCCAGTCCAGAAGAAGCCTGAAAAGCTAGGGTCAGATGAAAGGGGAGAAGGACCTCCCCTATTAGTGGACTTGGAAAGGGGCAGGGAGGAGATGAGGGAGGGAGGTTGGGATTGGGAGGGACTGAGGGAGGGGGCTACAGCTGGGATACAAAGTAACCTGTGAGTAATATAAAAAAATAAAAAATAATAATCATAAAGCCAAAGGGAGGGGAGGGAAGAAAAATAACCATTTCAAATTTAAAAATACATGAAAGTATCATAATTATGTTTAGAAAGTAAACAATTAAAAGTTTATAACTTAAAAATAAAAAAGTCTAGGCCCAGTAGTTCATGTCATACTAATGATGATAGAGCTGGGAAGATGATGCTATGGTTGATAGAACATATCCTCTTCTACTATGGTACATTATAAAGAGAAGAGGGATGTTGAGGCAGATGTGGAAGACACAGCAGAGACAGATGAAAGGGAAGAGAGAGAAAAAGGAGACAGGGGAGGGAGGGAAGAGAGGAGAGAGAGGGAAAAGCCAGAGGAAAAAAGGGGAACGATACACAAGGGGAAGAGAGTCCTATGTAGTGTGGCCTTTCAAAGCAATGGTGAAAACCTGTTTACTGGTTAATGAGTGTGAGACAAATGAGAATATAATTACCACCCTCTTTTCTTGTACAACACGAGCGGTATTCCAAATGGGTATTTTGAACTTTACTATATCTTTACTATATCATAAATTACTGTGTTAATTTACTGAAAACAGACATAGTAAAGAAAACTAACATCCTGTACCCATCCCAGACATCTCTTATTAAAAAACAGTTCTCTTCCTAAACTTTCTAGGTGTGTGTGTGTGTGTGTGTGTGTGTGTATTGTGTAGGTGAATGTGTGTATGCATGTGTGTTTAATAAGAGTTATAGAAATCAGACTTGGGTAACTGAGCCTGAATGGCTAGTGTATTCACCCACAGAGCATCTTCTGGCCCCCATATGCACAACTTTCTCATCACTGAAATCATACGTCACAACCAATTATCATTCTTGTATTTAATAATTAAAATAGCATTCATTTTGCATTGCAATAAATTGTTAATAATGTTCATGCTACTAGTTTTATTATGCTGATTCTTAATTGCTTCTACAATCCACAGGACATTTTGCACTATTTCAATGTTTAATCTTTATAGATAACAGTTGGGGAGCAACCCTATGCATATAAGTTCTTTCAGTAGCATGAGTTTTTGAACTAGTTTTCTCTAGTTGGTTGAGTAAGTATTTGCTTCATTCCTTAGATTTTTTTTTTTTCATGGCTATGTCCTCTCTACTGCTGTGCTACAGATAAAGATGTTGATTTTTTTTTCCCCCTCTGGAAAATACAGTTTTATTTAGTGTTGAAAAGTTTTAAGAAAGAAGTAAAATGGTTTTGTAAAGTAAGTCTTTAAGAGGAAAGCAATTGCAGATATTTTTACATAGAATAATCAGGATCCTTTTAAATGAGTAATCAAGTGGCATGTGCAGTTGCTAAAGTTTCTTGGCTCACACATATGATTAAATCTAGAGAAATGTACTTACTTCTCTTACATTCCTACCTCTTAAGAGCTTGCAACTAAATGTTGATTTTTGTTTCTTCCACCATAAAGCTCAGTTTTGGAGGAATTCCAGTACCAAGCAAACCTGGGACCTTTTTAAAGAAAAACTTCCACGGCTGTATTGAAAACCTTTACTACAATGGAGTGAACATAATTGACTTGGCCAAAAGACGAAAGCATCAGATCTACTCTGTGGTAAGTCTGCCATCTCTGTTAGCTGGTGGTTTGTGGACTCTGGGTAAGTCTTCATCTTGGTACTCTACCCTTATACCTCTTCATGCTGTGTTTATCTTATGCATTTAGGATCTTCATCAGCCAAGGCTGGATATGTAGTTCTGTTGGAAGAGTGCATGTCTAGCAGTCATGAAACACTGGGATCCATTGCCTTAATATAAAAATGGGTGCTTTAGTTTACTTCTTTTAATTGGCCTGTCAAGAAACAAAATAAAGTAAGAAAGCTTTATTCTGGCTCATAGAATGAGTGATTATATATCATAATGACAGAGAAGACATGGCAGTGGATGTAGGAGGCTCGCTGATGACATCCCATCAGCACTTATGCAGCAGAGTAAACGAACTTGTGACCAGGCTACAAAAGCCCCAGGCCCTCTGCCCGAGACCAACTTACGACAAATTCTCACCTCTGTGAAGGTCTCCCGGACACTAACATGTGAGCCTATAGGTAATATTTTATACTCAGATCACAATGGGCATGGTGTTGCACCCCTGTAATCCCAGCACATGGGAGGTGAAAGCAGGCAGATGAGAATTTTAAACTGTGCTCCATTTCATAGCAGCTCCAAGGCCAGCCTTTGCTAATTAAAGCCCTGTCTCAAAAATTAAAAATAAAATAAAAGCAAGTCTCATTTTCCTACTAGCTGACCTTACTGTGAAAACACCAACTATGAAAGAGGAACTGGAAATCTTTTCATAGGCGAAGTCAAGTACAGGCAATCAAAGAATGCTGCTTTCTTGGGTGTGGAGAAGACTGGAAATCTATGAAGACTAATGCAGATTTTCTTTTAAAAAGTTTCATAAAGGTACGCTGAAAGTACAGGGCCTGTTAAATTTTGTAGCCAGGACATTATATGTCTGCTGATTGGTTATATTAAACAGGGTATTTTAAATGATATTGCACTTCTAGTGTCTTAGGAGTTCCTTGTGGATCACTTAGAATCACAGTAGATTAAAGTATTCTAATTCACTAGCATACATTTTTCCTAACACACATTGAGTTTATAAGGGGTCTTTAAAAAGAAATTATCCTCGAATTTCCTCTAGCTCAATTGCTCCTATGTCTCCCTGTACTTCCTTTTAAATTTATGGCCAGTTTTTTTTTGTTTTTTTTTTTTTTTTTTAGTTCTTAAACACACACACACACACACACACAAGCTAATATAACCTACTGCGTCCATTTATTGTTGCTCATATGCACTTAATTTTAGGACTGAGTGCTTGAGATGAAACTGCTTGAGATGATTTCCTGTAGTTCTTTCTATAGTGAGAATTCCCCATCCACATTGGCATTTCAACTGGTGTATTCACTCTGCAGGCTTTGCTTAAGAACTTGCATTGTGGAGATTGATGGGTTCAGCTTCCCTGACATACATAGAAGACACAGGAACACTTACTGTCATTGTATGTTTGAGTATATGTGTGTATGTGTGAATGTATGTATATGCTGTGGGGGAGGGTGAACATGTCCGTTAGGCAATCACAGCGGTCAAAAGACAGCATAGGGTCTCCAGGCGTCAGAGTTACAGACAGCTCTAAGATATGTCACAACAGATTAGAGAGCTTAGAATTTCACTTGGGTTTTCTAAAAGCCATACACTCTCAATCACTGAGCCGTTTCTCTAGCCTCAATCTCCGTGCTATTATAGCTTGTTTTCTTCATATTTTCTTTCTGAAATACACCATCTTTTTATTATAGTACGTCAAGCTACTTTAATTCATATGTTGTCCAAATTAAATAACTTTAATCCTTACATATTTGACGTTTCTTTTCAGTTGTGTATATGTATTCACCAGAACTCTTCTCTATTCTTCTCATTGTTGTTCAAGTATCTATTAGTTTTTAAAGTTTAATGTATTTCTCTCTCTAAATCTCTGTGTGTGGCGGGGGGGGCAAGTGTGTGTGTTGTGCTCCTGTATTCACCTTTGTGTATGCAACGATGCCAGGGAAGGATGTTGTGTGTTCTACCATGTACGGTTGTTTTCCCTTGAGACAGTTTCTCTCACTGGACTTGGAGCTGATTATTAGCCAGCAAGCTCCAGTGATCCTTCTGTCTCCATTCTAAGCTGTGCTAGGGTTACACACACACAGCTATGCCCATCTTTTTATGTGAGTGCTGGAGGCCCAACTAAATTGTATTTTTGGGTCATAAAATTTTCATTTGATTCTCTTTATACCTTTCATTTCCTTACTAAGACTTCATATTTGTTACTAAGACGTGTTTTCTTACTCACCTCTTCCATTTGATTTTTGAGACAGTTTTCATTATAAAGCCTGAATTAGAATTTGTCAGATGATTCTAACGTCTCCATCATTTCAGTATAGACTACCGTCACTCTCTTCTTTGCATTCAGTGAGAAGTTATATAATAAGAGATACAGTTTTAGGAAAAACTGATGTTTTAGTCATTATGTTATGCAAATGCAGATGGAGGGTTTAGCCTCAATAGACCTATATAAACATAAAATTCAGATTTCCCTAGTCTTTGTCAAAACTGGCAAGTGAAATGCCAATTGTAACTGCCAGAAAAGTGGGATCCCATCATCTTCTTGGGATTTTTCTTATAGCTAGGATGGTTTTAAAAGCTCTTTGTTGCTCCCTGTGTGACCCTCAGTGACCTTCAGTGTAGCTCTGGGCTGACCACTTACCAACCAAGTGTAGCATGAGTCCTCACTTTCCACAAAGTCCTCTTGACCCCATTTCTGCAGTTAGTGGTCAGTGCCTTCATTTCTTCTGAGTGAGTTCAATATCTAAGCTCTTCATCAAGTCTTAAAGGTAACACAAGAAGAAACCTGGCAGTGTCTTTAAAAGATTATTTTTTTTTATTTCTGAGGTTAATTTTTCGGATTTCAGATCTACTTTCCCTGATTGTCCTTGAAAGCATGCTACCTTGGGATGTTGTGGTGCATAGAGGCAGAGTAGAGTTGGCTCCGCAGTTATTCTGTATGATGCACTTTTGATAGGCACCTGTAAAATATACTGTGTGTTATTCTGTCTCCTTTGCCAGCCTATGGCTGAATAAACAGTCTTTCCAGTGATGAGGAAAACTTAATTCTCTTTGCAATATGATTATTCAAATGTCTGGATAAACTACAGTATTTTAAATAACCTAGTAGGTTCTTTTGCTTGATAAACAAAACCTATTTTTGTATTTAAAGGCTTCATATTAATGCATCATTTAAAAATTATTATTGGATTCTGGAGAAAACATCAGACATACTTGAGGAAATGCATACTTGAACAAAAAAAATGTCAGCTTTTTAAAAGACTTTTACAATGTTCGTGACTCACTTAATTTGGAGCATTTATGATGGTGTTAAGAAAATAGTAGTCCCTGACAATTTCTGGGATACTGGGTGATTACATTTACCTATAGTAGATCACACTTAAGATTCCTGAAAATTGTGCCACTTCCCCATGAGAAATCAGGGTCGCCATCATTGGCTTTCTAGTTATCTTCCTATTGCTAACACAAGGATGACTCTGGTGACTGGAATGAGAATGTTCCCCCTCTAGTCTCATGTTTGAATTCTTGATCTCCAGTTGGTGGAAATTTTGGAGCAGGATTAGGCCTTGTTGAATGTTGATTCAGCATTCCTTGAATAGGAATGTCCCTAGGCACAGGCTTTACGATTTCAAGACACCTACCATTTCAATGTTGTTTTTCTGCCATGGCTGCGAATAAATATGTGTGCTCTCAGCTGGTCCTTCACTCTGTTATGTGTTCATACTGGATCTGAGACAGGGAGAGACCAGCTATGCCTTATATAGAAATTTCTGTGTTTTCAAAGTCTATATCCACAAACAAAAGTTCTATACACACCATTCTAGAAATATCTTTTGTTAGAAATTGAAAAAAAATATACAACAATGTCTTAGAGAAAGCTAACACAAAGTTATCTATTCAGAACTTGCATTATTAGATGAAGGAGTATCACTCTGAGCTTTGATCAGGCCTGACAAGGGGAAACATTAGAGAGAAATCCTCATAAACAAATGTAGTATGTGGAGGGGGGTGTTTGGAAGAGAGAGCCTTCCTTTTCAATCCTGAAGTAGACAGCCACCTTGTGATGGTGATGATAGAAAGAGCCTTTCAATCACCTGAAAAAAGGTTCAGACTCTTGTATGTTTTAACATCAGTGTGTGTGTGTGTTTCTGTCTGTTTGTTTATCTGTGTGCTTCTGACTTAGTAATCTAGTCCAACCTAGTGTCCTAACCTGCTTTCCTAAAGTTAAGGCAGGAAGGCACTGAGGTCATAGTTCAACATTACTTTGGTACTGAGCAGTTGGGTGAGGGGGGAAACTAGACTTACTTTTTCCATGAAGGCCTGCTAACTGTCAGAGCAGGCTCCAGTCAGTTCTTGTCCTAATTGACATATTGCAAGGGTAGGGGTACAGCCTGATTTCTGGAAGAGGCAAAGAAGCAGCTTGAGGGTTGTGGCTTTTCATCTTTAATGATGAACTATGTTAAATTCAGTCATTAAAAGAGTATAACAACTGAAAGTGAAATGTGATAGAGTGAGGAGAGAAAATATGGGGTTCTGGGTGTCAGTAACTTCTATTGTTCCCTTTATGGGTGAATCCAGAATCAAAATATTGACAATTGTTTGGCAATCTTTACTCTAACTACAGTGTTAACCAGATTGCCTGAAACTTTTCTAGTTCTCTTCAGTCCTCGGGGCTTAATTGGTAATGTAGTCAATTATGAGGCACAAAGAAACATTTAGCACTAATGTGCTTGGGAAGAAAGATTTAATCCAACAATATAATTTCAGTGTGCAAGTAGAAAAATCTTAGCTTTTGCCTTTATAATATAAAGAAAAGAACACACATGATTTTTCTTCCAAATTGTTTCCATTTCCTTTATTAAGTGAGAATCCACGCTTATACACATATGCACAGCTGCACACAGGCATGCATGCATGAGTGCACACACACAGTGTATACATACCTGATCTATTTTTTGGAATTCCTTCTGGGATGTAATGGTTCACACTATTAAATACAAAATCACAGATACTTTGTTCCTGTCACGAAGCTTAAAGATTCCCCCAAAGACACCACATCTGCCTTAAAGTCAACTTTGTTCCCAGTCACACAGTCATTGCTAAAAATTCTAGAAAGTTAAGTTTCTGTTTTCTGTGTATTGTTTGCTTTCCACTTCTCCTTCAGTTACTGAGCCTTCAGATGTTTGGGATTTATCATGAGATTGATGGAATTAAGGACCGAAGGCAGAGAGGGTTAGTTGGTGTCCATATCACAAGGCTTAAGGAAATCCAGGCTTCTCTCTGCCTCATATAGCACAATGCTTTCTTGTGGGCTGCATTCAGACAGCATCCTCCTTGCAATCATTCATTCCTTTCCTATGGCACCTGCCCTCCCTGAAGATTTAACAGCTGTTCCATGAGGATAATTCAATTTAGTCTTTATAGCTCCATTTGACTATAGGACGATCTTCTACATTTCAGAATGTAGTAAAACTAACAGCTCAAAGTAGACATAAAAAATACCTAGCTATTCTCCCCAAATCCACCACCTTGTGCTAATACAGCTCCATGTAATAAATAATCAGGAAGTAAATGGGCCATTGAAGTCTGTGTGTAGCAGCTGTAATGTGGATTATTATACACATAATATAACATTCATATTGCCCTGGTACCTTCCTGAGCATAATTAATTTCAAGCTCTGTGCTCTATAAGAAATGATGTTTTCTTGTGACCTTTCTTCTGTGAGCATGAGCTTCCTTTTCTTTGACATAGGGAGAGTAACATGATTATGTGATCATCGGTTCAAGTCCTAACCTCTTCATGTAGTCCTTCAAGTGTTGTTGTTTTTTTTTTTTTTTTTTTTTTTTAATGAACATAAGGGTTCAGGACTAAAGATAAAGTTAAGTCAATAAGTTGATTGATTTGCAAGTACAAAGGCCTGATTACAATATTTGGAACTCATATAAGAAAAATCAAAACAAAACAAAATAACCAACAAACAAAACAATGGCATGAGCCTGTAATCCCAGTTCTGGGGAGATGGAGACAGACAGTTCTCTTGGGCTCACCAGTCTAAATTGGTTGGTGAGTTTTAGGGTACTGCGACTCTCTGTCTCTGTCTCTGTCTCTCTTTCTCGCCCTCTCCCTTTTTTCTCTCTGTCTCTGAAAAAAAGATAGACAGTACCTGAGGAGTGACACTCAAATTTGTGTTCTGGCCTACAAATATGTGTGCATACATTATCATGCAGATGTATACACAGCAAGAAGGGCTCATGCTACATTACTTGGTCTTCCATCAAAGAGGCAAAAGAGACAAATAGTTAAAAGCAAGCCTGCACAATACAGAATTAGCCCTGGAGCCCACTGATTAAGTCAAATCACTTGCCTATTGCTGTCTCCAAGTAGCTTAAGTCAAGGCATTGGATAAACAGAGGCCAGCACTAAACACACACTCCTTAGGGACAGTAAACTTTGTCTTACCTTCCTATGACTCAGACACTCATGAGAACTGCTTAGAAAAATCTCTCTTCTGTCTAATGAAGCCTATAAGCTCTTCAGTTTGTCCCCAGGATAGTGTTTCATGTCCGTGAGTGTGCTCTGTGATAACTAATACTTACCCTTGATGATGGCTGTCTTCCTATGCCATTTGACCAATCTGACATTCACATCACCTGCCTCTCTGCTGTGTGCTTCTCAGACAATGAGAAAAATGATTTCTCAGTTTGTTCACTTCCTTCCGAAGCCTCACTTCCTTCCTGTCTTTGGGAAATAGAGATGCAATAGTTCGAGGTCAGATGAAGAATAATGTGGCTGAGAGTTAAGTAATAATAAAATAAGTGAACAGTGGAATGGTCATTATCTTAATTCATTTGGGCAGCTGGAATGAAATTCCATAAAGCAGGTGGCCTGTAAACAACTGCTATTTATTTCTGATGTTTCTGGAGGCTGGAGGCTGGGATCTGAGAGTGCAGCATGTTGAGACCTGAGATGGTCACTTCTGGGCTAATGATAGTCTCCTTCTAGCCAGTTCTTCACAGGGTAGAAGGTCTAGTCTGGATATCTTTTTTTTTCCATAATTTTATTTTTCTCATTAGCTACATTTTGTTAATTCTGTATCCCAGCTGTATCCCTCATTCCCTCCCCAATCCCACCCTCCCTCCCTCATCTCCTCCCTGCCTCTTTCCAAGTTCATTAATAGGGGAGGACCTCCTCCCCTTTTATATGACTCGCTTTTGTCAGGTATTTTCCGGACTGGCTGCAAAGTCCTCCTCTGTGGCCTAACAGTAGTGCTCCTCCCTTGGGAGGTCGGGAGGTCAAAGAGCCAGTCATTGAGTTCATGTTAGAAATAGTCCTTGTTCCCCTTAATATGGGAAACCAATTGATTACTGAGCTATCACGGGTCACATCCGAGCAGAGGTTCTAGGTTTTATCCTCTCATGGACTTTGGTTGAGTGTCCATCTCAGAAAAGACCCTGTGCCCAGATATGTTTGGTCCTTCTGGAGCTCCTATCCTTTCCACATCAAACTCCCCTTCTTTCATATGATTCCCTGCACTCTGCCGAAGGTTTGGTTGTGAGTCTTAGTATCTATTTTGGAGCACTGCTAGGTAGAGTCTGGATATCTTAAAACTATCAGTTCAGTATTTCAAGAGACCTTAGAGTCAGAGTCTGGACCTTGGCAGTCCTAACAAGCCACATTCAGACATCTAGTCTCAATAAGTCAACTAAATTCAATAAACCAATTAAAACAAAATAGAGAAAAACTGAGAAAGACAATCTATCCAATGTCACTGCATTAGGAAAGGGAATAGGGAAAAACAGTGGTCTCCACAAGTCAAATTTTGGGATCCCGACAGGGGGTTTAACTATTAAGAGAGTGCAAGTGGCATGTATGACTAATCACGTGGTATGTATGACTAATCACGTGGTCTGTATGACTAATCAAGTGGTATGTTGGTCCTAATCAAGTTGTGGTCCTGCCCATCATTGACATCTGAGTTCCAGCCTCTCTGCTCAGGGATTTGATAATTTGTCAGCACTTTATGAGATGACTTCCTAGAAAACATATTTATCCTCTGACTCTGGTCACATGACAAGTCTTTTTCTACTAGCATGAGAGTCCTAGGGAATTTCAATTTCTTGCCATAGCCCAAACTGGCATAAATTCTCCTGCCTCAGCTTCTTAAGGCTCATATCATACAAGCATGCCTTAACGTTTTACTAAACTTGCATAGTTTATTCTTTTAAAGATTTATTTATTTATTCATTAAGTATACAGTGTTCTGCCTAAATGTATACCTGCATACCAAAAGAGGGCACCAGATATCATTATAGATGCTTGTGAGCCACCATGTGGTTGCTGGGAATTGAACTCAGGACCTTTAGAAATAGCAGTCAGTGCTCTTAACCTCTGAGCCATTGCTCCATCCCTTACACCTGTATAGTTTAAAGTCTGAATTAATTTCCATACCCACCCCACAGAGTATAGAAAAGTCTACTCAGCCTGCCAAATGTACGTGGTACTATCTGATCATTTGAGGATTTAGAATCATTTAAGGGAATAGAGATAAGGGAGGAATTATGGTGTATTACTGAGGAGGTGGAGTTCAAAGAGCTTTGGCTACATTGCTGTTAAGAAGACAACCTGGGGTTTATGAGTGCCCATTGAAAAGGGTGGAAAAATTAAGAGGAGAGAGGGAACAAGACAGAAAATGGAATGAAGCTGAAAGAAGAAAAGTTATGAACATAGACAAATGGAGTTTTGTGTCATCTTAGAGTTTGGTGAGTTTTCTTCTAAAGAGCTAAGCACATTACTTCTTTATTTCTCCCCCTTTAAGAACAGCAGACATGACCCTTTCACTTGCAAACATGTATTTCAGAGACCTAGCTTACAGAGAAGAAATGATGGGTTGGGATGCCACTACCAGAGAGACAGTAACCAGAGAGAGGGGAGACTGATGGACCCTAGGCCAGATTTGTGCCTCTGTCCCTGACACATCTGTGTGAGGCAGCATGAGAGCAGCCGTTATCATCCATACTTTATATGAAAGAATAATTTATAGTCAGGGCTAAGAAGTGACAAGGATTTGCAATAGGAGACTTTGTCATTCACAGTCTTCTTTATTCTCTTCTGGAAAGCATGATACCATCAGCTTTTATTCATTTTTATTATACATCATTTTTCTTGAGGTCCTGAATGACTTTCACATCCAAGTGCAGGGATAAAGAAACATTCACTAATACATGTTCACAAGGCCAGACAGATCTACAAAAAATAGTACTCAAGGAAGCACTTCAGAAATGGCCCATTATTAGTTAATTGCTTAAGAAATCTCTCCTGAGCAGTTTTTGAGAGGTGAAAACATGTAGCAGAATCTTCGCCTCCGGCAAGACTAAGTAATGCAGTGGCAAAAAGTAGGCGTTTAGCCCAACTCATCCTGCGACATCTCCATTTTTTGACACATAGTTCCCAGGCTTATCCTTTTGGCTGAAGGTGAAGGCTGAGAATCCTGTCTGAGAACTAAGTGCCTTCCAAGGAACACATCTCACACCTCCCCATAGCTCTGAAATTCCTCTTATGAGAACTGAAGTTTCTGTCTCTGGATTTGAATAGCACCTGTCTCCTAGACAATTCCAGACAGAGAAAAAGGTCTTCTAAGCAGGGCTAGAGCATGTGCAAAATCCCAGGATGGGAACAGAATCAAGAAGTTTAGGTCTGATGGGATGGATTGGTAGGTGGTGGGACTTGTTGCAAAGGCTGACTTCCTGAATTGGATCCTGGGGAGACACCTGTGTGCTTTACTCTGACTTATGAATTTGTGCTCCCCATGACAAATACATGTCTGATGATGCTAAAAGTCCAGAAAGTTATTGGACTTTTGGCCCCCCAGTGAGTCCTTTAGGATACAAGATAGTGAACAGTGAGTGAAGCATAGGACTAGTATGCCTGCTCTCTAGACGCAGATTCAGATCTTCTCAAAAGCATGTGGTTAGCAGGCACACATGCAGCACATAAGTGGCAAAGTCTTTGTGATACAACATAGTTCTGAGGAATCTGGCTCCTGGAGACAGAAAGCACCTGGGGCCAGGAGATAGTTCAGTTTGTACAGTACTGGACTTGCAAGCCTGAGGACCTGAGTTTGAACTTCAAAGACAAACAAAAGCTGGACTTCTTGGCCTACATCTGTGATCTCAGTACACCTGCAATGAGATGGGAGGCTGAGGCAAGAGAATTATCTAGAAGATTGGGGGCCAGCTAACCTGAAGTATACAGTACAGAGAAATAATAAAAGAGACCCTACCTCAAACATGGTAGGAGAGAATTAACTCTCAAAATTTGTCCTTTGAAATCCATATGTGTTCTGTATCACATGTGCGCCAGCCCTTACATACATAAGGCATATCAGACATATACACATATACTTTATTTCATAATAATAGTCACAGTAAAAGCAAGGCACAGAGGCACGTTCTTATTCCTCTCCAGCTCTGAGGGGAAAATATAACCCGATCTCTGGCAGTGTAGCCTAACTGGTGAAAGAACCTGTATCCTAAAACTAGACAGACAACAACTGAGGAATATTATCATAGGTCAACCTCTGGCCTCTTCATGAATATGTGTACACACATGTGCATGTGCGCTCACTTCCACACATGTTCACACACAGACACACACACATAAACACATGTACATGCACCTACGCATCCATGCACCAAAAGAAAGTGACATTGCAAAGTAAATGTGTGGAGCAAGTGGCTTCCCCCTGAGGAACTGAGATGGAAGGAAGGAACTTTCTTTAGTCCCTACAGTGGTCCCTGGAACTCAAAAGTATCAAAGTCTAATGTTCAGGCAGCAGAAATTTTAGAGTGTCAAAGGACAGTGGGAGAGGTTCAGCAAAGAAAGGTGACTTTGACAATGAACATCATAGAGAGATAGATAGATAGATAGATAGATAGATAGATAGATAGATAGATAGAAAGAAAGATAGATAGATAGATAGATAGATAGATAGATAGATAGATAGATAATCTCCTAATCATTCTCTTATTTGAAAAAAAATATTTTTTAAATCATGGGATCTGGCTACTTCTACTGAACCTTTGGCAACTCACAGATGCTGGGAGAAGAGGAGGAACCATGTTATACAGCTGTGTTCCTGCTAGTGAACTCACTAGAACAGTGGATAATTCCAAACACATGGTCGCATATATTGTCTCAGTTAAGCTCTGTAAGACAAAAAGTCATGAATATAGGAAACATATTTGTTGGAAAGCATCAGGGTTGGTGGGAGAGTGAAGGAAGTAATAGGAGGGGGATAACCCGAATATATTACATACATGTATATAAATCACAAAAAGTTATTAATAAAAATTGAATTAACAGGGACTGTCTCTGACCTGAATTCAGTGGCTAGCTCTTTGGCTGCTTCCCCTGGATGGGGGAGCAGCCTTGCCAAGACACAGAGGAGAACAAGGCAGCCAGTTTGGACGAGACTGGGTAAGCTAGGGTCAGATAGAAGGGGAAGAGGACCTCCCCTATCCATGGAATTGGAGAGGGACATAGGAGGAGAAGAGAGAAAAAGGGTGGGATTGGGAAGGGAGGAGGGAGGGGCTACAGCTGGGATAAAAAGTGAATAAAGTGTAATTAATATAAAAATTAAAATTTGAATTAGAAAGTTTAGAAGCACTAGATATCTAACAGACTTCTGAATGAAGACAAAGAGAGGCTTATATATATTCAGGATATCACATGCTGCCTGCAAACAGTCATAGAAAACATAGCATACCTCACTGACATGTAAGAAACCGACTCTCAAATACAGGTCTAACGCCATATGATTAGGGAAACATTAGGTTATTTAACTTTGTCACTACAAAATGAGGTTCAGTGAAACTACATTTACTCTCATTTATGAGCCCCCATAATTCAGTATATTAAGAGAACTTCTTGGTTAAAATGTCCATGGCCTCTCTAGCTGTGCATGTATAAGAAAAAAAGAAATCACATGCCTAATTTCTCCATGTGATTTCTAAGGTTGCAATTCTCACAAAAAAAAACTTCTCATATTTCAACTAATAATTTTCCTATGTGGCTTACCTTCCTCCTCCCAAAGCATGTCATGTCTCAACAGTTCTGCCTACACTTTCTCTAAGAAAGTGTGTTGCTCATACACAACAGTTTGCATTTTCCCTCCTGCTGATGCTCAGTTCTCTTCTACTTTTCTCCTGGTGCTGTAACAAGTTCTAAATTTTCTCTCTTCAGCTAAGAAATTAGGTCTCTTAGAATGTTTTCACTTTTGTCTACTTTATAAAAATAGAAACTAGTAGCCAAATAAATACCATTAAAACAATAATAATATGAACTTTAAAATACTGATGCCACTGGGGGGATACAAAGTGAATAAAGTGTAATTAATAATAAAAAAGGAAACACTGAGGAAAAAAAAATAAAAAAAATACTGATGCCATGGAGATATGTTCAGTCACTGAAGGATTGTAAGTAGGTGTCCTGTTACTGTACAGTTTTTATATTATCAGCTAAAAATGTGTAACTTACATTCTAAATGAAGTATTCAGAATGAAGTTGCTTTTGTTAATCTTCTAATTTAAAACAGAGTTTCTTTAAGCTTAACTATAGGTCCATTTTTCAATCTCTTCCTCCACCTCCAAATTCCAAAACTGTCCATTCGGTTTTGTCTTACAGTGAAGTCAGAATTATTTAAAAGCATTAAATTCTTTGGTGGGATATTTTTTTTTCTTTGTGACCCAGATAAAAAGGTAAAATTTAGGCTCCAAAGGGAGTTGTCACGAGTTGTGGAATCAAAACAAAATCCAAAGTCACAGCTTTGGCAAAAAGTCTGAGACAGCAAAGAATTTGCAAAGACAAAAGTGAAGCGGCGGGGGGGGGGGGGGGGGGGCTGCGGGGCTCAGGCTGGGTAGTGCTTGCCACACAAACATGAAGACCGGAAGTCAGGACCCAGCACCCATGTAAAAATCTGTGCATGGTGGCACATGCCTGTCATCCAAAGATGGAGAGATGGAAGCAGAATATGGGGACTTTTTGGCCAGTGCATCTAGCTCCGTTGATAAGATCAAGTTTCTGTGACATACTTTGTCTCAAATAATAAGGTTGAGTCCTAGCAAGATGGTTCAGTATGTAGAGGCACTTGTCACCTGAGTTCTATTCTCATATTTCACATAGTAAAAAGGAGCAACTTACTCCCCCAATCAAGTTGTTATCTGATCTCAATGTGTGACTTATTGCATGCATATGTGCTCATGTTTGCACCTGTGCGCGCGCGCGCGCGCGCGCGCACACACACACACACACACACACGGGAATCTAAGTCCAAAATCCATATGTAGTTTCTGTTTGCTGTGTCTGGATTGGCAGGGCTGACAAGCCAGAAGAACCAGATACAAGGAGAAGGTCTCTGTCCCCTATGTACTTTGCTCTTGGTAGATCTTTTCCTAAAATATCACAGATTATTTTCCTTTTGATGTCCCTTGTGTTAACCTCTAAAGAGCATGATTTGTAAGCCCAAGTTCCTCCTTTGGAAGGAACAAAGCATTGGCATCCATCATAACTTGAGTCTAAACATCCTGGTTTTACTTTTCTCAATTATAATGAGCATCTTCATGCTTCATTTTTGTTTCTTCATCCAAATTTTGATTCAACTCAACACTTTCTTAGCTGTAGAAGATAAGTGCTACCCACATGGATCTTGGTCATAATATATAAAGCTCATTCTATTGCCATGTAAATTTCAGGTGGTTACTGTCTAAGCCTGACTTTCTCCAGACTTCTGTTCTTTCCCAGAGAGACAAGACTGTGTAGCATGAGCTGCTTATAGACCATCTGTTGAATAAATAAATTAATCTGTGAGGGAACCTATTATTTTCTCAGACATGAAAAGGAGCCTTGATTTGAAATGGTTCTCTACCTGAATTTGTAAATCAAGACACACAGGGGAAGCCGTTCCCTGCATTTGCAGGTGATATGCCAGTTAGGCTTGTTAGTGTTCAGATAAACCATATTAGAAATCGTTATAGTTCTTTGAAAAAAAATCAAGAACTGGCTTTGAAATCTTTCCCCACAAATTAGATGGAATCAAGATTGTTTTTTTTTTTCCTTAGCTTATAAATATTTTATTGGCTTTGCTTGATATCTTGTGATTGAAGTTGAGCCTTGCACTGCTGGGTTTATTTTCTATCCAGCAACATGTTGAATGATGATTTAAAATACAACCAACACCCACAATGAGCATTCTCTGTAAATAACAGTTCAACAAAGTAATAGAATTCTGCAAATAGCCTCTCTAACAAAATCTGAAATCAGTCAAAGTAAGAGAAACTTCTATCTGGGTCTGCTACATTTTGGGGGAGGATGGAGGCCTGGAGGTCTTAAAAATTAGAGTCAAGAGCTGAGAGATGGCTTGGCAGTTGAGTTTGTATTACTCTTGCAGAATACCTGGAGATGTTTCCTATCAGGCACATCAGGGAGTGTACAACAATCTCTAGCTCCAGTTATCCAGTGTTCTACTAAGTATCCATGGGTTCCTGTGCTCATGAGCACACTCACATATGCACAGGACAAATGAAAAAAAAAAAAATCTTAGCAAAAGTGTGTCAGCCATAGGAAATTGTCATGGACACATTTCTTAGTTCCAATGCACCTGGCAAAGTTTATAGGCTCGTATGTCCCAGGCCAAAGCATTAGATGAACAATGAATGATTAGAAATACAATTGAAAACGTTGTTAAGAAAGAGGACTGGGTAGGTGAACAGACCGTAAAGCCCTGAAGCACTAGGCCACAAGGCCACAAGTGTGTGGCACTTCACAGAATATCTACATAACTTCATCTTTCCCACATTTATATGTCCTAGGTTTTCATTGGGCATACTCTATGGAGAATGGTTTCTAGTTTCTATGAGAATTGGCTTATTTTATATTCTATCTTTGATGTTTACCTCTCTAGTCTCTACACGCTTGCCATGAAGTGAAGCTTCCAAGGCAGAGGTAGGAGTAGAGGGATGTGAGGAAACAGTAAAAGTAAAAATAATTAAAGATTATTGATTTGGTTCTGTTTAGCTTTTATCTATAGTTTATGTTCAGGATATCATTTAAAGCAAGGAATATGATAGTTTTTTTTCTTATTTTAAAATATGTATTCATGCACAGTATGTAATGCATAATTATATGTTGCATAAATATATATGGGTGCATGCATATATATGTATGCAGATTTATACACATATGCAAAGACCAGAAAACTTCTCTGGTGTCCTCCTCTTACACTTCTGTCTGATTCCTTTAATTGAGATTCTCTTACAACTTGGAGATTATGCTTTCTCTGCTTGCCTGGGAGTCAGAGAGCCCCAAGGAGTCCTGTTTCTTCCCACCTCAGACCTGAGGTTATAAGCTTGTGCATGAGGCCTGGATTGTTACAAAGATGCTGGAATACAACCATCATTTTTCATGATTGCTCAGTAAGTGCTCTTAAGCCTCTGAGCCATCACTCCAACTTCAATGTCATAGTTTTCCAAGGGGTTTTTAAATAATTTGAGTAGGTAGTAAATTGATTTTTCAGGTAGTGAGATGTTCAAGAAAAAAAATGCACTTACAAATTCAAAACCGTGTGCCAAAATTTGGCTAGGAAAAAACCAAGTGTCCATACTTGGCAATTATAGATGAGCTCTCTCAGAGATGATTCATGTCATCCGTGACTTATGGTTCACAAAGCCAACACAAGATTGACAAATAAGTGAGACCTTAGAACAGGGTATATTTTCAGCATAAAGATGGGCCAAAGAGCCATTCTAGCGGAATGTTCAGTCAACAGTCTTTCACTGGTAGGGATAAAGTAGTCCTGTAAGTCAATAAACTCAACCAAAATCAAAGTGACAGCAGATCCAGCAGGGTCTGCACTGTGCAGCCTCCAGGAAATAAAACTGGGGACAGAGATTGATGGAGACAATTTTAATTCATTTCCAGGCTCTACCATTATACACCTTATGGAAGAATAGTCCCCATTCTCAAAAGGGAAAATTATTTCAGGACTTTGGAAACAGATTAGTGGAACGTTTCTGAGCTTGGAAAAGGTTTTTTTGTTTGTTGGTTTACATTCTTTGAGGGTGTTACAGAATGGAGACTTGCTCTCTTTGGAATTTTCCTTCATTCCTGACCTCCTATATCCCCACTAATACACTATTTTAATTCACATAAAAATATTGTAAAATTTTATGTGTAAATATTTTTGTCCCTAAGACACCTATAGTTCATCTCATAAATTAATTTTGTACTTTGCTGATTTAAAGCATGTAGATAATACGTTCTGATTACTTCCTTTCCATCCTCTTATATCTCCCTTCCATTCCTGTCAAGCCCCATCTCTTCCCTATCTTCCTTTTGTCCAGATTCATGACTTTTGGTTGTGTTCTGAAACCCATTTAGTTTAGTCAGAACTATCTCTGTGATCCTTTAGAGCAAAGCAGGGTCATCAGCTAGTACATAATTTGAGGCAGTGCCTTTCCCCTCCCCAAATCTACTGGTAGTGTGTAGTTCCCAGTGAGAGGTAGGGTCTAGAGCCCATCCTTCATCTGTGTCTTGCTGCCAATGGACTCACTGTTGTGCAAACTCAGTGTAGGCATCTGTACCTGCTTTGCAGGTTCGTAACTGTAGTGTCTGTCTTACACACACACACACACACACACACACACACACACACACTTTCACAGCCCTTCTCCTTTTTGTTTTCTGTTTTGTTTTTTTTTTCCTAGCCTTTATATTCTTTCCTGTTTCCTTCTTCTATACTGAGCTCTAGAAGAGACAGTATGGTTTATGGCTGAGAAATTGTCCATATTCTCAGGATCATGGGTGCTTTCATTCACCATTATTCACTGTAAGGAACAGGTTTCTCTGACTAAGGTTAAAAGTAGCATTTGTTTATGAATATAAATGCAAATAATTTAAAAGGCAATTTGATGCTATTTAAATTTAGCTAAATGTCAATATTCAGTTTTCCTATATGGCCTGTGCCATCACTGGAACATCTTCTGACCATGTTTACAGTATATGGAATTAATTCCTTGCTGTGGAGTAGGTCTCATATTTAACCGGAAGTGGTTACCACTGTAACAGCAGTGACATTGGGGTGCAGATGGGAACCCATTGCCTGGCTGATTGGTCTCATATTTCATAGGTTCCCAGCTGTGTGAGACTGCTGGTAACTTCCCCCCCGCCCCCCACCCCCGACAGCATGCTCATCACCTTCTGGGACTCTGAAAGTTAACCTGCAGGGAGGAAGCTTCCAGCTCACTTCCTGCTTGATTTCTCTATATCATGCATAGGAGGTGTTAATACACTAATTTTAAATGTGAAAAATTATGATAAGCAAAAGGAAGATGAAATATTACTGAATGTTTCTCCTTTGTCCATTAGGCTGTTATAGAGGAATAGGTAGAGCCTTGCTTGCCTACCTCTTCGGGCTCAAAAAGGTTATTTATTTATTTTTTTCTGGTAAAGCATAGGTCTTATTTATGAGTTCTTTTATTTTCTCTGTGTCCCTTTGAGTTTGTTTTGTTCCAAATGGGTACTGTTCAATTGTAAAGATATGAAATTGGTTTATAGTAATCTATCCTTTAAAAATGCCTCTCAGAATTCTCACTTCTACCAGCTCCTTGTCTCAGCTTTAATATGGTATGATATTTATGGCATGTGGTGTGATCTGGCTAAAGTGTCTGTTAACCGATGAACCTGTGCTGTGTGCTGGGTAGAGAATGTCAGCAGCAGAGGTGGAGCCATATCTCCACTGCATCACTATAGGAAGCACAAGTTCTGTTCAGACAAGTACCAAGATTTATGGCTTCAGTGGTGAAAGAATTTCAGGATGAGCCAATATGAGGAACTGTTGGAGGCTTATTAAAACTAGAAAGAATGGCGTTCTGGAAATCATATTAAGAGCATAGGCACAGGACCCTTAAAAGTCAAATCATGCTTATTTATCTTTATATTGCCAAGTAGAGGATTTGGGTCGCTCTCAAGTTACATTTGTCAGAGAGTGTAATTGGCATTAAAGTTTATAAGTTTAAAAAAGAGCCAGAAAACTTCCTTTTGTAAACAAATTTGTAACATGGATTTATGAAGGACATTATTTAGATTTATTAACAGAGTACTAAAAGATAGCCCTCAAGGCCTTAAGTCATTTTAGTTGTGAGAAAGTAGTTTGTTTCTTGTTTATTGTGTTTGATATCTCTGATTGAGAGTTCTATAGGAAAACATGTTTGTCTCAGTGGGCAGTTTGGGTTTTGTCAATGGTATCAGCAGTTTTCTGACTCTGTCTTTGGGAAAGACAAATCAGACTTATTTCCTTAACCTGAGTTGTAAACGCATAGGACCATGCCTATGTCCATAGTGTATCAGAATAGCAACATCTTTTGAGACGATGCTTGTGTGTAGAAGATCAGGGCCAATGCATTTGATTTATACTGAAAAGTCCCATTACAGAAACTTAAATGGTACCCAGTTGTCCCTGTCAGAAGTTCTTGAAGAAGAGCTGCTGTCATGATATCCTATGCATCAGTCATGAGGAAATCACTATAATTGTGTTATTACTACAAGATCTTGGTTTTGATGAGCCCCTCTGACATGGTTGAAAGCTTTTAGTTGGGTGGATTTTATTGGATTTCAGTCAGCATTTGACATTCTTCAAATGTTGTGGCAGAATGACCTGAATATATTTGGAAGGAGAAGGCTGCTCAGAATCACTACCCGCCCTTGTTGATTTCTTCTGCTAAGCTGCTGTATATAATTCTCTCACTCCCTCTCCAGTGAAGTCAACCATCCTAACTCTCTATCAAGTTCAGTATTAACTAAGCATTCTCCTGAGAAAATGCTTTAGCATGGAGAGGAAAGAGAGAAGGAATAGCCAGGCAGTTGTTTGTCACGCCCTACTGATAGTACTTAAAGTAATATTCCTTCAATTTTATATGTTCTCCTCTGCTAATCTGGACATATCACTGTACTCCCAGATAGCTCACTTCCTAAAGTGTTCCTCCTACGCAAGCATGCAGATCTGTATTCTAGACTAAACACTCACATAAAAAAACTGTGTGCTGTACTCTTAGTGATAACAGCTGACAATAGAGGGAAGTTGGTGGTTAATTGACCTGCCGTTCTAGATGAATTTGTAAATCTCATCTCTCACTGAGCAACTCTGTCTCAAAAACAAGTGTTATTACCCCCAAGATGATAGGAACACACACACACATACACCAAGGCACGCAACCATGCACACCTGCATATACACGCATAAACATGCAATCATGCACACATGTGAACTCATATTACTATCAGCCATAGTGATTGATTATTGGATTATTTTTTGTCCTTCAGTGAGGCATAAATTAGGGGAGGAAGCCTAGAAAGGATGGTGCAATATCACCCAAAGAAAATGAATTTTAAGATGAAAATAATTACATTTCTCATTGCGACAACAGAAAGATTCAGATGTGCTTCCCTTTAGTAAGAAATCTGATAAAGATATGTGTGTTCAGTATGTAAAAGTGTGGGCACCTGTGAGAATCCTAGAGCCATCTGCTCCAACAACTTAGTTTATAAAATGAAGACTCGTGTAAGACCTGGGTTAAACAGAAGCACCAGACAAGAACAACATAACAAGTTTTCTTTCCATCTAAGCCCTGTGTTAACATTTTCCTAATATAGTATGAAATAATGAATATACATATTCATTATATATGTGTGTATATGTATGTGTGCAGTAGGTTTTCCCACATATAAGCATTGATCGCAAGTATATATTCATGACCAGAATTAAGTTATGCCAAAATGCAACATTCTCAATTATTTCTCAAAATTGAAATCAAGGTTGCTCTGTATACATTTTCTTGCAGCCAATTGTTATAGTAGCAGATAGGAATTTGGAGGGAGTAAAGATTTCCTTATCCTCATGTCCTAGCATCAATCACTTGAGCAGGAACACAGAGAATTAGAAGAAAGATAGTTTCCAAAGAAAGGAAAAAGGAACTGCTCAGAAGGTGAGAGAGGGCTTGCAGCCAGTAGACAACTCTGTGAGGCATTTTCTTGATAATAAAGAGTTTGGAAGGACTTAGGCCCCTGTAGGTGGTATGACCCATAGGCAGTTGTTCCTGGGTTATTTAAGAAAGCAGGCTGAGCAAGCCATGGGGAGCAAGTCTGAAAGCAGCTTTCCTCAAGGGTTTCTGCATTTGTTCCTGGCTCCTGCCTTGGGTTATTACCCTACTTCACTCAGTGATCAACTGTGAACCAGATGTATAAGTTAAGTTTCTATGGGGAAAGTATGTCCTCAAAATACTCCTGGCCTAGGAAGCTAATGATCTTTAATTTTTCATTAGCATAGCACCCAATTTTCTGGCATTTCCAATGCAATTTATTTATAAGTATCCCAAGTAGGGAAGGGTTTTATATGAACCATAATCCTCCATCCCCTCTCTCTTCTCATCCTTACTCTTATTTTACCCTATTATATGCTTACACATTTGTCACGAAGTAGATTATTTTTTATGAGTATTGTTAGAAATATGCAGATATCTGTAGGTAAAATACGCCGTTTGAAAGCCACCATGGAAGGCAGGAGTTGAGAGGATGGAGGGGATTGCCAAGGGATTAGGTGTGTGTGAGGAAGAAGGTTCAGTGGACAATAGAAGTGAAAATGAATGGTGGCTGTGGAATCTGGAGAGGTCACTTGAGATAGAAGAATCAAGTTTTAAGTGTTCTCATGAGTCTGGTTGCCATATAAAAAATTCCAAGTGATAGATGACTGAGTTAAAAGCTTCATTTGATTTTCGGGTGTCTTCACACTCTAGCAGCGATGGTGTAACATAAATAAGGCAGATGCTATTCCTTTAGCAGTTAGGAACCATTTGTTCTTTCCTGCTTCAAATTTATTCATTGTGTAAGTAAAGGATTGTGGGAACCAGACCTCTTCTAACCCAATATACCAGCAAATGTCTTGAATGTAAAGTTATTATTTATTTTCCCATATTGTTATTCTAAGGTACTCGAACATGCACACACACACACACACACACACACACACACACACACACACACTTGCTAGAGTGAGAGCCTTGGCTATGACAGCTGTGACAACTAAACATAGTAGTTGTAGGTCAAAGCACAGAAAGAAGACATAGTCAATGTAATCATGTTGGCAA
Source organism: Meriones unguiculatus (assembly GCF_030254825.1). Lineage (NCBI taxonomy): Eukaryota > Metazoa > Chordata > Mammalia > Rodentia > Muridae > Meriones > Meriones unguiculatus. Next base: position 58,395,976 of record NC_083365.1, on the reverse strand, counting down.
GAGGAGTAAAAAAGTCTAGTGTCCCCCTTAATCTATCTGTGGTATATTTTTAAAGAGGGCTATTGACACAAAGTTTCTCTGTGTAGCCCTGGCTGTCCCAGTACTCTCTTGTAGAAGAGGTTGGCCTCAAACATAACAGAGCTCTGCCTGCCTCTATTTTCCAACTGTTGGGATTTAAAGCTTACACAAGCATACCATCTTTGGGATCTTAATAAGAGGTTTAGATTTAAAAGCAGGGCCAACATGATTCATAGTTAAGCAGCCCTGTCCATCATCAATGTCTGAGGTCCAGTCTGTCTTGCAAAGTGGCTAGAAAAGTTGTCATAACTGCAAAATCTCTTTTAGAGAGACACACTTCCACTCTGGTTCAAGTGGGGTTCAGCTTTTGCCTTCTCCCAGCCTGTGATTCCTGGAGGAGTTTCAGTTTCTTGAAGCCTATTTTTTAAATAATTCAGCAGCCAAAAGGAGGGTTATAAATGTCTCTTTATTCTCACCTTCCGAACAGAACAGTCACATAACACAAGACAGCCTGAGCCTGAAGTTACTTATAAGGAGTTGGTCCACTGGATTATGGAGAGTGGGAAATATATTATCTGATATTTCTTAACTAGACACCTATCAAAACCTCAGAGGATATAATCAAATAAAGAAATTCAATGATATAACTAAATCCTAAGTTTGAAAGCTGGAGAAGCTAGTAGCCTGGGCTACGTCCAGTAGGGTGAGTCCCAGCTCATAGATAGAAAAGATAAGATAAAAGATAAAATAAAAGACACACCTGATCAAACAGGAAAATAGGTAAAAGGGAGTCCTGAGTGACTCTTTGTTATGCTTTGTGTCCTTTTGGAACATTAAATGGATTGGATGGTGCTCACCACACTGGGAAAAGATACCTTCTTGACTCTGCTGTCTGGTTCAAATGCCAGTCTTATCTGAATATGCCATGTGGAATCAGAAATAACATTTAATCTGCACATCTTTGATCCATGTGGCCTTGCTGAATCTTCAGTGCTATACCATGACACTTTCATCTACACAGAGTTCCTGCCTGAGTACTACTCTATTAAACTACAAAATACACTGGCAGGTTCAGAAAAGACTTTGTTCTCACCAGACAGAGCAGGCTTCCTCTTCTTATAGGTGTCCTAGGGAGGAGACCCTATAGATAATAAATAGTCCATAGTATTGTATGTGCCCACAGTAAGTTGCCTCTGAATTCAAGATAGTAATAGAAATATAAAAGGTTCTTTGCAACTATGGGTCACATCACAGGGTCACAGCAGCTATTCTTGTCAGCAAGGACAGGCAAACGACTGAGGTTGTAATTCAGAAAAGAGCATGTGTTTCATCATTTAGAACATTTGGTGTTGGATAACCAATTGATATGTTCCTCACTGGGCAAGACTGTTTTCTTTCACTTTCATCATTCCTATATTTCAGCTGCCTATATTCTTTGTACAGAGTTGATGTTTCCTGGGCTTTCCACTGCCCACATAAATATGACTACTTTATTGTCGCCGTTCAGCCCCCATTTGGGCAGTCATGTTGGTGAGACATTAGGGGTGTAGCTTCTGACACTTCAATGAAACATAATCTCACAAAAACCTCCTGGGTCCTTTGGCTCTTGTAACCTTTTAGTTCCTTCTCCCACAATGCTCCCTGAGCCTTAGATGTGGGAGTTGTGTTGAAGATGTTATCAGTTGTGGCTGGTCTCCACATCTCTGCATTTTGATAGGTTCTGGCTTTTTATAAATGGTATCTGCGTCTTACAAAAAGAAGTTTCATTGATGTATTTAAAGTGCTACACTTATCTGTGGCTATAAGAACAAATATTTAGAATATAATTAGATATTGTGCTAGTTTAAGTAGTGATTTAAGTCATTCTTCATAGCTCTACTAACCCTGGATAGTTGGCTAGGTTTTTAGGACCAGACATGATTTCCCTCTCGTTGATCTGGTCTAAAGTCCAAGTAGAAAGCTGTTGGTTACCACCAAGGTGTGCTTGTCACTACTGCATCCTTAGGGCTATCATACCACTCTGGTTGTTGATGTGGTTCACAGTCATTGTCAACTCAGTGGTTAACACTGTAGAGTTATCAGGATCCTGATCCACCCAGGAGATAATTTTTGCAGCTTTACTGCACAGTATTTGCTTAAATAAGTTACCTAACGTGGGAAAACCCACTATAAACGTGGGTAGTGCTATAATCTGGGCTTCAGAGCCTAAAGGAGCTAGGTAGTGCAAATGAAGTTATGACATGTTTGGGTATAGAGTTTGTCATCTAAACACCAAAAGACTTTCACAAAAGAACCCTTCTGCATTGTTAAAGTAGTTGTCCAGCCTTTCTTATATTCTCCTCTGTAGAAATAGCCAATATGTGGGGATGAGTATAAAAAAAAATTCTTTAACTCACCTTAACTTTATAATAATGAACTTATTTTGTGGATCTTGAAGATGCAAGAGTCCATTTCATACCCACTTATGCTTATTCCTCTCAACTTTACTCAAAACAGGTTCTCTCTGTTGTTGTCTCTTGTGGCCTAACGTGGCCTCATACTCATCAAGTAGCCAAGGGTGACCCTAAACCTCTGATTCTCCTACCTCTACTTCCTGAGGGTTGAAATTACAAGTATGTACCACCATGAGTAGTTAATACTATGCTGGAGATTTATTAGGGGCTTTGTGTATGCTGGGCAAGCACTCAGCCACCCCAGGTTCAGCTTTCTCTTGTACTTCCTACCCATATAAGTGCAAATATTACTAAACTTAAAATGTAGCCAACATCACATTATTGTCATTCTGTGTTCCTCTCTCTCTCTCTCTCTCTCTCTCTCTCTCTCTCTCTCTCTCTCTCTTTTCCACTCTCACTCTCATCATTTTTCCTCTGGATCCAGGATCATTCTCTCCTTAGCACATTTCTTATTGTAACATTATTTTCCTATGTATATTGCTTTCAACGCTATTTCAGAGTTTGGCATAGAGGTGACTCACTATGTGGGGAGTGAGTTCCACTCCTAGGGAGTTAGTGTATTTATTTTTATATCTTTGGTTCTCTATTAAATGTCGAAGTTTCCTCTACCCCCTTCCTAGAATCTCAGACAGCCTTTACAGATAGCATTAGGATTTTTTTTAATTTAATTTTTTTATTAATTATACTTTATTCACTTTGTATCCCCCCATAAGTCCTTCCCTCCACCTCCTGATCCCACCCTCCCTTCCCCGTCTTCATGCATGCCCCTCCCCAAGTCCACTGATAGGGGAGGTCCTCCTCTCCTTACTTCTGATCTTAGTCTACCAGATCTCATCAGGAGTGGCTGCATTGTCATCTTCTGGTGAGGCTGCTACCCCCTCAGGGGGAGGTGATCAAAGAACAGGCCAAGCAGATTATGTCAGAGGTAGTCCCTCTTCCCATTACTATGTAACCCACTTGGTCACTGAACTGCCATGGGCTACATCTGTGCAGGGGTTCTAGGTTATCTCCATGCATGGTACTTGGTTTGTGTATGAGTCTCTGGGAAGACCCCTGTGTTCAAATTTTCTGGTTCTGTTGCTCTCCTTGTGGGGTTCCTATCCTCTCCAGATCTTGCTATTTCCCACTTCTTTCATAAGATTCCATGCACTCTGCCCAACAGTTGGCCATAAGTCTCAGCGTCTGCTTTGATAGTCTGCAAGGGCAGAACCTTTCAGAGGCCCTCTGTGGCAGGTTCCTAGCTTGTTTCCTGTTTTCTTCTTCTGCATTGGGATCTTAAAACAGCAACAGAAAGCAATCTTGTGAGTTACACTGAACAATGCTGACAGGTTTTTCCCTTTAAGATCCTGAAGCTGAATGTGGAATGATCCAAAAATTAAAGTCTGTTTTGGGTGGTTGTTTATACCAACTGTCAAATTGCAGAATAAAAATGGCTGTTATATGTTTGTTTTTTTATTGTTTTTCAGGGCAATGTCACTTTTTCCTGCTCAGAACCACAAACTGTACCCATCACATTTGTCAACTCCAGGAGCAGTTATTTGCTGCTGCCAGGCACTCCTCAAATTGATGGCCTGTCAGTCAGTTTCCAGTTCCGAACATGGAATGAGGATGGTCTGCTTCTGTCCACAGAGCTGGCTGAAGGATCAGGGACTCTGCTGCTCATCCTGGAGGGTGGGACTCTGAGGCTTCTGATTAAGAAAATGACAGGACATGGAACTGAAATCCTAACAGGTACAGTCTTTGCTGACTTCCTTTGTAATCACCCTTTCCATCCCCTCCTTCGTTCCTTTCACAGTCTGCCTTCCTTTCTTTTCTTCTCTCCATCCTCTTCTCTCCTCCCTTCCCCTTCCTTTTCTTTTTCACTTTCTCCCCTATTCTTTTCCTCTTCTTTTCTTTGTTTATATCGGTTTCTTCTTCACCTAAGTACACTAAAGTTCAGTTTCTGACTACAACACATAAAATCATATGCAGGGATGAAGGGTGGTTCAGTGGTAGAAATTTTACTATAACTTTGAAGGAGCTTGCCGTCCCTCACATGTATTAATTAGACACACAGATACACTAAAGTCTGAATTTACCATGGGTACTTCAACACATCTTTCAATTCCAGCACTGTAGATAATCAGAAAAGTAGAAGTTAAACTTTTCTTCCAGGAGTATTAAACACACTCTGTGGATTCTGTGGAGTTCTGAAGAGTTTGCTTGATCCTGTGGAGCAATCTCTCACATTGTGTATCATCCTTACAATGGCCACTCAAAGAAAAGGCTGATTTTCAAACTTTACACATTGTGAAATAAAGGCCTATGGAGATGTCTCCAGAATCAAAAGGTGAAAAATGACAGAGCTGAGAATTTTTTGAGAATTTGTCTGCCTTCTATGTCATATTTCTTCAAGATCAGGGATATTTTTCTAGACCCTGTGTTTATTTCATATTAATTGGCAAGCTTTAAAAATTGTATTTTATGAATACATTTTAAAGCTGCTAAGTATATGTGTGGCTTCAGGATATGAGGAAACTTTTCTAAATGGTCCTAAGTTGGCTGAAGTCTGGGAAGCAGTCTTTGTACAAAGACTGTGTGTGTGTGTGTGTGTGTGTGTGTGTGTGCTGCAAGTTGTATATATTTCCTTTGTGTGAATATTTGCACACTGAAGCCTGAAGAGGACATTCTGGAAGAACAGCAAGTTCTCTATATCAGTAGACTGTCTCCAGCTTTCAGGCTGGATTGATTGATTGATTGATTGATTTTGTTCCTTCCTTCTTTCCTTCTTTTGTTCATTCCTTCCTTCCTTCCTTTCTTCCTTCCTTCCTTTTTTCTTCCTTTTGTTCCTTCCTTCTTTTCTTTCCTTTTGTTTTCAAGACTGGGTTTCTCTGTGCAGCCCTGGCTGTCTTGGAACTTACTCTGTATACCAGGCTGGCCTAGAACTGAAAGGTCCACCTGCCTCTGCCTCTGCTTCCTGAAAGCAGAAATTAAAGGCCTGTACCACATCCACCCAGTTCCAGGCAGAATTTTTTAAATGTGGAATAGTAGAAACTCTCCCCACATTCTCCATTGGCTATCTGATGGATAGCTCTTGGCCATCGGGTTACACTTTGTTTTTTAAGATGGCAAGTACTGAATGAGACTGGGCCACATGCCTAGGCTGGGTTGAGGTATATAGACAACAAAACCTGTGAACAATCTGAAGAAAAGTAATCCAAACTAAGTCTTCCATTGCCATGCCATTGGCTACCATTTGGCACTAATTTTACTATAATGAATTTTTCTCTGTTTAGATGAGATTCTTCTCCCACTGGTAAATGACTTTTATTACTCAAACAAACTAAATCGAATTAAGTTAAACATTAAAGAATATGATGTAATGCTCACAATCTAGGTAGGCCATGGGAAAGCCTCCAGTGTGTATATGATGGGGCTGCGTACACAGGAGGCTGGAGGAGGTCATCCCATATCCTGCTCTATCACTCACCATCTTATTCTCTTGAGACAGAGTCTCTCACTACAACTTCAGGAAAGATTTTGTTTCGGCTCACAGTTTGAGGATGACAGGAGCTTGGGGTAGCCTCTTGGGCACGTAGCATCTGTAGTTGAGTAACAGAACTTGATGAATGCGGAGATCAGTTTCTCCTTTTTATTCTGTCCAGGACCCCAGCCAGTACAATGGTGCCACCCACACTGAGGTTGGATCTTCTCCCCTCAATTAACTCAGCCTAGAAACTCTCTCATAGATACGCTGAGTTGATTCTAAATCCTGTCAAACTTTCAGTCAATAACACCTGTATTGACTATACAATTGACTATAGAGCTATAGAAGCTGTAGCCTTTTTGTGACCTAATGTTGATCATGGCATCACTATCACTTTTGACATATTCTGTTCATTACAGACCAAGAAATAAGGCCAGCTCATGCTTAAGTTGGTTAATTTGACAAGCATGTCTCAATATAGAAATGTAAACCACTGGAGATCAGAGTCTATTGCAGGGGAAACAGAGAGAAACATTACTTTAAGCTGCACAGACATGTCAGTCAGAAAAGTGTTTCTATCTAAAGAGCCTGAGTTTGCTCACAAAATACTGTAAAAAGCTGGCCATAGTGGCATACACTTGTAAGCCCAGCCTTTGTTGGTTGGGGACCCGTGTATCCTGGATCTTGGTGGCCATCTAGCCTAACATAATCCCCAAGCTCCAGACCTTTGAGAGACCCTGACTCAGAGGAGGTACTGTGTCCCTTGGGGTGACACCTAAGGTTGTTTTCTAGTTTCCATTCACATGTGCCTGGGCCGTCTCCCTTTACACAAACACACACATAAACAGCCAGAAAATTTCCTTCTAAAACTATGACAGGCATCAGTGAGAAAAAAACATACCTGAAACACTTAATGTCATGTTGAGAAGCTGATAAAAGCCCATTCTCTCCATACTGAGTCAGGACCTAGAGCTACAAGGGCCAATGTATTATCAGTCAAGGTTCCCAACTTGCTTTTTGGTCATGGTGCTTTGAAACAGCAGTAAAATCCCTGGCTAAGAAAGCCTAGTGTCGTAGGGTTGTAAAAGCTGTGAGCAGATCTGTGCAGAGGAGTCTTTTTTATATTTATTAGATTCCCTCTAATAGAGGTGAGTTAATCAGTTTGAGTAATAATATTTTTCATGTTCACAGTTATGAAATTTAAACCACGATCCTCCTTATTTGGAGAATATAAATGTGAGCTGGCAATGAGCTGTCGCTCACTAATTGGTAAGATATTTGAGCACAGAGATTTGTAGGCCTTGGGTCACAAATAAAGTTTTTTTGTTTTTTGTTTTTTGTTTTTTTGTTTTTGTTTTTGTTTTTCTTTTTGTTGTTGTTGTTTTTTGACACACAAGCCCTGGTAGGTCTCTGCTCTACAGAATCCAGGAGCTGCTTCTGTTATTAAGTACATGCCAGTCCATGACTATATATTTTCGACTAAGAGAGAGGATGGTAAGTGCTTCCAGGTCACCCAGCTCTAATGGAGAAAAAAGTATTGCATCATTGCAGACATGTCTCTCAATTACTGGACCAAGTAGGGGGAAGTTAAATGAGTACCTGAACTGGCAAAGCTTGTGTCAGCAGATTAGCTTATAATTCTTTCCCCAAGAGGATATTCCTACACACCAGAAAATTTGAATCTCTTTGTGTGTCTTACAAATGGACTAAGAATTTCCTTGTACTCATATTTTTTTTTAACCTGGAAAGAGTGAAAGGGCTAGAAAAAGGCAAAGTAAAGCACTATAGATTTTCTTGTTTTAAATTTTTAAACAAACTTAGCTTGAAAATAATTGAGATCTTTCTGACTTCATGATAGGAAAACAACACACAAATAAACGGCAATGCCTCAGTAACCTCTGTGTGTGTGTGTGTGTGTGTGTGTGTGTGTATACATGTGGGTGGTTTATGTGCATACCTATATGTTCCAGGGTTATATGTGCCTTTACATATTCACAGAAGTCAGAGGGGATGTGGGGCACCTGCATTATCACTCTGCTTTATTTCCTTAAGACAGGATCTCTCCATAAACCTGGAACTGAGCTCCTAGCAACCAAGACCCAGGATCTTCCTCTCTTAGCCTTTAATGTAGTTGGGGTTACAGGCCTTCATGTGGCAACACCTGGCTTTTGGTGTACTGGAGATTCCATATCAGGTCCTCATGCTTGCTCAGCCTTCTATTCTAATAAGCCATCTCTTCAGAAAGCTTTAAGGGCCAGCAACTCTCCCCTTGACAAATATAGTGTCTTGTAAGAAAAGTGTGACATTGTTTCAATTGCTAAGAGTATCCAGAATTCAGGGTGTGATTAGGTCATCATTTCTCACATCTCTTTCTGAGAGGGAAGTTGATTCTTATGATAAGGACAGCACAGAGGTAGCTTCTACCTTTCTACAACCTACTTTCCTACAAAGACTGCATATCCAAGGTATTTGGGATCTTTTGCACTGAAAGTGAGAGAAAGGCATGCAAATTAAATACAATATCCACTTAGAAAGAATCTAAGTTAAAGATGAAGGGCAGTAGTAGCATGCCTGCTTCGTATTTTTTCTTTGTCTCTTTTCTTGAAAGACTCACACATGTGAGCATCAACAGAGACAGAGGACCCCATTTCTCTGTCAAGGAATTGAGGCTGGATCCAGTGAGTATTGTACAGGTCCTGATGCTCAGGCTAGACCTCATCACAAGTATATGTATTAAACAAATTTCACTAAACTTCCAGATAAGGATCATTTTGTGACTTGCATATGAGAAGAAAAAAATGAATTAGATGATGAACTAAAGGACCAAGATGTCATTCATTCTAAGGCCTTTCATTTAGATTATAATAGGGTGTTTTTGAAGATTACTTTGAAAATATTGAAAAGGGTTTGGTCTATTTTCCCCCAACTCCTTGTAGGAAGGGCTACAAGAAGCTTTCATGATTCCAGAACATGCTCTTTGTGGGTCATAATTTCCTTCCTGTTGGTGTGATAAAATACCCTATTAAAAGCAATGTAGGGAGCAATACTTGTTTTGCCTCACAGTTTTAGGGTACAATTGCTCATGGTGGAAAAGTCATGGCAGCAGGGGGTTGATGGAGATGATCCCATTGCATCCACTGTTTAGGAAGCCGAGAACTGAGTGCTTGTTTGTGGTGAGCTCACTTTATATTTTACACATAAAAGAGACCCCAAGCTAAGGTATGATGTCATGTACAGCGGGAGGATCTTCCTACATAATGAAGGTAACCAATGACAGGCATCCACAGAGGTTGACCTAATCAAGATACCTTCACAAAATGCCTCAAAGTTTGACTTGGAAGTGATTTCATATCCTGTCAAGTTGGCAATAACATGCAGTTGCCCTTGACATAAGAGGAGAGTGAAATCAATCAGAAAAAGGACACATCTAGAATAGAATTTTTTTTTCTATTAGTTCCTTAAATAACATTAAAGAAGAGTCTGATTGATGTGAAAGCTCTATGGACAAACTCTGATGGGCTATTAAGAAACATGCTATTTAGGATCTAAAGATGTATCTTTCGTTCCCAAGTATTTTACTCAATGGACTCATTCTGGAGTTAGGTGGCCCTTATACAGACAGCAGAAGAGTTTACTTTTTAAAAAGTGACATCTGGTCTACATTAATTGAGTTTGCTATTAAGTGTCCTAATATATACATAACAATATATCAACACATATACAGTGAGAATTTTGCACATGATAAGTATTATTCTAGCATCATGAATGTAGTATACACATCTGGATGTCATGAGTACACATTAAGTGTTTTCTTCTATTGCCGTATACCTTAGGTTGTTAAGGCATGGTATCTAATTTAGCCTGGAACTCACTTTGTTGGCTCGATTGGCTGGATACTGAACCCTAGGACCCATCTGTCTCCATCCCCCAGTGCTGGTATTATAGGCCTGAAATGCCAAGTTCAGATTTTACATGTATTTTTGGACTCTGAACTTAAGTCCTTATGTGTCCACAACAGGCACTTTGCCCACTGATCCTTCAACAGGCTTTCTTTGATTTTTTATTAATTCCTAATGATTCTGCAGTGTGATTATCATCCATCACTAAGGTAACATGATATTTGTCTCAGGAAGGACAAACTCTCTTCCAGAGACTTTGCCACTTATAATACAGTCATTTCCTTTACAGACATAGTCTCTCAAAAACATGTGTTTAAAAGAACATGCTCATAGCATCATAGTCCAGAGTGCCTGGCTGAATCCATTTGGGAACTGGAAGGTCGAATGAGGCAAATCTCTTATGAGTGGGGGAAAAAATAAAATTAAAAAAAAAAACAAAAACAAAAAAAACAGTTTTCTTACTACTGTGTTCCTGACTCATTGTCTTCTGCTACTCAACATGAATTACCAAGCGCTGTGGAGACACAGGACCATGTGGTTCTGAGATCTCAAAACATGCTCTTCCAGGAACACAACCATTGTCTTTTCTTTTCTTTTTTTTTCTTCTTTTCTTCTGTCCCCTCTTCTCTCCTTCCTTTCTCCTCTACTTCTCTACCCTTTCTTTCTCTCCTGTATCTTTTCTTCCTCTGCCTGTTCCTCCCTTCCCCTCTTCCTATTCCTTCATCATTCCTTATTCTTTCCTCTTTTCTCTCTTCCCCCTTCCCTCTCCTACCTTCTTTCTCCTCCTTTGTCCTTCTTTCTCCCTTCTTTCCATTTTTTAAGATGGGATCTTGCTATTTATCCCAGCTAACCTTGAATTCTGAGGTTTCTTGCCTCATTTCTCCAAGTTTGGGAGTTATAGGTCAGGTTTGCATTACATTCTATCATTTGTTTTTTTCAATGCAGTTTATTCAGGAACCTTGAACAATCATCTGACCCTGGGGAAAGCCAGCCCACAGCTTAAATAGCCTCTGGGTAGCCAACCCCAGCATGCCACATGGGCAATGCAGATAGGTCCACATACATGGAAGCAAGCCAGATCTTCAGCCTTAGCCAAATGTGGAGTTGTTTGTGACAGAGAGCACTCACCATCGGGAAGGTGAAAGGCAGAAGGCAGAAACCAGCTCCATCTTTAAGGCACAGCATTACACAGCTCTCTACAGTCCCCCCTTTTTGTTTTAGACACATCAGGCAAGAGTAGAGGTCTGATCTCTGATATTAGAAATAAATTGGGACTTTGTACCGATGTTCATTTAGGTGTCATCCACCCAAAGAGCATCAGACTCGTCCGATACCTTTTTCTCAGAGGCGGGACCTGGGGCATCAACCCGCATGCAATCAGACATGCTCTTCTCTGGGTCGAAAGCGGCTGACCCTAAGTGCAGTGCTTAGCCTTGCATCCTGAGCATAACATTTTAGCTTTTTATGGTATCCAACCATGCTTGGGGAGAATGTCCTGCTTCAATGGCTGTAAAGGCCTGAATGGTCATGGCTGCATTACGCTGTTGTGAGACTCTAATCTTGCATATACACCACAGGCAAACCAAGAAGACCAACACCAGAATATTCTATCATTTTAATCCTTGTGTGCGTGATTCAGTCATTATGATGTTTTTGTGTTCAGGTGTTGGTCTGCAGACATATATGTACCATAGTGCATGTGTGGAGATCTGAGAACTATTCCATTTCAATCATTCCTTCTGCCTTGTTTGAGGCAGGATATTCTTATTGTATGTTGTATATGCAATGCTAATTGGCCCACAAGCCTCCTGGAGTTTTCTCATTCCCTCCACCAATTTTGTTATTAGCGTGCTGGAGGAATGGACAGTGCTGCCACATCTGCAATTATAAGGTCTCTAGGATCAGAAATCAGGACCTCATAAATGCATGACATTTTACCCATTGGTCTCCCTCTACATGCCCATTTTCTATTTTTAGGAATATATATATATGTATATATATGTATATATATGTATATATATATTTCTCATAAAGATTCTTATAATGGAAATTAATATTGGCCAAGTCTATCTGAGTACTAAGAAAACAGGATATTTCATAAAAGTAAAAGAAATCCCTTGGTTCACTTAATAAAGAAGATTTTTAATGTCACATAAAACATTAAATAATAGAAAAGGGAAATAGCTCTGCTGTGTTTCGCTTCAAAGTCATGGGTACCTCATGTGATATTTGCTTTTCTTATGGGAAAACTTGAGGCAATAAGAATAAGGTGAAACCTCTGAAATACTCTACCCAGCAGAGTATCAAAGCAGATGCTGAGACCCATAACCAAACTTTGGGCAGAGTGCAGGGAATCTTATGAAAGAAAGGGGGAAATACAAAGACCTGGAGAGGACAGGAGCTCCACAAGGAGAGCAACAGATCCAGAAAATCTGGGCACAGGGGTCTTTTCTGAGACTGATATAGGCCATGCACGGAGATAACTTATAACCCCTGCACAAGGCAGCTCAGTCTCCAAATGGGCTCCCTAGTAAGAAGGACAGGGGCTATCTATGGCATGAACTCAATGGCTAGCTCATTGATCACCTCCTTCTGAGAGGTGTGGGGGGGCTTACCAGTCCACAGAGGAAGACAATGAAGACAGTCCTAATGAGACCTGATAGGCTAGGGTCGGATGGAAGGGCAGGAGAACCTCCCCTATCAGTAAAGGTGCATGGGAGCAGGAGAGAGAGGAATGGCAGGATTGGGAGGGGACGGAGGAAGGGAATACAGCTGGATACAAAGTGAATAAATTATAATAAATAAATAAAAAAACTAAAAAAGAAAAAGGTGAAAATAAAGTATGAAACTCCAGTCTTCAAAATAACATTGATTGTAGTGCTTTTCCCTCTTTACTGAAGACAGAGTGAATTGCTAAGGCTCAAGCCATTTTAGACAGAATGCTGGTGACAGTACTCTGCTTGGCTGCTAGGACAGAGAAGTCTAGTTCTGGAGACAGCTCTGTCCTCTGTCAACAAAGGGAAAGAGTGTTCTAAATTTACTGACATTTTGGTTTACCCCGTCTACAAGCTGTCAAAGATAAAAGTAGGTCAACCCTGTCCTTTGGTATTTTTAAGAAGGTCAGTAAACCAAGCATTGTCTTTGGAAGATGGACCAATCTGAATTGGTGAGGAGTACCCACTCCCATATCCGTTAAAATAAGTATGAAGGCCCCCATCTGTAAGCACAATTTTACTATCCTCAAATATCCTGATTACATTACTGTCTTCTTTTCTGAGATGGGGTCAGTTCCTTCAAATCTTTTTATTGTCACTTTAGAATATTTTCCATGTTCTAAAAGTCCTCTACTAATATAAGTGTGCTCACTCAAGCACAAACAAGATTCTACTGTGATTTAAAGCAAATACAATATTTCTGCTTAAATTATTTATTTTTGTTCACTTCGCAACCAGGTTGTAACCCCATCACTCCTCCCTTCACAGTTCTCCCTTCCTCCCCTCTCTCCTCTCACCTATTTCTCAGAAAAGTGGAGCTCCTTTTGGCATCCAACCCAGCTCATCAAGTTGCACCAGAACTGAGCATGTCCTCTTCCCCTGTGGCCTAGTAAGGCGTCCCACCAAGTTAAGTGATCAAAAAGCTGGAAAGTGAGACCTTGTCCAATGCAGGCCCCACTTTTCTTACTAGAGGACCCACATGAAACCTAAGCTGTCCATCTGCTAAACCTTTGTAGGGGCCCTAGGTCCAGTTCATGAATGGTCCTTGGTTGATGCTTCAGTCTCAGTAAGCCCCTCTGGACCCTGGTTAGTTGGTTCTGTTAATCTTAATGTGGAGCTCCTGTACCTCCAGGTTCTTTTCTCTTTCTACCCACTTTTCCACATGATTCCCTAAGTATTGCCCGATGTTTGGCTATGAGTCTTAGCATCTGTTTGGAGGCACTGCTGGGTTGAGTCTCTCAGGGGACAACTCTCTCAGGCTCCTGTCTGCAAGTTTATCAGAGTATAGTTCATAATGTCAGGGGTATAGTTCATAATGTCAGAGTATAGTTCATAATGTCATAATCTCTCCCCATCCAAGATTTTAGCCTACAATCACCACACAATAAATTCATAGAATTGTCCTCAGAAACGATCCTGAAATATGTGACATTTAAAAGGGAAACGATCCTAGTAATAATGTAAATAATGTATTATTGCAATTATATGTTGTAGAATATGTCAAACTTGAGAAGGAGTTGTATTCAGTAGAAGTATTAATTAAATCCTAGCTACTGAATTTAAGACATGTGTGATGGAACACGCCATAGGTCTTTCAGGTGTAATTCAGGTTGTGATGGAGTGGGGATCAAGGGGGGAAGGTCATCCTCTAGTAATAGATTAAAGGAGGGGTTAAAGGGAGAAGAGAGAGGGAGGATGGAATTGGAAGGAAATGAGGGATGGGACCACAGTCAGGATACAAAGTAAATAAATTGTAATAATTAATAATAAAGAAAAAAGAAAGGTTAAAATAAAGAGCCAGAAAACTTAAAATAGTTTTAAGAGGGTCCTCAGCAATACTGAAAGCACTGTTTATTCAACAGCTCCTTCCTTTTTTATTGTTTAGTATTTTAATTTTATTTTTATTAATTCCAGTTTATTCACTTTGTATCCCAGCTGTAGCCCTCTCCCCCTCCCTTTCCAATCCTCCCCCTTCTTCTTCTCCAATGCCCCACCCCCAATCCACTGATAGGGGAGGTCCTCCTCCCCTTCCATTTGACCCTAGTCTATCAGGTCTCATCAGGACTGGCTTTTTCTTCTGTGGACTGGTAAGGCTGCTCCCCCCGATGGAGGTGATCAAAGAGCCAGCCTATGAATTCATGTCAGAGAAAGTTCCTGTTCCTATTATTGGGGAAGCCTCTTGGACACTGAGCTGCCACAGGCTACATCTGTGTAGGAGTTCTAAGTTATCTCCATGCATGGTCCTTATTTGGAGTATCAGTCTAATAAAGACCCCTGTTCCCAGATTTTTTGGTTCTGTTGCTCTCCTTATGAAGCTCCTGTTCCCTCCAGGTCTATCTCCCTCTTCTTTCATAAGGTTCCCTTCACTCTACCCAAAGTTTGGCTATGAATCTCAGCATATATTTTGATACCTTACTGGGTAGAGTCTTTCAGAGGCCCTCTGTGATAGGCACCTGTCCTATTCTCTGCAACATCTCCTTAAAGACAAAGAAAAACAATTCACTTCAGTACAAGTACAGGGTTCAGGGATTAGTAAAACTTGTTTTCTAAGACCATATTCCTGTATGGCA
The DNA here is from genome assembly GCF_030254825.1 of Meriones unguiculatus. Taxonomy (NCBI): domain Eukaryota; kingdom Metazoa; phylum Chordata; class Mammalia; order Rodentia; family Muridae; genus Meriones; species Meriones unguiculatus. Next base: position 58,380,856 of record NC_083365.1, on the reverse strand, counting down.
GACATTTTCCAAGGTCTCACAGACCAGTCAAAGAAACTTGGCAAAACTTGCTGCTTGTTTCTGTTTCAAGGTAAAGGCCCGGGCGAAAACATGTCCTTCGCTGAACACTCAATAACAAAGTAGACTGCCAAGCAAGCAGCTCTCCAAACACAGCTTGAGAATGAACTTTGGCTTCCCACATACATATAGGAAAATGGCTGTAGTACAGAATGGAAGTATTCACTTAGTATTCACTAAGAAATACTAGTGGCCAGATTTTCATAGTTTATAGCCTTGTGATTAACAATGGCTCCCCTAATATTGGCCCCTTCATATAAGCCATTGTAACTAGCTTCCATTTGCACTTCAAGTAAACAGGATTTGTCTAGGAAACCCATCCTCAGATTCAAATAAATTATGAACAGTGGCTCAGTGTTTTACTAAAATAACGTTGATGAGATGATTCTCTTAGTGCTGGAGCATAAACACAGAACCAAGTGCCTTGACTGTCACAGCAAGCTGTCTGATTGAGCACAGATTTTGAGAGTCAGTAGACAGAACTGAATAGGGACATTCCAGTTAATGAGAAGTTGAGAAATGTGGCACTGGACTTTCAAGATACAAAGTTTCCAAACTGTTGTTGTGGTAATGCAGTCTGACCAAAGGCAACATATGAGGAAATGGGGTTTACTTCAACTTATAAGTCATAGCCTATCTTTGAGTGAAATTAAGGTAAGAATTCAAGCAGGAACTTGAAGAAAAAGCCATGGAGAAATCCTGCTTCTTGGCTCACTCTCAGGATCATGTTAAGTACAACCTGTCCAGTGAAGTGGACACCCCAGAGTAGACTGGATATTCCTGTGTCAAAAAAAAATTTTTTTTTCTCAGGCATATAAGCCAACCTGATCACAGCAGTTACTCAACTGAGACTCCCTTCTCAGATGACTTTGGACTGCACCAAGTTGACCGTTCAAGCAACCTAGGTTGCAGGCATTAAGCCTAACTTGTAAATATTTACCAGCTTAGTGGTCTCTGATATATTTATATCTTTCTCTGGCTTGATAAATAGAAATGATAAAATTGAATTTCTTAATTCACTTCTGGTTCTCCATGTTTCCTCCAGCATGACTCTGAGAAAGTTAGATTATTGTTATCATCATTGTTAAAGCAGAATAATTTAGTGGCCACACGTGCCATCACTTCCCTTCCAGTTTCTGAGTTGCCACTTTGGTAATTCCTTTGTAAAATTCAGTTTGTGTCTCTTTACTTTAAGCTTTAGGAGCCTGTATTCCACACAGGTGTCTAGACAGAGGCTGAATGAAAGTTGTGTTCTCCATCAGATCTTAAGTACTTTTTGAAGGTGAGGTACAGACACAGGGTACAGGGAAGACACAGGATGAGAGAGGAAATGAAGCCTCCTCATTTCCTCCTTAGAATGAGTAGAATTTGGCCAAGCAATGAATGAAGAGAAGGATGTTCGGATCAGAAAGGATGAAAAACAGTCATGTAGGATTCTGTGAGAGTTTGGTGTGGTGGTTTGAATAGGCATCATAAAGAGTCACGTCTTTAAAGGCTTGACTATGGGAAGTGCCACTATTATAATATGTGTCCTTATTGGAGGAGGTGTGGCCTTGTGAGAAGGTGAAGCTTGTATTGTCTTGGAGACCCCAAGATGTTATAGATGCAATAGCTGTGTTTACCTGTCAAGGAAAGCTGCTATCAAGGAGTGGAACCAGCTCAAGAGAAAGAAGTGAGTGGCGGTCAGCAAAGCTTAAAGGAGTTGGAGATCTGAAGAGCATTTTTACACCAGACATGGAGATGTAGTGCTTGGAGTTTACTCAGCTGGCATTTGGTCTTGCTTTGGTACAGCATTTTTCTCATTATCCTCCCTTGCCTACATTTTGGAACAGTAATGAATATCCAGTGTCATGATATGTTGGAAGTATGTGATATACTTTTTGATTTTAATAATATAGGGAATTACAGTTAAAAGACTGCATGAATCTCAGAAGAGGCTTTGAACTTTGAACTTTTAAACATTGTTGAAACTATAATTGACTATGGGGACTTTTGAAGTTGCACTAAATGCATTTTACTTTATGTTATGGTTATAAGCCTATGGGAGCCAAGGAGTGGCATGTGGTGATTTGAATAGGTATAGGCCCCATAGACTTATGTGTTTGAATGCTTGGCCATAGGGAGTGTCACTATTAGGAGTGTGGCCTTGTTAGAGAAAGTGTCATATGGCCTTGTTAAAGAAAGAGGAGGTGTGGTTTTGAGGTGTTAAATACTCAAGCTATACCCAGTGTGAAAACACATTCAGTCTCCTCCTTTCTACCTATGGATCAAGATATAGAACTCTCAGCTCATCCAGCATCATGTCTGTCTACATGCTACCATGCTTCCTGTAAGCCAACCCCAATTAAATGTGTGCCTTTGTAAGAGATGCCTTGGTCATGGTATCTCTTCATAGCTATAAAACCCAAACTAACACATGTGGGATACCTGGAGAGCAAATGCTAGAATAAGATGGGTATGGAGGAAGCAGGCCTAGTCAAGGGTGAAGTGAATGTTGGATGGATAGAAATAGTCTCAGGCTTAAACATAATTTTAGCATGAAGCAGTTAGAATTGGGCATTTAGGTCTGTACTAATAAAACAGCACTGCCATATTTGAACTCATTTTTTTTCTGTCAGACACTAATGATGACAACACTAGATGGTCATCCTCTCATATACTGACCAAAGGCTTCCAGATCAATGGTTATTTGAATTATGAGCCAGGTTGACAGCTAGCTTGAGCCTGTCGTTTATGGGCAATGCAGTGAGAGGACTTGTTGACTTTCGGCTGTGGAGTTTCAGCTGCTTGAATGTTCCATCAATAAAGAAGAATTTTGAGAGAGTAGGACATAGCCCTGTTGATGCCAAGGAAGACAGGAAAACATGGCTTGCACTCTGATCCTCTGCCACTTTTCATTCCACTGGGAAGAGAAAGCTTAAACAGGCACATTGTTAATTAAGAACACAAGGCTGTAAATAACATGACCCAAATGAACAGATCAAATAGTAGATATTACAGACATTTATAAGACATTTATTCAACAGAAAGTCCTTTGTTGGGCTTGTTTCATTTTACAATACTTTCTTTGTTTATTGGCTTGTAATGACCAGCTCCAACAGTACATTGGCATACATGCACGTGGGTATTTTTTTTAATCATGCCTTCCCCACTGTTCTCTTTTGTCCCTCTCACTCCTACTGGTCCTGCCCTTTCTATATAATCCTACTATCATGTCGTTTTTAAGTGGTCCAATAAATTTAATGAGGATTGCTTACAGAAACGTGTGTGAGGTTATAGTTACAGGAGAATACATAACTTACTTATTAATGACAACATGGCTGAAAATGCTGTCTGCTTCCCTCCTCTGCCACTGATAAGTTCCCAGAAGCCCCTTCCAGCTCCATGACGGAATGCTGATGGGCTCATTCTTGCACAGGTCTTGTGCAGGTTGACATGACTGTTTTACTATTCAACTCACAGCAGCTGTGATTGCCTGCATATTTTTTATTTATTAAAGTTAATAAATCATTCATTCATCAGTTTTAATCTACTCTGTTTTATTAAAGTGACTACAGTCTCAAGTCAAGAGATGTCAGCCCCTTGTTTGTACAGTTTATTGGTGGATTCATGCATATTAAATAGGCTCAGAAAGTAGAGGATTGATGTGTACACTGGAGGAGCCCTAGAAGTAGAATATGGATGTGACAGAGAAAAGATGTTGTTCAGTTCAGTGATTTACATGGCTAAATGTACTATTGTAACTTCATAGTAATCTCATGCAGGGATGGATACTGGAAAATAAGAGACAGACTTCACCTTCCTAGAAAAAGGAATGGGCTTGTCAGACAAGCAAGAGGCTTCATTCTCTGGCTCCACAATACACCATAGGGGCACAGGCACTGAAGTCATAACAAGCTTCCTCTTTGTCTGGGTCTGATGGCATGTGCCTGTAATCCTAGTACTGAGAGGCAGAAGTAGGAAGGTCACAAGTTTGAGGCTGGCCTGGGCAACAGTACAACCTTTTCTAAAAGACAAGGACTGTACTTTCTTGGTAGGTACAAGGTTCCAGCTTTGGTCTCAAAACATTTATTTTGCAAAATAAAATTTATATAAACAAATGGAACCCCTTGCTCTTTAAATAACTTGTTGGCATATAACAGAATAAGTCAGGAAGTAGGGCAAAGAGAGTACTGATAATGGATCCCAGCTTATATGATAAGAAGAAATGCATCAGAGATCTGGGAGGGGCTTATCTAGTAAAGAGCTTAAACTACAACCTTGAGGTTCTGCCTTTGATTCCTAGCACCCAGATGTAAATGTCACATGAACAGTAGCAGCTAGTCCACAGTGTCAAAGCAGAGGCAGAGGCAGGAGGCAGAAGGCAGAAGATATTCAGTGAGAGAGCCTGCCACAAAGATTAAGGTGAAAATTGGATGAGCAAGTATCTGGAGTCAACTTCTGGTTTCCATATAAGCAGGCACAGTTGCATGCATACCCACACATATGTGTACAGATACACAAACACACATATGCATAAAAATGTGGAGAAGAAAATATTAATAAACATGGTAATCCAGTCTACTATACAAAGAAGAGTTAATAGCATTGGATAATGGATAAACAAATGGTGTCCAAGGAAAGAGTGTCCCAGGGAATAAAGTATGATGGTCCTAGTAATGACAATATATTCTTTTCCATGAGATTGACATTATAAAATTGTCTTATTTATTTATTTATTTATTTATTTATTTATTTATATATTCCTTTGTTGGTTCTTATAAAAATTGCAAGTACCTTTCAACTGATAACTAAGCGTATATGATACCCACACTAAAAAACGGCTGAAAAAAAAATGGGTCTTCTGGGCACTAGGGAGCCTAATCTTACAAATCATGCCCCAATCTATTGTGTATGTCTTACAGAGGAGGAAACGGGTTTAAAAAATATTAAGAAATATGTCTTAGTTCCTGGAAATTATAAGGGCTAGAGTTTTGAGAAAAGGGTAATGGATAAGAAAATTCTGCAGCAGGTTCATCCAGGTTGACAGTGAAAGGTTCAGGATCTGTGTTACAGCCTGTACTGTGTGTCTCTTGACTCTGTGTCTCACTGATATCCTTGCTACATTTGATTGTGATACGCCAAGACGTTGAAACCTAAATACAGCTGACTACTTTTACTTCTTCATAGCATCATGGGGACTAGAGAGATGGTATATTCAGTAAAGCATAAATACCACCTTTAAAAAGTGGTAGCAATGTGTACCAGGAATTTAGGGCTGGGGAAGCAAAGAGGTGGATCCATGGAGCTCTCTGGCCATCGAGCTTAGCTGATTAGTGACCCTGAGGCCATGAGACACTTATCTCAAAACACAAGGTGGAGGGCTGGGGATATGAAGTCTTAGTAGTTATAAACTACTAGCCAGCAGCTGCTTACTACTCTCGCAGATGTCCCAGTTTCAAATCCCAGCACTCACATGGTAGCCCATAACCATCTGTAAATCCACTTCCAGATTATCTGATGTCCTCTTCTGTGTGCCTAGGAAACGTATGTGATGTTCGGACATTCATACAGACAAAATATCCATACATATAAAATACAGTAAAACTCAAGTCCTCAGCATGCTTGTACATACACGTGCATGCTCGCCCATCATGCACACAGACACACACACAGGACAAAAAAGATGAAATCAATGCTTTTAAGTTCAAGTGGTTCAGTGGAAGTGTAACCTAGTGAATCCACTTAAGAAATTGTGCCGCTTTTCTATAAAGGGGGTCATGTGCATATATCAATTAATCCAAAATATCACACCCAATGTACACATAAGAGAATAGAGAACAAATACTCATACTAGAGAATACTCACAAATGTGCATAGCATAAATATTCAGACTACCTCAAATTGAAAGCAATACAATTATTGAGATTCACTAAATGAGTAAACACACTAAGGAATATCTGCACACACAATGGAATATAATTAAGCCACGAATTTATATATTTTTGTTTTCCAGATGGGTTAACCTTACACAGTTTAAGCTCAGTAAATTAGTAACGAACTGGAATATATTACATGTTGGATTTGTGAAAGGTCAAAAAAGGCAAATTATTAGAGGAAGGCAACAGACCAATTAGTCAGACTAGTGTTACAAGCTTGCTGAAAGGAAAATTATTTTAAATTAATTATTTTAATGGTTTCAGAAATCTGAACTTGGTAAAAGCTGTCAAGTTGTGAACTCTAAGCAGATCAAATGCATGGTGCATGAATTATATTTCAATAAATGGTTACAAAATGAAAACAAATGCTGGCCAGGCATAGTGGCATTTGCTTGTGTTTGAGGCACTGGCATTAGGGAGGCTGGGGCAGGATGATTGTGAGACACCAACACCAAAATAAAAAGCGGGTAAAGGATGAATAGAAGCCTCTGGCTTTCTGTGTCAACATTTCTGACAGGAGAGCATTAAATGACTATTGAGATCATTAGGAAGAGTCCATGTGGACTGCCAGCTCTCAGGACTGGCAGTGCGTGTTCTTAGCTATTTTTATTCAAAAGTTCACATGCAAGATTAGAAACAGTCTCTCTCTCTCTCTCTCTCTCTCTCTCTCTCTCTCTCTCTCTCTCTCTCTCCCTCCCTCCCTTTGCTTTTCCTCCCTCCCTTTATCCCCTTCCTTTTTCTTCATATAGAAAACCATTTTATGTCTTGACTGGTTTCCTTGGAAAACAGAGGCAGGCTCTTATTCGCTGTCTATCTCTCTGTCTGCAACCCGTCTTTGATATTCATGTCAAGCTGAAATCAAGGGCATAGAAGAAGCAGAGAGGGTGAAAATCCAGAAATTATCTTTCATTTCAACTGAATTTATATCTTACTTTCGGTATCTTATTGTCGGTGATTATAAAAATCATTCTATTTCATATTTAGAAACTGAAGGTTCCAGTTTTTTTTGTGAGTTCAACATCATTTTTTTAAAGTTTTTTCATTAATTAATTAGTTAATTATTACAATTTATTCACTTTGTATCACAGCTGTAGCCACCTCCCATGTTCTCCTAGTCCCATGGGCATGGGGGAGAAGAGTGAGGGTTCCAATTCTTTGTAGGAAAAAACATCTGCAGTTTTATCATTCTATATGTGTCCCTTTTGATATTTTTAAATATTTAATTTATTTTCAATTATTTAATTATTTTTAACTGTTTGATTTTAATTACCTGTTTGCCCATGTGAGTGTGGGGGGCCACATGGGCCAGAAGAAGGCATTAGATCCCCTGGAACTAGAGTTGCTTGCAGTTCTGAAAATCCTGGTGTGGAAGCTTCAGTGCTCTACAGGAATATCAAGTACTTATAGCTGCTGAAGTAACTGGCCAACCTACACTTCAGATTATATCTTAAGAAATTTTGGCATTTCACTCTCTGAGATACTGGCAGTATTTTCTTGGAATGCTGTTTTGTTTTTGTTTTGTTTTGTTTTTCTTTTCTTTTCTTTTCTTTTTTTTTCAATGCAGTTTATTCAGGAACCTTGAACAATCCTCAGACCCTGGGGAAAGCCAGCCCACAGCTTAAATAGCCCCTGGGTAGCCAACCCAGGCGTGCCACGTGGGCAATGCAGATAGGTCCACACACATGGAAGCAAGCCAGATCCTCAGCCTTAGCCAAATGTGGAATTGTTCGCGACAGAGAGCACTCACCATCGGGAAGGTGGAAGGCGGAAACCAGCTCCATCTTTCAGGCACAGCATTCCGCAGCTCTCTACAGTTCCCCCTTTTTTGTTTTGGACGCATCAGGCAAGAGTAGAGGTCTGATCTCTGATATTAGAAATAAATTGGGACTTTGTACTGATGTTCATTTAGGTGTCATCCACCCAAAGAGCATCGGACCCGTCTGATACCTTTTTCTCAGAGGCCTGGGGCATCAACCCGCATGCAACCAGTCATGCTCTTCTCTGGGTCCAAAGCGGCTGACCCTGAGTGCAGTGCTTAGCCTCGCATCCTGAGCATAACATTTTAGCTTTTTATGGTAGCCAACCATGCTTGGGGAGAATGTCCTGCTTCAATGGCTGTAAAGGCCTGAATGATCATGGCTGCATCACACTGTTGTGAGACTCTAATCTTGCATATATACCACAGGCAAACCAAGGTGACCAACACCAGAAGGCCTGCTAACGCTCCCATGCCCGCCCATTCTTTCAGATGATTCATGGCTGCAGCAATCCATGTTGATAATCCTGTGGCTAGTCCTGCGTCCACTCTGGTAGAATTTACTGTGACAATGGCCACTCTCAGCTGCTCCATCATAGTATCGAATTTTCCAGTCCAATTACCTAAAATATAGCTCGACAATTGTTTAGACAGATTTGAAGCACAGGAAAAATTCTCACGTTATATGCTAGTGACTCAAAGTCCAGCATATTTTCATTGACAGCCAAGTTGAGCGATTTGCCATAGGGTATCAATTTGCTCCTGCACGAGGTCAATCCTCTGATTGAACACCATCAAGCTTCCTTTTAGTTGAGCATTAATTCCTTTATGTACAACTAAGGCATGAGCTACATTGGCTAAATGATTGTTCAGGGTCTGAGCAGTCTGCCCAGTAACTACAGCCACCATTGTTACTACCATCTCATTGGCGGCTGTTGGAGCTACCACCAGGGCATTAGCCATGTTTTGTTTTTCTTAAGGCATATTACAACTCCTAAAATGAATCTATCACATTCAATTCAACTAATGCAGTGTTATTGGACATACTGGCCATTTTGCACTCTTACTATCATAAACAGTGACCTCATAAAGTATTAATTCCTCAACCCTTAGCTTCAGGTCTCATTATTTTAGAATTAGTTCTTCAAACAGCGTCCATGGAAAACGAAACACTACATTTGTAAGATGTTTGATATTGTGGATGTACCGCCTTCCAGAAATAATGCACAAGTTTGTGTTTCACATCAAGACACATTGTCTGTTTCTCTCTAGATTAGTGGTTTTCAAAGCTGTGACCCTTTAATAAAGTTCTTCATGTTGTGGTGAACTCCAACCATAAGATTGTTTTTATTGCTACTTCATATTGCTACTTCATTGCTGTAATTTTGCTACTGTTATGAATTGTAATGCATATATCTGATATGCAGGACATCTGATATGTGACTCTTGTGAAAGAGTCATTCAACCCACAGGTTGAGAACCACTGTTGTAGATCTCTAACCCTCAGAGTAGGAGGAGTTGGAGGAGGAGGAATAAAGTAGCAGCCAAATCCCAAAAACCATCAATCGTAAGGTTCATGACTAACTCTCAAGCAAGGAAAAGAGATGAAAAGGGGAATTCTGTTTAATGCACTGGATCAAGTTTAAATGGATGGGGAGCTTTCAAAAAAGAAGATGCACAGTGTAATGGAAAACTGGCTGTCTTTAGGCTTAGGTGTGATAAAGAACAGGTTGTCATCTATAAATGTGTGATATACATATAGTCGCCAAGGTTCTCTATGAGCAGTATAACCAACAGACTGCTTACTACAAATGACACCTTTTAGATTGGCTTACAAATTATCAGAATGGTGGTGAAATAATGGTTTTCATACAATAAGAACTCTGGACCTAGGAGTCCCTGCAGAGACTGCTACTCCAATCAAGGACCAGGCATGGAGAGGACCTAGAACCCCTACACAGATGTAGCCCATAGGCAACTCAGTCTCAAAGTGGGTTCCCCAGTAAGGGGAGCAGGGGCTGTCTTGGACACGAACTCAATGGCTGGCTCTTTGATCACCTCCCCCTGATGTGTGTGTGCTGGGTAACCTTGCCATGCCACAGAGGAAGACAATGCAACTGGTCCTGATTAGACCTGATAGTCTAGGGTCAGATGGGAAGGGAGGAGGACCTCCCTATCAGCTATCAGTGGACTTGGGGAGGGGCATACGGGGAGAAGAGGGAAGGAGGGTGGGGATGGGAGGGGGCTACAGCTGGTATACAAAATGAATAAAATGATTATATATATATATTTCTTTTCTTTTCCTAAACTCTTTCTTTTTTATGTACTCTATCACATAGAAACCTCTATCTGGCTGCACAGTCCCTGGTGATCCTTGAACTTTTCAACATCTGAGATGACACAGAATTCAGGCTTAATTAATGTCGCATGAAGCCCAGAACCTGTACTTTCAAATCTTCCTCTGTTTGTTATTGTTCTATAGAAATTGCCATTCAACTATTTCTCCTAGGAGCTGCAGTTTTCCCACAACTCAGATTGTGGGCTCAGGAGACTACATAGGAAGCTGTTACGTCAAAAAGGGTGACAAAGCCCTTGCTGCGAAAGCCTCAGACACAGTTTAAAACCTCACATGCATATAAAGAGAAAGATCTGAGTCCACAAAGTTGTGTTTGACTCTGTGCCCATTATGCGCACATCATCCCAAAATACCCAATGGATGAATGAAACTTAAAAATCCAAGAAGGTGAAGGAATGGAGAGATGGAGTCATTCTGCTTTCTGCATCAGCATGAGAATTTGAGTTCAGATTCCTAGTACCCATATAAAGTGCTTGGTGCAATGGTACCTGCCTGAAATTTCAGTGCAGAGAATTAGAGATAAGACCGTCCAGATGGTCAGAAATATACTATGGATTCAATGAGAGATTGTGTCTCAAAAACAAAAACAAAGGAGTATTTGAAGAAGACCTGTGATCTTAAACTCTGGCCTTCACATATACATGAACAAAATACAACCATATTCATACATACACATACACACACATACAATCACCACCAACAACAACAACAATTAGAACAATGACGACAACAACAAAGTCAAACAAGGAAAGACACAGATAATGATATTGGAAAGGATCAGGTCCCAGAATTCACATAATTGATAAAGACAGATTCTGGCTCCTACCACTATAGCTTAGCCATCTCCTATGATGTCGTACATCTGTAATGAGGCTGGATGGTAGAGCCTGTGACTAGAGTGCACTTCGATGACCTTTGTGTACTGCCATCCTACTGTGGCCTATGCCTAGCCAAATGCTTGGTTCCTGAGTCTAACCAGACACTGAATGATGAATCATACTTCCTCTTCCAGGCTTGTACATAGCTTACTTTAAATACCCCTTTATGTGTTATGGAGATATATTTACATTAGTATACAAAAAAAGCAAAACAGACCTACAGTTGGCTTACACCTCAAACGTATCTACAAAATATCAAATGCTCACCATTAGGAATCACTTGACAGAAGCTTTACCTTATCCTAGGTTGTTAGGGACTGTTGCCTGTTAGAGAAGGTAGGGCCCCCAGGTGTAGTAGCCCTTGGATCTGCCCTCCATGAAAAACTAATATTGAGGGAGCTGGCTGGCTATATGATGGGTCCCATCTGGGTTCTTCTGAGCAGACGGGGCACAGCTGGCCTGGTTGGCAGCACAGCTGGGTACCAGGCGTGGTACTGAGACTGCCCTGTGCAGATTCTCTACATAAAGGCTTAGAGATGCTTGCTCTGCCCTGGTCACTGAAAGCCAAGCAGGCCTCTTTCTGCCTTCCTTCCAAAGGACTTCTCACTGATGGTTTCAGGGACCTCTGTGTTGTCCTATCTAGTGTTTCTTTAGAAACACCTTTTAGTTCACACAACTTTATATTTTTTGTTTTGTTTTTTGGTTGATACTTTGACTATTAGCCTGTCACTCTGTCCCTTGGGGTGATCTCCAACAGTGGCTAAGACTGAGAGGCACTGCCTCTAGACTCATCTCACCTGAGAACATGTACCACTGGTCTGGTTATTCCCAAGTTGAAGATCTCTTATTCGTCCCTGTGTTCTATGGCATGCATTTGCATCTCTGGTTATCCATTACAATCATTACAAATACTTTTATTTCATATGTGTGGTATGAGCAGGAAGAAAAGGAAGCAGGGAGGTGTAAGTTTATGTGTTCCTGTGTGAGGCTATAGGGGTATTTGATAAGGGGTGTTGAGGCAACAGAGAATGTGTGTAAAGTCAGAGGACAACTTTTGAGTATTGGTCTTTACCTATCTACCTTGCCATGAGAAAGTGTTTGAGACTTGCTGTATAAGCAGGGTTGGCTAGCTTTCAAGCTTTTGCAGGTTCTTCTGTCTCTGCCTCCCATCCCTCATAGGCATCCTGCAATTACAAGGCTGTGCCAATGCCTTTGGCTTTTATGTGGGTCCTGGCAATAGTCAGGCAGGAACTACAAGGAATTCTGCCCTTGAACCATATCAACCCAAACCAAACTGTGAATTTCCTTTTGTTTTGTTGTTGCTGTTTGTTTTAATGCAAACGCCCAAATTCCTTACACAGAGATGTGGAGAAAATTTATTTGAGTAAATATTTTCCAGAACCCCATTTCAAAGGCCCTTGCTGAAACCTATTCTTAGCCTGGCTTGAGGCCTAGGGGGACTGGGTTCTCTTCTCACCTGCTTTGACTATTATCTCTCATACATTTTTCTGTCCTTTCACTATTTCTATTCTCTGTTATCTATTTCTTTACTATCTGGGCAGATGTCTGACTCCTAGAATTTTTTCTCAATGAGCTTATGAACTCTGACCCAGACCTACTCGGTGAAACATCCTAGGCTTATTGTAGTAACACATCTTTCTTCCCTGCCTGTCATCCCTGTCTCACCCGGAGCTGCAACTCTTTGTTGCTGGATTTGTCTATTTTTTATTAGAATATATTAATAATGCATAATTGGTTCATTAAAACGTTGTCACACACATATATAATGTATTCTGATCACATTAACCGCCCATTACTCTTTCTCTCTTTCATCTACCCCTTCCATATCTATTTATTGTTACTCTTCCAAACTAGCCCCCTATCTACTTTCGTTGTCTTTGCTTTTAATCTTGCAATGTGTTTCATCAGTGTTGTTTACTAGTGGGTGGAGAGTTACATTATCTAAAGAACAAGTGGCTACACTACTAAAGGAAATGAATTCCTAATCAAGAACAATTAACTGGGTAGATTAAGGTGTCTCAAGATCTTCACATTGCATGAAAGGGTGGTGGTAGGACAAATCTTGTGTAGGTCTTATGTAGGTCATCATAGCTCCTGTGATTTTAGGAGTCATGCTATGCCCAGTATCAGCTTAGGTGTCCATTGGCTGTGTTGTTAGTTTCTTTGTCTTCTTCACTTGCTTAAAGTCAAAGGATGGTGCTTAAATCTTTTCTACAGTTCTCCCTGCCTTTTAACTGGGCATCATTCTACAATACGAAAGCATGTTATGTTAATATCTGTATTTTCCTAATCCCAAAGGCTGTTTTGGACTCATACTTCTGACCACCAATGTTCATTCATAGAAGCACCTGAACACTTGAGCTGAAGTGGCTGTAAATACAACTATATTAGTAGTTATAATCCCTGGAGCCATCTTTAAGTATAATGAGTGTTTCCCTTTTACAGGCGAGAAAACTGAGGCTTTGAGAAGAAAGGTATCTCAACACAGAACCAGGTCATCTGAATGATGAACATGTATCAGTTTTGTGTAATTATGGCCTGAGTAGTCAATAGGACTGGTTTTGTCAGTGTTCAGTGGGATACACACACACATGAATCTCCATAGATAACAATTTTTTTGAAAGGAAGTAATTGGCTGCTCATGACCAATTCCCAATGCAGTTTCATCACTAAGATAAGCCAGTGCTGCAGTGCAGCTGAAAGGGATCTGGGACAAAGGAACAGTACAGGTTGCTTTTCACAAACAACCTCTTTGCCCTGCAAATGCTCTGGGAATTGTCCTCTGATCATGGTTGATCCCTTCAACAATGGTACCTATCAGGTATGATCATATTTGCAGGTGATGAGTCAGAGCTCAGGGAAGGTAGATGACTCAGGCAATGTCTTATGAGAAACTTAGGACAAACTGTTGGGAGTCTATAAAGACAGTTCAGCCAGTCAAGGTGCTCTCCACCAAGCTAGACCACATGAGTTCAACTAGCACAAATTGTCCTTTGACCTCCACACACCTAGTCAACTAAATAAATTAACATTTCTGCAGTTGATATTCAGTTAATACGAGTCCTGACAGCAGTAGGAAACTCTTTCTGCCTTGCAATGGGACTGGCTTTGTCCACTTCAGCAATACAATACTAAAGTAGAAGTAAAGTGTTTAGAGAATGAGGCAATGCAAGATATGGAAAGGCTGGTAGGATATTGAAAAGGATATGTGAAAACATATTCTATTCTTAAATGAAACTGTCCTTGTGTAGGTGCAAAGATTACTGTTAACTGTCACCTGGGTGGGAATCTAGATTCACACATAAACAAGCCTCCAAGAATGCCCAAGAGAGATTACAGAAATTAAGGTTACATTGAGAATATCTGGGAGGGACTCCATTCATTATAGTGGTTCATGTGGGAGGGCCCATTGTAATTGTAGACAGGACCATTCTCTATTCAGGAGAACTGATCCTAGACTGCATACAGCACAGAAAGCAAGCTGAGCATAAGGATACATTTACCCTTTTCTGTTTCCTAATTGTGGATGTGATGTAACTAACTGCTTCAAGCTCCTACTGCCTTGATTTCCCTGCTACCGTGGACTGTATGCTTTAACTGTGAAATGAAATAAACCCCTTATCCTTTGAGTTGAGTTTGTCAGGTTATTTTATCACACCGATAAGAAGAGAAACTAAGAAAGCAACCCTGGGTCATTAAATAACTTCCCAAAGCCAGTGAATCTCAGTGGTAGAGAGCTTGCATAGCATATGCTAAGTCCTGATTTTGATTCTTGGAACTGTTGGTTTAAACAAAAACAAAACTTGCAAAACTTTTTCTCACAACAGGATACAAACTGTAGAAAAGTCAAAGGACTAAAATGACCTGTGTCACCTCTGTCTAAGGGATACAGTTGATGCTATCATTTTTAGGGGCTTTGAAAGTTTTTTTTTTTTTTTTTTCATTTGTTTTCTCCATAGTCACTAATCACCATACTATATAATATACAGCATGCATTTATTTGGCACAGTCATCCCATATATTAGGTTTGTCTCCTTTGTTTCTAAACCGAAACTATCAGAAATGGTTTAGGAAAAGAGACTAAGCTGTAAGGCAGAGAGGAGAGATGACCCTCATGGAAAAGCCCTTCCTGTTTTTCTTTCAGGCAGCAACTTGAATGATGGCCTATGGCATTCTGTCAGCATCAATGCCAGGAGAAACCGCATTACTCTCACACTGGATAATGATGCTGCTTCCCCGGGTCCGGACACCTCCCGGCTGCAGATTTATTCTGGAAATAGTTACTACTTTGGAGGTAAGTTCACTAGCCTTTGCAACTTCAAAGAAAGGGACAGAGAAATTATTCCATCACATGCTTTGTCAATTAGACAACCATCCACAGAGCCATGCATGCACACATGTGGGCTCACTAAAACACCAAACAGCTAGAAACCAAAACCCCAGACAACTGTGCAAATGTAAGTTATCTAGGGCAGTGCTGAAGGCAGAAGGAGCTGGGGCAACTAGAGCTGGTTTACCTAACTCATCGAAAGATACTCTTTTAGCCATGCCAAGCTCCATAGTTACAATGGAAAGGAAAAACTCAGCTGAAAAGATAGAGAAAAGGAGCAGAGCATCAGCAAATACCTGCAAGAAGGAAAACTTAAGCGGGAGGCATGACCTGCCTACTGGGTCATCTCAGTCACTCCACTGCCACTTTGCTTTGTGAGCCTCATCTCCCCTTTACCATGGCTTAGAGATCATCAGCACCATGCAGGGTGACAGAACAAAATGGAGAGGAGGGGGACTCCACAGGGAAGGGGGAAGCCATTGCTGTTTCTGAGTTGCTGCTCTTTCTAATTTTTCCAAAACCCTCGCAACACGTCCAATAACTCAAACAAAAACAAACAGGGTCGACAAATTTTATGTGACATTTTACCATTTTTATAAAAGCACCCATGTTGAGTATTTTAAAGTTAACTTTTATTAAAAGAGATTGTGCCTACTTCTCTAGCCAGTGGACTGTCTTGCAGGAGAAGTCACATGTAAGAACGATTTATTTCCCATGGTTCTATGAACGCATGCTCCTAAGATATAGTCCTTGTACTCCTTTTCTATAACATGGAGAACAAGATCACTTTCAGAATTACTGGAAGATATAAGCAAGAGAAGAATGCAGGCTTGGTGAACCTTAGTGGTGGAGGGCTTACACAGCATTTAAAAGGCACAGGTATCCACTCAGCAACACATGCACACACAAACCCATGCACACTCAACTTTTCCACTGCCTTTCCCCTCCACAGTGTAGGGAGTGGCACAACCTGGGAAATATCTTGCAGATGTGAGCATGAGCCAGCCTTGATCTAAAGCTGACAGTTCCTTCCCATGTGGTAACTGAAGACAAACATTGCATGATATCATTCACTGAAGAGATAACATGAGGACTCCATGGGAAAAGACACTTGTTCAAACCTGAAGACTTGAGTTTTAGCCTTGGAAGCTATAGCGGGAGAAGAGAATGGGCTGTACAATTCTGTCTTGTGACTTACATACATGCATGGTAGCACATGTGTGTCTGCACTGTCTTGCTCACATATAATGACAAAAGTAACAATAACAGCAAGGAAACATACACTGTAGTTATCTGGAGCCTGCCACATCCTAATCATACTCTGTACTGAGTCATAACCCAAACAATGTAATCTCTTAGCTCCAAAATCTCCAAATCACATCTTTCGTCCCATAAAATGTGTGACAGGCTTGAGACAGAAAAAAGTCTTTGCACAGGTACAGAATACATATTTAGGGTCTCCATGGAAGGGAGCTGTGTGGAGCAAGCTCAATGAGGCTGGCTTTTAGTACAAGGAAGGGTCATAGTCTTTCACCCACAGTCATCATTACATACTCAGCAGTATCAAATACTTAGGTAATAATATGTCCATATGATAGATAATAAGGCTGCCGTTTGTTGAAATAATTTGTAGGTTGAAAATATGGTTCAGTCATAAAGAATTTGCTATGTCAGCATAAGAGGTGAGTTTGGACCCCTGGAGTCTCTGAAAGCCAGACTCTGTAGCATATGTTTCTGGCCATGTTCTCACCCTTAGTCATGTACATCGTCAGCCAAAGATTAATAAAATCATAATAATCTGTGGGAGGCTACAGAGACACGGAGTGTGTGGAACAGATTCAAGTCTGTGTTCACTGAAGCCCTGTAGTGAATAAAATGAATGAGAACAAATGCTAAGCCTCAACTCCAAATTGTGCATTCAATGTCACATACAGTATTTCAGCAATGGAGAAAGAATCATGGTGGAATTTGTTTCCAGTCAAAGTGGGTTTGAGTAATCATGTTATAATAATCATCCGAAATATATCACAGAGGTAAAATGGCTCTCCTCCCCAAACTAGAATATTGCTAAATTCTGGGTGGGTTTCCAGGGATACTAAACTTAGAACATGAAGATTTATCTATGATTTGAGCAGTGTTTAAACAAACCTTCTACACTCAGACTGTAAACTTAAGGAAAGTGAAAAATGAGCTTCAGCAGTAATAGTCAACTTACATAAATTCTCTCTACAGCTTCAATTAGAAGTTGCAGCATCTCTTCATTTTATCGTGTGCTGTGAGCTATTAACCAGCTGCTGGGCTTCAGCCCCACAGTGACTGTCTGCCAGAGATGTGTGAAATAATTTCCCCTTATTTATAGCTTATTGTCATGTTTTCAAGCTCACATTTCCATACACTTTAACCTATTAAAACCACAGAAATGGAGTTTGTAAAAGCACACATACCCATCTACCTGTGTGGTCTTCACCTGTCTTAATGAGGAGTAGGTTGGCCTTGCAGGTGATGCTAAATGGGAGCAATGCATTTTCATTTTTAAAAGAACACTCTTTAGGACTTGTGCTGATAACCTTTCACATGTGCTATTACAGCCTATAACTGTGTGCTCTTAAGCCCACAGTTCTCTTAATGTCTGGATTTGCTTTGCACAGCATGTCAAAAATCCTGCTTGGTTCCTGAGTGTACCTTTCTCAGGAGCTAATCCTGTTAATACTCCACAATTAATCAGACAATTACACTGCTGCCATCCATACCAGAGCATAATTTCCTTAGAAATTGTAATTCCGATTTGCACTGTGATTTTAGATGTGTGTTTTGAAACAGAACCAACATTCCCAAGCACTTCCAATATGGCAAGAGTATGTGAAGGATGTCATTCAAAGTAAAAACAAATGGGTTTTCAGCAGGAAAGGTGTGTGTGTGTGTGGTATGTAGCTGACTCAGTTATTAAAATGCTTGTCATGCAAGCATGAGAAATTGAGATTGGATTCTTAGTAGCTTGTTACACTGGGAATGTACACTTGGCATGGTATGAAGACCGTAATGGCAAGTCTGAGATAAGCAGGCTCCTGAGGCCTACCAAGCCTTGTACCCAGCCTACTCAAGTCAGAGGGCTCTGGGCTAAGTGAAGATACAGTGTTAGTAAAAGTAGAGTGAAGAGTGCAGGCAGATCCATGGAGTTCATGACCAGTCAGTCTAGGTAAATTGATGAATCCATGGTTTACAAAGAACTCTTATCTCACAGAATAAAATGAGAAGTAGTAGAGAAAGACATCCTAATGTCAATCTCTGGCTTCTACACGTACCCACATGAAACACACAGACACAGACACACACACACACACACTGTGGGGCTTAAGGTAAATGTTATAACAGTGAAATTCCCTTTGGCACTTTCTCCTTTGTACAGTGACTGAGTATCCCCATTTTGCATCATTTCTGCCTTTCCTCCTGATCTAGGATTTACAACAAAAGTGTGCCCTGCTGTGAATAAAGCAGTGCCCAAATAATTAGACCACAAGGTCTCCCATCAATAGGTTGCCAATGTAATGACAGATCATTTTAGTGTTCTTCATCTTTTTTCTCTGTCCCACAGGGTGCCCTGACAATTTCACCGATTCCCAATGCTTAAATCCCATTAATGCTTTCCAAGGCTGCATGAGGCTCATCTTTATTGATAACCAGCCCAAGGACCTCATTTCAGTTCAGCAAGGTTCCCTGGGAAAATGTAGTGATTTACACATTGATCTGTGTAGCATCAAAGACAGGTAATTATTGTCTTGTCTCCTCCATTCCCCTACCCCTTCCCATTCTCACTGTTTTAAATATGAGTTTCTTTAAGCAAAATTCTAATCTACTAACATTAGCCACATTAGACATAAATGAGTTGCCTAATGGAAAATATTTCTGAAAGGATTTCAGGCCCAGAGAAAATGGATTAAATTAGTTGAGACTCTCTTCATGTTGACTTGCAGTAAATGAGATATGCAAATTAAATCAAAATACAAATTTGTGAAAGGATTAAATCTTTATGCATAAATAACATTTGATTACTTTGAAGTTAAGAATAAAGCATAAAGGAGGGAGAAATTCCTCTTCCCTAAACCATTTGATTTTTTGCCTGTTGTGGGTAACTTTCTGATAATGTCACAAGGCTTCAGGAAATCTACAGCTGTGGCTTTGGCTGTGTTAAGCATAGATGTCTTCAGTCAGGGATGGCTGATCCTGACTGACACCAACTCCACCCACTGTTTCTTTAGTTCCAAAGAGACAAGTTAGTAGGTTAGGGAGAATCAGTACTTTTATTCTACAACCCAGAGGTCTAGCATGACACTCAGTTTCCAGTTGCATCTCTCTTGGGATTTGCCTCCTCTTCTGGTAGAAATTTCTAGATTTAAAGTCAAAAACCACAGAGAATGGATGCTAAATGTCAGTAGTATTTTTCCATGTTCCTTCATTGGCACCTACCTAATTCATTCTTCTAATTCTGCTTGGTCCTCTTAAAATATCAATGAGCCAGTGGGGAAAGGATTTTTTAACTGCCTTCCTAAGTGTTGGTGTTCAAGGTCACTGGATTCATTAAAAAGCTGTTGTTATAAACAAAAATATACTCTGAATTGTGAAACATGCGGTACCAATAAGGACACATGATACAAGTAGCTTGGTCCAACTCTGAGAATGAGGAATGCGATGAAGGAAGTTTGGGTAGGTGATTGAATTATATCTTCAAGGATGAGGAAAATCGTGTTTGGCCAAAGTGAGAGTAGACAGAGGTGCTAAGAGATAGTGCCACACAGGGATCTTCTATGAGACCGTTTATCCAACCAAGGACCATGCATGGATATAACCAACAACCCTTGCTCAGACATAGCCCATGGTAGCTCAGTATCCAAGTGAGTTCCCTAGTAAGGGAGACAGGAATTTTTTGTCATGAACTCAGGAGCTTCCTCTCCCTGCTGAGGGAGGAGTAGCCTTGCTAGGCCACAGATAAGGACATTGCAACCATTGTGAAGATACCTGATAAGTTAGGGCCAGATGGAAGGAGAGGAGGACACCCCCTCTCAGTGGACTAGGAAGGGGGCAGGGAGGAGATGAGGGAGGGAGGGGAAGAATGTTAGGGAAAGAGGGAGTGGGCTACAGTTGGGATACAAGTGAGTATATAAAATTATTAAAAATAAAACAAGAAATTAAACAGAAAAAAGAGATAGAGCTACAAAATAGAAACAAATCATGGCTTTTAAGTGTTACCAATTCAAAATTCTTTGAATTTGAATTTAAAATCCTTAGTACCTGGATGGAGTTTATAACTAACAGCATATGATAACTTTTAGCAATGAATAATTCCTGAGAAACAAGTAACTAATGACTTGTCTTGCAATCCACCTTCTCTTAGGTTTAGATGACATGCTATAATTCAGCTGATTTGTTATAAATTTCAGTTCATGGGTCATGCAGGGAAGGCACATGGCTTCCACATAGCTAGGGATGTGGGCCTGGAATCATCACAAAGAAAGCCCTTGTGCTAGAAGATTTTGGTTTAATGCTCTTTATGAGAATTGAGAAGGAACCCCATCAGACTTGGCTAGAAACATGAGTTGAGAAAAATTTAAGGTAGAGATAGAGGAGTTCAGGGGTGAGTGTCTCAGTCCAAGGGAGAAATAATGAAGAGCATCAAGGGCCTTTACTGGGGAGCATGGGAAATCAGCCATGCAGAACATTCTCTCTGCTAATGCTGGAAATGACCACTATACTTAGGTGGAACATTATCACACATTTCTGATAATATATCATTGCACATGGGATCAACAACATACCACACCTTTTGATTTTTGTCCATTTTTGTTTGTTTGTTTTTGTTTTTTTCCATTTGACCAGCTGGGAAAATGGGTAATAAAATGTGTACTTCATTAAAATATTCTAATCGAGAGGTCTACAAATCAAACCTACTACAGGAAATGGATACCACTCCAAGTTTATATTCCTGACAAGAGAAAATCTTCCAAATTGATCAACTGGTTCAGCATTTACGTATTACAGATCAATATAGGGATATTGTCAATTGAACACTGTTTGATACCTTAATGTACAATCAAGGAAGCTCTCATTATTTTTGATTACATAAAAGTCATTGCCATCTACCTTGCTCCATTAATTTTGTGTAATTGCAGTCATGAGTAATTATATTGCATACAATTGTGTCGTGTTTAATTGTGTAAAGCGAAATTCATTATTTTCTTTAGCTGGTAAATGGTATGATTCTTTGAATTTCAGTCATTTTCTCTAACAAAATAGAAACCAGTGTTCAAGTCTTTGTTTGTTCTCTTACAGATCTGATTTACATTTGTTTGAAATCTGGGAGAGTGGAGGAGGGGTTACAAAAGCAAGTGTTTTCCTGAGCTTTGTGTTTGCTCTTAACTTTTGTAATAAATATAAAAGTCATAATGAATGTGCATACACATGTAAACTAATAGCAGCAATAGATGTGAGGAAGGAAAATATGTGTTATGGATGTATAAAATAAAGAAGCAATTTGTTAGACAGAGGTCAGGCCAGGAAAGAAAAAGCCTCACTGCTTGAGGAAGCAGGCATAGGTGGTTCTCTGGGGGCTCTCTAGCCATCTGAAACAGTGAGCTCCATTCATGAGAAACTCCAATATTCTGCTTTCCATGTGTAAATCAGTGTGAAACTGTTAGCCAGCTGGGATGAACTTGCATACTAGGGAGACCAGGGCTGGGGCTTTTGGCTACCAAGACCATGAAAGCCTAAGTGTCCCTTCTTGGGCAGCAGATACTACCTCTTCTATCCTTGCCTTCTATGTGCTTTTTATCCTTCACAGACAAATGGGGCCTGCCTCATCCTGGCTTTCTTTTTCTAGTTCTCATCTGTGCCTCTTGTATATTTAAATGTCTTAGTGCTGGTCATTTAAGAGGGATATCAGACATAGAACAGACATGGCAGTCTTTAAGGAAAAGGCACAAAATTTCTGAAATCTTAATGGGCTTCCCAATGAGCTCTTTAAAGCCCTTTGAAAAGATGTCTGCAGACTGGTAGGCTCTGCTTCCTCTGAGCTGTTTAAAGTCAACCCTTGAAGCACCATTTTATGGCTGGAGAGCTGTCTCATTGTCTAAGAGCACTTGCTTCACAATCATGAGGATCTGAGCCCAGATCCCAGCACACATGTAGCAAGCTAAGGGTAGTAACACATGACCACCTGTAATCTTAGTGCTATAGGAGATAGAGGTAGAAGGTTCCTGGAGCTTTCTGGCTGCCATCCTAATTCAAACTAAGGAGAACCACAACAAAACATACTTCCTATAAGCTCCAGGTTTAAGAAAAAAAGATCACACCTAAAAAAAAAAATGAGGTAGAGAATTATAGAGGAGGATATCTGACATGCTCCTCCTGCCTCCACACTTGTACACAGGCATGTATGCATGTGCATACATGCACATAACACCCCTGTACATACACAGCAAATAATGTGGATAAACCTTTATTCAGACTGACAGACTCAGATTTCTATGCAGCTTTCTGGGAATTCCAGAGAAAATTTGGTTGCCACAAGTTAAATTCCCTGTGGACTACCCTGGTACAGCAATACAACTGAGAGAGATTCTTAGATATCATCAAGTCCCAGTTCTGAACATACAGAAATGGACTTCATATTAAAGGTGCAAAACAGATGATGGAATCGGTGTTTATTGTCCCTGGTCTCTGGTATTGTGTCCTAAGATCTTCTAATTCCTTTAAAAATGCAGATCAGGTACTTTTTCCACAAGATGGGTCACATATAAAACAGTGTACTCAGTTTCCTGTGGCCAAATGTGTCATAAAACACAATTTCTCCCTCCATATCTGATTCTTGTTCTACACATTTTCTAAGAAGAGCATGTGTCTCATTCTCTGGTCAAGAGTCTTAGCTTCTCAGCTTGAGCATGAGGAGCTGCAAACACAGAGGATGGGAAAACAGATTGGATAACTTCCATACACATAGTCCTGCTGCATCCCACCCCATGTGTGGGGTGTGTTAAAAGCAGTGGGTAATGTAAAAAGATTGCATTTGGGGTAATATATATGTCTTAGCTCTTCACTAAAACTGAAAGCCTTTGGGTCAGATGCCAGGAAAGTCGTGGTAAGGGCAATGCCCACACAATCTGAACATTTTTGTCTAAGTGAGAAATGCTAGAATATAATATTCTCTCTTAGTGTGTGAAATGGGCCAAAATGAAAACAGGATCCCTTCTGTTTTTTTGTTTTTTGTTTTTTTTTTTAAACTTACCATTTTTTTGTCCTGTTTTATGGAACAAAAGGAAAGACTGTGTTTTATGTAGTAGTTACACATTCTTTACATATTACTTCTTTTAATTATCTGTACTCCACAGTCCTGTGAAGCTCAGCTGGATCTTCAAGTATGGCCAGTGCCCAATATCACAGTGAGCAGTGCAACTTGTATAAATGAAGTTTCTAGGACTATGAAATGGTTCAACAGTTACAAGCCCTTTTTGCTTTGGGAAAGAATCAGTTTCATTCCCAGTAACCACACTGGTCACTCATTACCTTTGAAACTCTGGCACCAGTAGATATGACTTGCTATTCTGGCCTCCCTGGGCACCTGCATTTCCATGCACATAGTTCTATACAGACAGAAACATATAAGTAAATCTTCTAGGAGTGAGTTACAGATGAAATATATAGGTGCCACCCTGCAACTGGGGAAGAGATATACTAGCAATTTTAAGATGTTATCATGAAGATAAATAAAAAAAATAATCTCACATTTGAGGTCTCTGGTGTCTATTGTTTGGTAAATGAGGTAGAGAGTAGATGTTCAGAGAGCATTCAGAAAGCTGCTTTTTTCTATTTGCCCTTCTGAGAGAGAATTAAGCATCCTCACCAGGGTCCTCCTTGTCTAATTTCTTTAGGTCTGTGAATTATACTATGGTTATCTTGTATTATATGGCTAATATCTGCTTTAAGTGAGTATATACTATGCATATCCTTTTGGGTCTGGGTTACCTAACTCAGGATTAGCTTTTCTAGTTCCATCCATTTGTCTGCAAATTTCATGATTTCCTTGCTGTTAATAGTTGAGTAGTATTCCACTGTGTAAATGTAACACGATTTCTTTATCCATTCTTCAGTTGAGGGACATCTAGGTTGTTTCCATATTTTGGGTATTACAAATAAAGTTGCTATGAACATAGTTGAGCAAATGCCTTTGTTGTATTGTGAAGCACTCTTTGGGTATATACTAAGGATTGATATAGTTGGATCTTGGGGTAGTGCTATTCCCAATTTTCTGAGAAAGGGCCAGATTGATTTCCAAAGTGGTTGTACAAGTTAGCACTCCCATTACCAATGGAAGAGTGTTCCCCTTTCCCCACATCCTTACCAGCATGTGCTGTCACTTGAATAGACACCAGTAGTGGTTAAAGAGAGGGGGTAGAATGGGAGCCTACCACAGATGTCCTTTGAAAGAATTCACCCAGCAGCAGATAAAAGCAAATATTGAGATTCAGAGCCAAAATTTGGGTAGAGCACAGGGGTTAGGGGATAGAAGGACCTGGAGGGGACAGGAGGAGAACAACAAATCCAGCAAATCTGGGTCTCTCCACCTGGAGGGGTGGCATAAAGAGACTGAAGTACCAACCAAAGACCATGCTTGGAGAGGACCTAAGGCCCTGCTCAGATGTAGACAATAGGCAGCTCAATCTCCATGTGAGTTCCCTAGTAAGGGAAACAGGGGTTATCTCTGCCATGGATTCTGCTGTCTGCTCTTTGATCACTTCCCCCTGTCGGGGCAGCCTTGGCAGAGCACAGATGAAGAGGATCTAGTCAGTCCTGATGAGACATGACAGGCTAGGGTGAGATGGTAGAGGAAAAGCTCTCCCCCTTTCTCTGGTTTAGGGAAGGGGAATAGGGGGTTAGAAGGAGGGAGGGAGGGAACTGGAAGAGACGAGGGACAGGTCTACAATCAGGATATAAAGTGATTAAATTATAAAAAAATAAAATATGTAACTTATAAAAAAGGAAGAATAGATAAAACCATTACTCACAAGAGTTGCCTATACCACCTTTTTGAGAAATACTTAAAAATGCAGTTTTAAAACAAAGAAGCTAAGGAAACTTTTGCCATAGATAGAAAAAAGAGAAAAAAATATGACTTTAATTTCCTAAGTCATTTCCATGAAATAGACACATTTCTAAATTAATAATTAGAAGAGAAAAGATTCCTCTGTTTGGATCTATTCCCAGGATCAATGCTTCAATAAGCCTTCATATGACACTGATAAGGGCTTGAAATCTGTTTATCATATAAAAGAGGCCTCCTGTCGCACAGCCAATGTAACATTTGTTTTGTTCCTTATCTCTGCTGTTGTATCTTTTTTAGGCCTGGGGGGGGTGTTCTGGTCCCAAAGCAAGCACTGATTGCCATTGTCAGAATCATTAACAGATACAATTAGAAGTTGCTCCTGTCCTGTTCCCTGTTTTCAGTCTCTTCTGATGTCTGTCCCTTTGCCTTTCTGAGTGAGGGTTGATCATCTTACCCAGGGTTCTCCTTCCTGCTTAGTTTCTTTAGGTGTACAGATTTTAGTATGTTTATCCTATAGGAGCTCACAACAGAGGGCCTCTGAAAGACTCTATCCAGCAGGGAATCAAAGCAGATGCTGAGACTCATTGCCAAACTTTGGGCAGAGTGCAGGGAATCTTATGAAAGAAGGGGGAGATAGAAAGACCTGGAGGGGACACGAGCTCCACAAGGAGAACAACAAAATAAAAAAAATCTGGGCAAAGGGTTCTTTTCTGAGACTGATACTCCAGGAGATAACCTAGAACCCCTGCATAGATGTAGCCCAACTCAGGCTCCAAGTGTGTAAGGGGAACAGGGACTGTCTCTGACATGAGCTCAGTGGCCTGCTCTTTGATCACCCTCCCCCCTTGAACAATAAGCAGCCTTACCAGGCCACAGAGGAAGATAATGCAGCCAGTTCTGATGAGACCTGATAGGCTAGGGCCAGATGGAAGGGGAGGAGGGCCTCTGCTGTCAGTGGACTTTGGGAGGGGCATGGGAAGAGATGAGGGAGGGAGGGTGGGATTTGAAGGGGATGAGGGAGGGGGCTATAGCTGGGATACAAAGTGAATAAACTGTAATTAATAAAAAAATAAATAAATGTTATAAAAAGATGGAAAAGTTGTTTATAATATTTGAGTTGGTGAGAAAATTGGATCCATCTGCTCATGTATCATTATTGCTCATGTGTAGTCACCATCACTTCAGATACCCAAAGGAAGTACTCATTTGTCTACTTGTGAGATGGGAACACTGGTATTAACATATACCACCTTACCTTACACCAGAATCAAACTCTAGGTTTTGAGGTGGTACATAGAGCCTGTACTATTTACATTTTGGCCCACGTTTTCATACAATCCGTTATCTCACCCTTTTCTCGACAGCTGTATGTTTTCATAAGGATATGTATGTCTTATAATTAGAAGGCGTTAAAACCAAATGCAAATGGAAATCATGTCTCTTGTTGTTTGGACAAGGGATGACTGAGAGCAAAAGATAGAAAGTTCTTTAATTTCAAAGCAAAGGAGTCAGCAATGGGTTGAGCATGTGCAGTCAAGATGTCATTTCCTTGAGTAATCTACCTACATAAATAACCTAGTGTATCTTCTGGACAAGTGCTCAATTCTTCTGTTTGAGATTTCAAATTTCTTCTAGAGGTTTACCCTTATATTAAAAGCATCTATCTCTTTTTGTTTTCGGGGTGGATCATTATTTTATTAAAGAAACTGAGATTTTTCACATTTTTCGATACTTTAATCCAAAGCAAATTGAAAGAATTATAACATCTGAAATTTGCTTTAAATTTCAGATAAAAATTTAAAGCAGAGGTCAGACGGAAGAGGAGGAGGACCTACCCTATCAGTGGACTTGGAGAGGGGCAAGAAGGAGATGTGGGAGGAAGGGTGAGGTTGGGGGGGGGGGAATGAAGGAGGAGGCTAGAGCTGGGATGCAAAGTAAATAAATTCTAATTAATATAAAAAAATTAAAATTTAAAAATTTGAAGCAGAAATACTGATATTGTTTCCTATAGTGTATTAAGGATTCTTTGACCATGAAATAGAGCAACACTTAAAAACTTTGGGAAATAGGCAGAAGAAATTTTACATACACAGCAAAATAAAGCAGTCATTCTCTTTCTTAGGGAATGAACGAGAAAATGAATAAGGTTGGGTTACAAATAGAAACCTAAATGGAATGGAGCCAGTATGTCCTTTCCTGTGTTAGTGTCTAAAAGTATCTCTTAAACATGGTTTAATAAGCTCCTGTAAAGACTTATATCCTACTACTAGAAAATTCTATGGACTCAGTTGAACACACCTCAACACTGGTGAATGTGGAGGACCAGGCAGCCAAAAGCAGATAGTGACTTGAGAGAAATGAGATTAATTTGTATTGTTTGGGTATCCAAACACTGTATTCCACAAACTCATGTTATAGCTACCATACCTAAAATATCACTGACTTAGTAGTAGCAAAATGTCAGAAGCACCATTCTACCTGTTTTTATACATTCTGAAAGGCATATTTTTGACTAAAATAATCAAAGTAGGGAGCTATCCTTCATCCATTCATGTTCAAAGTATTGGAGAGATCAGGGATACAAGGCACATATCTAAACATAGTAAAGGCAATATACAGCAAGCCTATAGCCAACATCAAACTGAACGGAGAGAAACTTAAAGCAATCCCACTGAAATCAGGGACAAGACAAGGCTGCCCACTCTCTCCATATCTCTTCAACATAGTGCTGGAAGCCCTTGCTAGAGCAATAAGACAGTTGAAGGAGATCAAGGGGATACAAATTGGAAAGGAAGAAGTCAAATTATCACTATTTGCAGATGATATGATAGTATACGTGAGTGACCCCAAAAACTCTACCAGGGAACTCCTACAGCTGAAAAACACCTTCAGCAAAGTGGCCGGATACAAAATTAACTCAAAAAAATCAGTAGCCCTCCTATATACAAAAGACAAAAGGGCTGAGAAAGAAATTAGGGAAACAACACCCTTCACAATAGCCACAAATGACATAAGGTACCTTGGAGTAACCCTAACCAAAGAAGTCAAAGACTTGTATGAAAAAAATTTCAAATCTCTGAAGAAAGAATTAGAAGAAGATATGAGAAGATGGAAAGATCTCCCATGCTCATGGCTTGGCAAGATTAACATAGTAAAAATGGCCATCTTACCAAAAGCAATCTACAGATTCAATGCAATGCCCATCAAATTACCAACACAATTCTTTACAGACCTGGAAAGAAAAATTCTCAACTTCATATGGAATAACAAGAAACCCAGAATTGCTAAAAACATCCTCTACAATAAAAGATCTTCTGGAGGTATCTCCATCCCTGATCTTAAGTTGTACTATAGAGCAACAGTTTTAAAAACTGCATGGTACTGGCATAGAAACAGAATGGTGGATCAATGGAACCGAACAGAGGACCCAGAAATAAACCCACACACGTATGGACACCTGATCTTTGACAAAGACGCCAAAACCATACAATGGAAAAAAGATAGCATCTTCAACAAATAGTGCTGGTCTAACTGGATGTCTACATGTAGAAAAATGAAAATAGATCCATACTTGTCACCCTGCACAAAACTGAAGTCCAAGTGGATAAAAGACCTCAACATAAAACCAGACACATTAAATCGGCTTGAAAAAAAAAGTGGGAAATACCCTAGAACTCATTGGTACAGGGGAAAACTTCCTGAACAGAACACCAACAGCACAGGCTCTAAGAGCAACAATCAATAAATGGGACCTCATGAAACTGAAAAGCTTCTGTAAAGCAAAGGACACCGTCATCAAAACAAAGCGACTGCCTAGAGATTGGGAAAGAATCTTCACCAACCCTTTATCTGACAGAGGACTCATATCCAGTATATATAAAGAACTAAAGAAGCTGAAAAGCAGCAAACCAAGTAATCCACTTAAAAAATGGGGAACAGAGCTAAGTAGAGAATTCTCTGTAGAGGAATACCGAATGGCAGAGAAGCACTTAAAGAAATGCTCAACCTCACTAGCCATTAGGGAAATGCAAATCAAAACAACCCTGAGATTTCACCTTACACCCATGAGAATGGCCAAGATCAAAAACTCAAGGGACAACACATTCTGGAGAGGTTGTGGAGAAAGGGGAACCCTTCTCCACTGCTGGTGGGAATGTAAAGTGGTACAGCCACTCTGGAAATCAATCTGGCGCTTTCTCAGACAACTAGGAATAGTGCTTCCTCAAGATCCAGCCATACCACTCCTGGGCATATATCCAAAAGAGGCTCAAGTACACGAAAAGGACATTTGCTCAACCATGTTTGTAGCAGCTTTATTTGTAATAGCCAGAAGCTGGAAACAACCCAAATGCCCCTCAACTGAAGAATGGATGCAGAAATTGTGGTACATCTATACAATGGAATATTACTCAGCAATGAAAAATAAGAAAATCATGAAATTTGCAGGTATATGGTGGGACCTGGAAAGGATCATCCTGAGTGAGTTGTCCCAGAAGCAAAAAGACACACATGGTATATACTCACTCATATAGACATACAACATAGGACAAACCCACTAAAACCTGTGCATCTAAAGAAACTAAGCAAGAGAGAGGACCCTAACTAAAATGTCCAATCCCCATCTGGAAAAGCAAAGAGGATGGACATCAGAAGAAGAAGAAAACAGGAAACAACCTAGGAACCTACCACAGAGGGCCTCTGAAAGCCTCTGCCCTTCAGACTATCAAAGCAGATGCTGAGCCTGATGGGCAACTGTTGGGCACAGTGAATGGAATTTTAGGTAAGAACTGGGAAATAGTAAGAGCTGGAGAGGACAGGGTCTCCACAAGGAGAGCAACAGAACAAGAAAATTTGAACACAGGGTTCTTCCCAGAGACTCATACTCCAACCAAGGACTATTCATGGAGATAACCCAGAACCCCTGCACAGTTGTAGCCCAGGGCAGTTCAGAGTCCAATTGGGTTACACAGTAATGTGAAGAGGGACTGCCTCTGACATAATCTGATTGGCCTGCTCTTTGATCACCTCCCTCTGGGGGGGAGCAGCCTTACCAGGCCATAGTAGAGGACAATGCAGCCACTTTTGATGTGAACTGATAGACTAAGATCAGAAAAGAGAGGAGAACCTCCCCTATTAGTGGACTTGGGGAGTGGCATGCAAGCAGAGGGAGGAGGGAGGGTGGGATTGGGAGGAGAGGAGGGAGGGACTTATGGGGGGATGCAGAATGAATAAAGTGTAATTGATGAAAAATTAAAAAAAAATTATTTTATATGACTACATATATACTAATATATATATATTTTAAATAAACACACACAAAGAAAGAAAATAATCTAAGAAATGGCTCAAGGTTTGTAATTTGACCTAAGAATTCCGTGGGATGGGGTAAGAGATCATTTAGTATCATGTATATTTTGCAAACATGAAGATTTAAATTCATTTCTCACATCCATGTAAAAGAGCTGGATATGGTAGCAGACACTTCAGTATCATCCAGGGGAGGTGAAGATAGGTGGATCACTGGGGCTCAGTAGCCAGGCAGCCTAGCCTCGTAGGCATGCTTCAATCTAAAGAAAAACAAATCATAGTAAGGTGAACAGAACCTAAAAAATGACATTTGTGAGTATACTCTGGATTTCACATGCACCTAAATACATGTGTCTATGCACGAACAAATATACTCCACATTTGTCCCTGACTCATACACACCAGAAGAATTCCAAAACTCCACATTAGCACTTATGTATAAACATGCTTGATGTATTTCCTCACAATGTGGGAACCTCCATTGACTCCTGAAACACATCTAGCACCTACTTGCTAAGAGATTGCTCATACTCCATGAATATTGTCCTGTGCTCTTGTCAGAACTTTCCTATTTTTTTTCAACATGAATTTTATTGCCCTGCAATTTATGGGGCAACAAGAAAAAGTGTCCTTGAACCTAGAGTGTATGCTCTGACTTCTGCCTTGCTCTGGCTTGCTGATGTGCTTGGGTGCATGAGTTTGATTTCACTAAAATGGAACATGCATTCACTCACATGTAGTGTTTGGCACATTTCACTGGGTCAAAAGCCTTGGTAACAGTTGAGAATGTAGCTGAGTACTGAACATGGTCAATGGCCTCTGTTTTCAGAGACCTCTGTTAAATTTGTTAAGGGAACAGAAATGATGATGACTATAATTATTACTATTATATATTTTTTCTTTTTTTCCCCTTTTGCTCACCCTCCTCTTGCTCATTCTTATTTTTATTTTTAATTATGTTTTTATTTTTTATATTAATTACAGTTTATTTACTTTGTATCCCAGCTGTAGCCCCCTCCTTCTTTCCCTTCCAAACCCACCCTCCCTCCCTCATCTTCTCCCTGTCCCTCTCTAAGTCCACTGATAGGGGAGATCCTCCTCTCCTTCCTTCTGATCTTAGTCTATCAGATCTCATCAGGAGTAGCTGCATTGTCATCTTCTGTAGCCTGGTAAGGCTGCTCCCCACTCAGGGGGAGGTGATCAAAGCGCAGGCCAATCAGATTATGTCAGAAGCAGTCCCTATTCCCATTACTATGTAACCCACTTGGACACTAAACTGCCATCTCCTCCTCATTCTTATTTCTCTTCTTCCTCCTGTTCTTTCCTTTGGAGAATGGATGTCACTTATTTGTGCAGCCTAGCTCAGATATCTATCACTTTCTAGTTGAGGCTGGCCTGGAACTGCATTCATAGTAATCCTTGCACCTTAAGCAACAAAATTCTAGGATTTTAGGTATGAGATATCATGCTTTGTTAAGATACAGAATTTGACCAAATAATCATGGAAATAATTGAATGTTTGCAATTTCTACATGCATCATGATGATTAGAAGATTAGATTGATGAAGATTAGACGATAGTCTGAGATGAAGGCGTATGATGGGGTCAAAAAGAGTAGATGTGTGTGTCCCCATAAAGCTTTATGGAAAGTTTTCTAAAGTCACTGACAATCACTATCAATGAACTTCGAAGAGTCTACACAACTCTGATTGGGCTGTGTCCTGTGTCCTACCTGGGCATTTCTGTTTTCTTTGAGCCTGAGGGGTCTGAATGTAAAATTCTGTTCTCCTTTCTTGAGAACTTTTTAATGGGAATTTTATGGCATGTATGCAAGTGAATTTCTAGGTTGAGTTAATTGAGGTGGGAGGACCCATTCTGAATGAGAGTAGCACCATGGGATAGGGTCATAAGCTGAATGAAAAGGCAGTAATTAGAGCACTAGCCTCATCCATTTCTGCTCCTTTCCTTCACATACAATGTGACCAGCTCTCTCGTGTACCTGCTGCCATGCCTTCCCCATCATGGTGGACTATATACTCTAAAACAGTAAGCCAAAATAAACCTTTCCACCCTTAAGTTACTTTTTTCAGGACACTTTCGTGAGATAGGAAACTGCTATATTATGTTTTTTGTCCAGTTCTAAGTATACATAGAACTCTCATATCTTCTTTAGTACTCCATACTTCCTTATCTGCCTCTTCCCCAAACTCTTCACTGGCTGCAGTGGTTAAAGCTTTCTAGTAATTAGTTCCTACTCTCACATACTTTACACCTACATTCACCAAACATGAAAAAAATAAGCCTGCTTTTATATCCAAAGTCAACACCAGACTGAAGGTTGGCTATTTCAGAGCAAAGTTTGGTGAGTCCCATGTTTCTCATAGTGACAGAAGGAATAAACATTGTAGAGGTCACTCCAGTTACCAGTCTTACTCATGCTAACCTGAAACTCTGGAGTGTGTGTATGAAGATTTGCATACTGGTGGAGGGACCATGAGAACAAGTTGGCAGTTGTTTGGATAAGTTGTAAGGAGAGTAGAACAAATTACTACTGTTTTCAGTGATGTTAAAAAATAGAAATTATTCCCCAACTTCTACAGCATCTCAAAAGCACAGGAACCTGGAGGTTCACACATATTGTCTTCCTCAACCACTTTCAACTTTGTTTTTTGGGACAGAGTCTCTCACTGAAACCAAGATCACCAGTCTGGCTACTGTAGAGTACATTATTAGCATATGTGTGGCTCTCAGAGACATCCCCAGGACTTTCTGAATGAAATAATACTGTACCCAAAGCCCCCTAAAACTAACCTCCCTCTTATAGTTAATACAGTTCTTTCCTTGTTTGACTAAATGTCCTTTAATGTCCAGCTCTAGTAATTGCTTGTATTTGCTTTCTAGAAGAGATTATTTTTATTATATCAAATATGGCATTTTGCTGAGAGCAGGTGCTTTACCCTAAGTCATAACTTCAACATTTTGACTTGCTCTAAGTGATTGGGGATGAATCGTACATGAAGTCTACACAACAAAACAGCATCCTTTGGTGTTAGATATAGTATTTACTCAAGATGAAAAATAAACTTAGAAAATTTTGGTATCCTTCCCAATGGGGAAGGTATGAGAATGAATTGGCAGACATTTGAACACATAGTAAGGAAAGTAGCACACATTGCTGATGTTTTCATTGTTAGTAAATATTTCCCACACATTTTCAACATGTCAGAACCATAGGAAGTGGCACATTCTCATAGCTTGAGCCAGAGTCTGAAAAGCACTTTCCTGTAATATACACTCAACACAATTAAATAATGACTTGGATCTAAAAGTTAGGAATTCATACCTTTACATCTTTCTTTTTTTTTTTTTTTTTTTTCAATGCAGTTTATTCAGGAACCTTGAACAATCATCTGACCCTGGGGAAAGCCAGCCCACAGCTTAAATAGCCTCTGGGTAGCCAACCCCAGCATGCCATGTGGGCAATGCAGATAGGTCCACATACATGGAAGCAAGCCAGATCCTCAGCCTTAGCCAAATGTAGAGTTGTTCGTGACAGAGAGCACTCACCATCGGGAAGGTGGAAGGCGGAAACCAGCTCCATCTTTCAGGCGCGGCATTCCGCAGCTCTTTACAGTTCCCCCTTTTTGTTTTGGATGCATCAGGCAAGAGTAGAGGTCTGATCTCTGATATTAGAAATAAATTGGGACTTTGTACTGATGTTCATTTAGGTGTCATCCACCCAAAGAGCATCAGACCCGTCTGATACCTTTTTCTCAGAGGCGGGACCTGGGGCATCAACCCGCATGCAATCAGACATGCTCTTCTCTGGGTCGAAAGCGGCTGACCCTGAGTGCAGTGCTTAGCCTCGCATCCTGAGCATAACATTTTAGCTTTTTATGGTAGCCAACCATGCTTGGGGAGACTGTCCTGCTTCAATTTACTAGCTGGTTACTCGCATGCCTCGCTGGGTGCCTGTGCCCGTTGATGCCCCTCACGCTATGACTCTCTTCAGACAGAAAAGGGATTTTTGAATTACAGCCGCCATTGTTACTGCCATCTCATTGGCGGCAGTTGGAGCTACCACCGCCGCATTAGCCAGGAGTCATACTGTGCAGACTGCTCAGACCCTGAATAACCTTTTAGCCAATGTAGTTCATGCCTTAGATGTACAAAAAGGAATTAATGCTTAACTAAAAGGAGGCTTGATGGTGTTCAATCAGAGGATTGACCTCGTGCAGGAGCAAATTGATACCCTATGGCAAATCGCTCAACTTGGCTGTCAATGAAAATTTGCTGGACTTTGAGTCACTAGCATACAACATGAGAATTTTCCCTGTGCTGCAAATCTGTCTAAACAATTGTCTAGCTATATTTTAGGTAATTGGACTGGAGAATTTGATACTACGATGGAGCAGCTGAGAGTGGCCATTGTCATGGTAAATTCTACCAGAGTGGACGCAGGACTAGCCACAGGATTATCATCATGGATTGCTGCAGCCATGAATCATCTGAAGGAATGGGCGGGCATGGGAGCGTTAGCAAGCCTTCTGGTGTTGGTCTCCTTGGTTTGCCTGTGGTATATATGCAAGATTAGAGTCTCACAACAGCGTAATGCAGCCATGACCATTCATGCCTTTACATCTTTCTAATCTTGAAAAATTCCCACGTGGTTAGTGCCAGCTTTTACTCCACTTGAAAACCAAGAATGCCTATTAAAAACAACACTAG
The DNA here is from genome assembly GCF_030254825.1 of Meriones unguiculatus. NCBI lineage: Eukaryota > Metazoa > Chordata > Mammalia > Rodentia > Muridae > Meriones > Meriones unguiculatus. Next base: position 58,345,415 of record NC_083365.1, on the reverse strand, counting down.
TGCCAGCTGTCACTTCACAAGGTGTGAAGTGTTCTTTGTGCAAACAGTAGCTAGAGAGAATATTTTTGTTTAGCAAGGTGATCATAAAATTGGACAAGCAAGCCACAACAAAGTGTCTGAGCAATGTGATCTATAAATATTACAGTGGGAGGAAGCACACTAGCACAATATTTTTATTACAGTCTTGTCCATGTCTGCAATGGAACGTGAGTATGGAGAGAAGGCAGCTCCAGAGAAAGAATAAGGTAGGATGTCAGTGCTCTTCCCATAATAAGATGTGGGAAAGGACCATGTAGCTTCTGGAGGCCAGGCTGGCACTGTGAAGTTGGCTCTGTTTGCCTTGCTGGAATGGTAGAAGCAGTGGCACTGAATGGTGCTAACTTGTGTCCAAGTCAGCTCTTGTTTGAAAGTGAAATTACTGAAGAATTCAGATTTTTCATCAGCCCGGAAAGCAACCATAGAACTAAACACACTATGGAGCTGACATTGACAAGTATTAAATGGCTTTTTCAAGTTATGTAAACACCATGTATTTTCATTATAAATTTAACAGATTCTCGAGAAGCTTTGGGACTTTTAAAATAATGTTTCCCATTGAAAGTTAAACTGTACAGCGAACGGGTTTTTGTGAATCATCTGAAAGATACAGGATAGCATCTAGGCCAAGCTACACTGTGCCTGGAACATCGCTGATGCCAAAGAAAGAATGTGTCACATGAAAGACTGATAAGCTGAGACATGAATAAGGAAAAGCAAGTGTATGGATAGAGTAGGGCATGAGTATCTAAGAAAAAGCCTTGTTCATAATGGATGTTTGAAATAATGGCAAAAACACCAAACAGAAAACAGTAGGACAAGGTCATTTGCACAGCACGGTGTTCCCATAGTCTTGGTGGCAAAGTCGATTAGAATCTCTCCCTTGATCCTCCAAAGGTTCCTCACCTATTAAAAAGCTTGTGTGATTTTTAGGAGGTAAAGACTAGCTGGGGAAACTGGATCACAGAGGTCGGCCCTTAAAGTTTGATAACCAAGGCCACTTACTGTCACTTTCTTATTCCTGTGGTTGCACTGTGTCCAGATGGGCTTCCCTTTCTGCTGTCAGGTGCTCCCACCTGATGTCATGTCTTCACTGCCATAATGGAATCCATCACCTGGAACCGTAAGCCAGATGAACCTTCCCCTCCTGATGCAGCTTTCATCAGATGTTTTATCACAGCAACTGGGAAAGTACCTAATAAAAAGCACATGTTCTTGGTAGGGCTGCAACTCAGTGTTGGCTTTAATGAATCAAGTACTGGGTATAGAATACACTATTCATTGGAATGTTTTGTGACAAGAGACATGTTCTGTTTTGTTTTTTTTTTTTATGCTGAAGTGAGTGCAGCTGTGATGCTTATGAACTTGGAATACTATTATTGAAACCAGAAACTATTTTTTAATTTATTCAATTTTAGTAAATTTAAATTTTGATTGATATCCAACTATCCTTAATATGATGCTGGATCAGAGTCTTTTCAAATATTTTAGTTTCATTACATTGAGCAAAAAAATATTGCCTATCCTAGTGAAATTATTGAATCCCAGTAAAATTATAATTTCTAGAATCATCTTGTGAGCCATAATCTTATATCTCAGATCAGTCTTTTGTGAGATTTGTTTGCACAGATCATAATCCTTGTGCCTGGTACTCCTATAAATACACTAAGTCTGAATTTTAGGACCCAGAACCCTGTAAACTGTGAGTCCTGTTGGATGATGAGTTCTGAGGGAAAGATCATTTATAGGGTCTCCATAAAAAGCTTTTGAACTCATAATTGTCCTGCCTCTGGCTCCTTCAGCAAATCCTCCCTTATCAGTGGACCGGAGAGGTGGAGAAAAGGGAGGATAGGATTGGGAGGGGAGGAGGGAGGAAGGTAGAGGGGGGATACAAAGTGAATAAACTGTAATTAATAAAAATAAAAATAATTAATTAATTAAAAATCTTTTTTACGTCAGCTGATGTGTGTGTGTGTGTGTGTGTGTGCGTGTGTATGTCATCCAGAGGTAGACATATGTCTTCTTGTATTGCTCTTACTTTATTTTTCAAGACAGGTTCTCTCACTGAATGTGCCATTCTCTAAATTAGGTAGACTAAATGGCCAGACAGTCCCAGGGACCCTCCTATCTCTACCTTCTCTACCCCCAGAATTATAGGTCGGTGATACCACATTCAGCTTGTTTTTTGAATGATTACTGGAAATATTTGTGTTATATTTTGCTCACTGGATCATCTCTCTAGCCCCTCACCTGGTTCTTTGTACTAGCACAAATTAAAGCTTTGCATGCCTGATTGTAGGTCATAACCTACCACATACTATGCTACACATAAAGTAATCCTAAAATTTGGTCCCAGTTCTTTTTACTTTTAACACCATATTCTGAAATACTTAAAAATAATTAGGACATATTTTTAAATGTATAATTTAGACACTCAGAACTATAGGCACTCAAATTAAATTGTTCTGAATAGAGACTGTGTTTGTGTTGTGTCAAATACCCTATGAGAACTTTGAGTTTTGAGTCAACAGATAAAATGCATTTGTGTATTGGGAACATCATCCAAAACTTTTTCCCTACATACATGCCAGGGAGCCAAACTGCTAACTCTTCCTGATGTTAACCATGGTCTATAGAAAATGTTTCTTTGTCTAAATAAGTTTGAGAAATGTCAAAAAATAAAAGTTAATATTTTTTTCTACCGGATTTCTCTCTCTCTCTCTCTCTCTCTCTCTCTCTCTCTCTCTCTCTCTCTCTGTGTGTGTGTGTGTGTGTGTGTGTGTGTGGGACAAGTATATTCTTTATATGTTTGTAAGCTGTAAGAGGGGAAGTCATTGGAAGCAGCCTACAGTTTCACAAATACAACTGATCACTGCAATGGTTAATATTGGCTCTTAATAAGATAGTATCTAAACTCATGTAAGAAACAAACATATGCACATGTCTGTGAGGGACTTTCTAGATTGAGTTAACTGAGGAATACGTGTCTTTGATATGAGCAGTACCAGTACACGGAGTGGATCCTAGAGAGAATGAAAAGGAGAAAGGAGCTTCTCAGTAGCAGGCGTATCTCTGCTTCCTGACTGCAGATGTAGTTACAACCTGCTGCCTCAGCCTGTTGCTGTACCTCCCCTGCTATGATGGATTATTCCCTCTAAATGAGCCAAAACACACCTTCTTCTCTTAGTCGGATCTGTCAGGTGGTTTGTAATGGCCACTTGTGGAAGGAAGTGACTGATATAGCCATGACACTCTTCTCTAGGTGAAACTGCTTCTCAGCGTGTTTTTCAAAATTCTGCTCTAGACTTCATAAATCATCATGAACACCAGGCACCCTTAGCTTTC